>NC_069504.1:423757937-424103770 GCF_027579735.1 Bombina bombina
ATTTACCCGACTCTACATAAGCGTGATGAATCAAAGACTTTAACCAAGACGCCAAAGAAATGGCTGAAGCCTTCTGACCTTTCCTAGAACCAGAAAAGATAACAAATAGACTAGAAGTCTTTCTGAAATCTTTAGTAGCTTCAACATAATATTTCAAAGCTCTTACTACATCCAAAGAATGTAAAGATCTCTCCAGAGAATTCTTAGGATTAGGACACAATGAAGGGACAAACATTTCTCTACTAATGTTGTTAGAATTCACAACTTTAGGTAAAAATTTAAATGAAGTCCGCAACACCGCCTTATCCTGATGAAAAATCGGAAAAGGAGATTCACAAGAAAGAGCAGATAACTCAGAAACTATTCTAGCAGAAGAGATGTCCAAAAGCAACAATACTTTCCAAGAAAGTAATTTAATATCCAGAGAATGTATAGGTTCAAACGGAGGAGCCTGTAAAGCCCTCAGAACCAAATTAAGACTCCAAGGAGGAGAGATTGACTTAATGACAGGCTTGATACGAGCCAAAGCCTGTACAAAACAATGAATATCAGGATGATTAGTAATCTTTCTGTGAAAAAGAACAGAAAGAGCAGAGATTTGTCCTTTCAAAGAACTTGCAGACAAACCCTTATCCAAACCATCCTGAAGAAACTCTAGGAATTCTAAAAGAATGCCAAGAGAATTTATGAGAAGAACACCAAGAAATGTAAGTCTTCCAAACTCGGTAATAAATCTTTCAAGACACAGATTTACGAGCCTGTAACATAGTATTAATCACTGAGTCAGAGAAACCTCTATGACTAAGTATCAAGCGTTCAATCTCCACACCTTCAAATTTAATGATTTGAGATCCTGATGGAAAAATGGGCCTTGAGATAGAAGGTCTGGCCTTAACGGAAGTGTCCAAGGTTGGCAACTGGCCATCCGAATGAGATCCACATACCAAAACCTGTGTGGCCATGCTGGAGCCACCAGCAGTACAAACGAACGCTCCATTAGGATTTTGGAAATCACTTTTGGAAGAAGAACTAGGGGTGGAAAGATATAAGCAGGTTGATAATTCCAGGGAAGTGATAACGCGTCCACCGCTTCCGCCTGAAGATACCTGGGAAGTTTCTTGTTTAGA
This sequence comes from Bombina bombina, assembly GCF_027579735.1. Taxonomy (NCBI): domain Eukaryota; kingdom Metazoa; phylum Chordata; class Amphibia; order Anura; family Bombinatoridae; genus Bombina; species Bombina bombina. The sequence continues at coordinate 423,759,065 of NC_069504.1, forward strand.
TGAGAAGCCATCAGATCTATTTCTAGAAGTCCCCAGATTTGAACAATCTGAAGAAATACCTCTGGGTGAAGAGACCATTCGCCCGGATGTAACGTCTGGCGACTGAGATAATCCGCTTCCCAATTGTCTATACCTGGGATGTGAACTGCAGAGATTAGACAGGAGCTGGATTCCGCCCATACAAGTATCCGAGATACTTCTTTCATAGCTTGAGGACTGTGAGTTCCACCTTGATGATTGACATACGCCACGGTTGTGACATTGTCTGTCTGAAAACAAATAAACGATTCTCTCTTCAGAAGAGGCCAGAACTGAAGAGCTCTGAAAATCGCACGGAGTTCCAAAATGTTGATTGGTAATCTCGCCTCCTGAGATTCCCAAACCCCCTGTCAGAGATCCCCATACAGCTCCCCAACCTGAAAGACTAGCATCTGTTGAGATCACAGTCCAGGTTGGACGAACAAAAGAGGCCCCATGAATTAAACGATGGTGATCCAACCACCAAGTCAGAGAAGTTCGAACATTGGGATTTAAGGATATTAATTGTGATATCTTTGAATAATCCCTGCACCATTGGTTCAGCATATAAAGCTGGAGAGGTCTCATATGAAAACGAGCAAAGGGGATCACGTCCGATGCAGCACTCATGAGACCTAGAATTTCCATGCACAAAGCTACCGAAGGGAATGATTGAGACTGAAGGTTTCGACAGGCTGAAATCAATTTCAGACGTCTCTTTTCTGTTAGAGACAAAGTCATGGATACTGAATCTATTTGGAAACCCAAAAAGGTTACCCTTGTCTGAGGAATCAAGGAACTCTTTGGTAAATTGATCCTCCAACCATGTCTTTGAAGAAACAACACAAGTTGATTCGTATGAGATTCTGTAGAATGTAAAGACTGAGCAAGTACTAAGATATCGTCCAAATAAGGAAATACCGCAATACCCTGTTCTCTGATTACAGAGAGAAGGGCACCGAGAACCTTTGAAAAGATCCTTGGAGCTGTTGTTAGGCCAAAAGGATGAGCAACAAACTGGTAATGCTTGTCTAGAAAAGAGAATCTCAGGAACGGATAGTGGTCTGGATGAATTGGAATATGAAGATATGCATCCTGTAAGTCTATTGTAGACATATAATGCCCTTGCTGAACAAAAGGCAGAATAGTCCTTATAGTCACCATTTTGAATGTTGGTATCCTTACATAACAATTCAATATTTTTAGATCCAGAACTGGTCTGAAAGAATTCTCCTCCTTTGGTACAATGAAAAGATTTGAATAAAACCCCAGACCCCGTTCCAGATCTGGAACTGGCACAATTACCCCAGCCGACTCCAGGTCTGAAACACATTTCAGAAACGCCTGAGCCTTTACTGGGTTTACTGGAATGCGTGAGAGGAAAAATCTTCTCACAGGCGTTCTTACCTTGAAACCTATTCTGTACCCTTGAGAAACAATGTTCTGAATCCAAAGATTTTGAGTCGAATTGATCCAAACATCTTTGAAAAATCGTAACCTGCCCCCTACCAGCTGTACTGGAATGAGGGCCGCACCTTCATGCGGATTTGGGAGCTGGTTTTGACTTTCTAAAAGGCTTGGATTTATTCCAGACTGGAGAAGGTTTCCAAACGGAAACTGTTCCTTTAGGGGAAGGGTCAGGCTTCTGTTCCTTATTCTGACGAAAGGAACGAAAACGATTAGCAGCCCTATATTTACCTTTAGATTTTTTGTCCTGAGGCAAAAAAGCTCCCTTCCCCCCAGTAACAGTTGAAATTATTGAATCCAATTGAGAACCAAATAATTTATTACCTTGGAAAGAAAGAGAAAGCAACGTTGACTTAGAAGTCATATCTGCATTCCAAGATTTAAGCCATAAAGCTCTTCTAGCTAAAATAGCTAAAGACATATACCTGACATCAATCCTAATGATATCAAAAATGGCATCACAAACAAAGTTATTAGCATGTTGAAGAAGTTTAACAATGCTATAAGCATTATGGTCTGACACTTGTTGCGCTAAAGCCTCCAACCAGAAGGTGGAAGCTGCAGCAACATCAGCCAAAGAAATAGCAGGTCTAAGAAGATTACCTGAACATAAATAAGCCTTCCTTAGAAAGGATTCAAGCTTCCTATCTAAAGAATCCTTAAAAGAAGTACTATCTGCCGTAGGAATAGTAGTAGGTTTAGCAAGAGTAGAAATAGCCCCATCAACTTTGGGGATTTTTTCCCAAAACTCTAATCTATCAGATGGCAAAGGGTACAATTTCTTAAACTTTGGAGAAGGAGTAAAAGAAGTACCCAGACTATTCCATTCCCTAGAAATTACTTCTGAAATAGCATCAGGAACTGGAAAAACTTCTGGAATAACTACATGAGGTTTAAAAACGGAATTTAAACGCTTATTAGTTTTAATATCAAGAGGACTAGACTCCTCCATATCTAATGCAATCAACACTTCTTTAAGTAAAGAACGAATAAACTCCATCTTAAACAAATATGAAGATTTATCAGTGTCAATATCTGAGGCAGAATCTTCTGAACCAGATAGATCCTCATCAGAGATAGATAAGTCAGAATGATGGCGGTCATTTAAAAATTCATCTGAAATATGAGAAATTTTAAAAGACCTTTTTACGTTTACTAGAAGGAGGAATAACAGACAGAGCCTTCCGAATAGAATTAGAAACAAATTCTTTAACATTAACAGGAACATCCTGAACATTAGATGTTGAAGGAACAACAACAGGTAATGGCTTATTCCTAATGGAAATATTATCCGCGTTAGATAGTTTATCGTGACAACTAACACAAACTACAGCCGGAGGAACAGTTAACAAAAGTTTACAACAAATGCACTTAGCTTTGGTAGATTCTGATCCAAGGTCAGGTACTGACATCTTGCAATATATAATAGAAAAAAACAACATATAAAGCAAAATTATAAAATTCCTTAAATGACAGTTTCAGGAATGGGAAAAAATGCAAAACAAGCCTCTAGAAACCAGAAGCAACTAAAAAGTGAGACTGAAATAATGTGAAAAAAACTGGCGCCAAGTATGACGCCCACATTTTTTGGCGCCAAAAAAATATCTGCAACAAACATGCGTCAAAAATTACGCAACTACGTGAAAACTTCTGGCGCCAACTATGACGCCGGAAATGACGATATTCTTGCGCCAAAAATGACGCAATAAATTGTAGCATTTTCTGCACCTGCGAGCCTAACAGCCCGCAATTTAGAAGAAAAAAGTCAATTGAAAATTTTAAGGTAAGAAAAATATTTAGTTCATATGCATTTTTCCAAAAAATGAAACTGACAGTCTGAAAGAAGGAACACTGATTATCCTGAATCATGGCAAATATAAGTTTAAAACATATATTTAGAACTTTACATATAAAGTGCCCAACCATAGCTTAGAGTGTCATAAATAAAATAAGACTTACTTACCCCAGGACACTCATCTACATATAGCAGATAGCCAAACCAGTACTGAAACGAGAATCAGTAGAGGTAATGGTATATAAGAGTATATCGTCGATCTGAAAAGGGAGGTAGGAGAAGAAATCTCTACGACCGATAACAGAGAACCTATGAAATGGATCCCCTAGAGGAAGACCATGGTATTCAAATAGGCAATACTCTCTTCACATCCCTCTGACATTCACTGCACTCTGAGAGGAAAACCGGGCTTCAGACTGCTGCGAAGCGCATATCAACGTAGAAATCTAGCACAAACTTACTTCACCACCTCCATGGGAGGCAAAGTTTGTAAAAACTGAATTGTGGGTGTGGTGAGGGGTGTATTTATAGGCATTTTAATGTTTGGGAAACTTTGCCCCTCCTGGTAGGAATGTATATCCCCTACATCACTAGCTCATGGACTCTTGCCAATTACATGAAAGAAAACAAAATTTATGCTTACCTGATAAATTTATTTCTCTTGTGGTGTATCCAGTCCACGGATCATCCATTACTTGTGGGATATTCTCCTTCCCAACAGGAAGCTGCAAGAGGATCACCCACAGCAGAGCTGTCTATATAGCTCCTCCCCCAACTGCCGCCCCCAGTCATTCGACCGAAGGCAAGCAAGAGAAAGGAGAAACTATAGGGTGCAGTGGTGACTGTAGTTTAAAAATAAAAAACACCTGCCTTAAAATGACAGGGCGGGCCGTGGACTGGATACACCACAAGAGAAATAAATTTATCAGGTAAGCATAAATTTTGTTTTCTCTTGTAAGAAGTATCCAGTCCACGGATCATCCATTACTTGTGGGATACCAATACCAAAGCTATAGGACACGGATGAAGGGAGGGACAAGGCAGGCGCTTAAACGGAAGGCACCACTACCTGCAAGACCTTTCTCCCAAAAATAGCCTCCGAAGAAGCAAAAGTATCAAATTTGTAGAATTTAGAAAAAGTATGAAGCGAAGACCAAGTCGCCGCCTTACAAATCTGTTCAACAGAAGCCTCATTCTTAAAAGCCCATGTGGAAGCTACTGCTCTAGTAGAATGAGCTGTTATTCTTTCAGGAGGCTGCTGGCCAGCAGTCTCTATAAGCTAAGCGGATTATAATTCCTAGCCAAAAAGAAAGAGAAGATGACGAAGCCTTTTGGCCTCTCCTCTGTCCAGAGTAGACAACAAACAATGCAGATGTTTGACGAAAATCTTTAGTAGCTTGTAAATAAAACTTTAAAGCACGAACCACGTCAAGATTGTGTAATAGACGTTCCTTCTTTGAAGAAGGATTAGGACACAGTGATGGAACAACAATCTCCTGATTGATATTCTTATTAGATACCACCTTAGGTAGAAAACCAGGTTTGGTACGTAACACTACCTTATCTGCATGGAAAATGAGATAAGGGGAATCACATTGTAAAGCAGATAACTCCGAAACTCTTCGAGCCGAGGAGATAGCTACTAAAAATAGAACTTTCCAAGATAAGAGCTTAATATCTATGGAATGCAAAGGTTCAAACGGAACCCCTTGAAGAACTTTAATAACTAAATTTAAACTCCATGGCGGAGCAACAGGTTTAAACACAGGCTTGATTCTAACCAAAGCCTGACAAAATGCCTGAACATCTGGAACCTCAGCCAGACGTTTGTGCAAAAGAATAGACAGAGCAGAAATCTGTCCCTTTAAGGAACTAGCTGACAAACCCTTCTCCAAACCTTCTTGGAGAAAAGATAATATCCTAGGAATCCTGACTTTACTCCATGAGTAACCCTTGGATTCACACCAATGAAGATATTTACACCATATCTTATGATAGATTTTCCTGGTGACAGGCTTTCGCGCCTGTATTAAGGTATCAATGACCGACTCAGAGAAACCACGCTTTGATAAAATCAAGCGTTCAATCTCAAAGCAGTCAGACGCAGAGAAATTAGATTTGGATGGTTGAAAGGAACCTGAAGTAGAAGGTCCTGTCTCAGCGGCAGAGTCCATGGTGGAAAGGATGACATGTCCACCAGATCTGCATACCAAGTCCTGCGTGGCCACGCAGGTGCTATCAAAATCACTGAAGCTCTCTCCTGCTTGATCTTGGCAATCAGACGAGGGAGCAGAGGAAACGGTGGAAACACATAAGCCAGGTTGAAGAACTAAGGCGCTGCTAGAGCATCTATCAGTGCTGCCTTGGGATCCCTGGACCTGGATCCGTAACAAGGAAGCTTGGCGTTCCGACGAGACGCCATGAGATCCAGTTCTGGTTTGCCCCAAAGTTGAATCAACTGCGCAAACACCTCCGGATGGAGTACCCACTCCCCCGGATGAAAAGTCTGTCGACTTAGAAAATCTGCCTCCCAGTTCTCTACTCCTGGGATATGGATAGCTGATAGAAGGCAAGAGTGAACCTCTGCCCATAGAATTATTTTTGAAACCTCCAACATTGCTAGGGAACTCCTTGTTCCCCCTTGATGGTTGATGTAGGCTACAGTCGTGATATTGTCCGACTGAAATCTGATGAACCTGACCGCAGCAAGCTGAGGCCAAGCCTGAAGAGCATTGAATATCGCTCTTAGTTCCAGAATGTTTATCGGAAGAAGTGCCTCCTCCTGAGTCCACTAGTCCTGAGCCTTCAGGGAGTTCCAGACTGCACCCCAGCCAAAAAGGCTGGCATCTGTCGTTACTATTGTCCAATCTGGCCTGCGGAAGGTCATACCCTTCGACAGATGGACCCGAGATAGCCACCAGAGAAGAGAATCCCTGGTCTCTTGATCCAGATTTAGTAGAGGGGACAAATCTGTGTAATCCCCATTCCACTGACTGAGCATGCAGAGTTGCAGCGGTCTGAGATGTAGGCGGGCAAACGGCACTATGTCCATTGCCGCTACCATTAAGCCGATTACTTCCATACACTGAGCCACCGAAGGGCGAGAAGTAGAATAAAGAATGCGGCAGGAATTTAGAGGTTTTGACCACCTGGCCTCTGTCAGGTAAATCTTCATTTCTACAGAATCTATCAGAGTTCCTAGGAAGGAAACTCTTGTGAGAGAGGATAGAGAACTCTTTTCTTCGTTCACTTTCCACCCATGAGATCTCAGGAATGCCAGAACAATGTCCATATGGGACCTGGCGATTTGAAAATTTGACGCCTGTATCAGAATGTCGTCTAGGTAAGGGGCTACTGCTATACCCCGCAGCCTTAGGACCGCCAGGTGTGACCCCAGAACCTTCGTAAAGATTCTTGGTGCCGTAGCTAACCCAAAGGGAAGAGCCACAAACTGGTAATGCCTGTCTAGGAAGGCGAACCTGAGAAACCGATGATGATCTCTGTGTATCGGAATGTGAAGATAAGCATCCTTTAAGTCCAAGGTAGTCATATATTGACCCTCCTGGATCATAGGTATAATGGTTCGAATAGTCTCCATCTTGAAGGATGGGACCCTGAGAAATTTGTTTAGGATCTTTAGATCTAAGATTGGTCTGAAGGTTCCCTCTTTCTTGGGAACTACAAACAGATTTGAATAGAAGCCTTGGCCCTGTTCCTCCTTTGGAACTGGGTGGATCACTCCCATAACTAGGAGGTCTTGAACACAATGTAAGAATGCCTCTCTCTTTATCTGGTTTGCAGATAATTGTGAGAGATGAAATCTTCCTTTTGGGGAAGAAGCTTTGAAGTCCAGAAGATATCCCTGGGACACAATTTCCAACGCCCAGGGATCCTGGACATCTCTTGCCCAAGCCTGGGCGAAGAGAGAAAGTCTGCCCCCTACTAGATCCGTTACCGGATCGGGGGCTGATCTTTCATGCTGTCTTAGAGGCAGCAGCAGGTTTTTTGGCCTGCTTTCCTTTGTTCCAAGCCTGGTTAGGTCTCCAGACCGGCTTGGACTGGGCAAAATTTCCCTCTTGTTTTGTATTAGAGGAAGTTGAAGCTGCGCCACTCTTGAAGTTTCGAAAGGCACGAAAATTAGTCTGTTTGGTCCTTAATTTGTTGGACCTATCCTGAGGAAGGGTGTGACCTTTTCCTCCAGTAATATCAGAAATAATCTCCTTCAGTCCAGGCCCGAATAGGGTCTGTCCCTTGAAGGGAATGTTGAGAAGCTTAGACTTTGAAGTAATGTCAGCTGACCAGGATGTAAGCCATAACGCCCTACGCGCCTGAATAGCAAAACCTGAGTTCTTAGCCGTTAGTTTGGTTAAATGAACCACGGCGTCAGAAACAAATGAATTGGCTAGCTTAAGAGCTTTAAGCTTGTCAAGGATATCATCCAATGGGGTTTCTACCTGTAGAGCCTCTTCTAGAGACTCAAACCAGAAGGCCGTAGCAGCAGTGACAGGGGCAATGCATGCAAGGGGCTGGAGAATAAAACCTTGTAGAATAAACATTTTCTTAAGGTAACCCTCTAATGTTTTATCCATTGGATCTAGGAAAGCACAATTGTCCTCGACAGGGATAGTTGTACGCTTTGCTAGGGTAGAGACTGCTCCCTCCACCTTAGGGACCGTCTGCCACAAGTCCCGTGTAGCGGCATCTATGGGAAACATCTTTTTAAAAACAGGAGGAGGAGAGAACGGTACACCTGGTCTATCCCATTCCTTAGTAATAATTTCTGAAAACCTCTTAGGTATTGGAAAAACATCAGTGTAAACAGGCACTGCATAGTATTTATCCAATCTACACAATTTCTCTGGGACTATAATGGTGTCACAGTCATCCAGAGTTGCTAAAACCTCCCTGAGCAACACGCGGAGGTGTTCAAGCTTAAATTTAAATGTAGACATATCAGAATCAGTTTGAAAAATCACCCACAGATAGAAGCTCTCCTGCCTCAGCTTCTGCATATTGTGAGGGTATATCAGACATAGCTACTAAAGCTTCAGAGAGTTCTGTATTTTTCCTAGTCCCAGAGCTGTCTGGCTTTCCTTGTAACCCTGGCAGTTTGGACAATACCGCTGTAAGGGTATGATCCATAACTGCCGCCATGTCTTGTAAGGTAAACGCAATGGGCGCGCTAGATGTACTTGGCGCCCCTTGAGTGGGAGTTATAGGTTCTGACACGATGGGAGAGTTAGTCGGCATAACTTCCTCCTTGTCAATTTCCTCTGGTGATAAATCTTTTAAAGCCAGAATATGGTCTTTATAACTTATAGTAAGATCAGTGCATTTGGTACACATTCTAAGAGGGGGTTCCACAATGGCTTCTAAACATAATGAACAAGGAGTTTCCTCTATGTCAGACATGTTTAACAGACTAGTAATGAGACCAGCAAGCTTTGAAAACACTTTAATTAATGTGAAAAAGCAGAATATAAAAAACGGTACTGTGCCTTTAAGGGAAAAAAAAACACAAAAACTGCAAAACAGTGAAAAAGGCAGTTAACTCTATGAAATTTTTACAGTGTATATACTAGACTAAAATAGCATTGCACCCACTTGCAAATGGATGATTAACCCCTCAGGCTCAAAAAAGAAGCAAAAAAACGGTAAAACCGTTATAACAGTCACAAGCAAACTGCCACAGCTCTACTGTGGCTACTACCTTCCCATAAAACGACTTTTGTAGTCACAAAAACCCTTTACAGAGGTCCAATATGTCAGGGGACTCCTTCAGGGAAGCTGGATGTCTCAGAATGTAAAAACTACTGCGCAATTAGAGCGAGAAAATAGGCCCCTCCCACCATGCACTCAAAGTCAGAGGGCCTAAAAAACTACTCCTAGGAGTAAAATAACAGCCATGTGGAAAACTAGGCCCCAAAGAAAGATTTATCACCCTTAGAAAAAACGTTCTTTATAAATCCTGAAAACGTTTAACATACTAAGCCATAAGAGCAAGTAACATGAATATTACCCTTTACTGCAAGCATGATGCCAGTCGTTATTAAATCACTGCAATCAGGCTTACCTTAAATATATCAGGCACTGTCAGCATTTTCTAGACTTCTTTATCATCTCTCTAGAAAAAAATATACTGAACATACCTCAGGGCAGTTAATTCTGCAGGCCGTTCCCCCAGCTGAAGTTTTCCCATACTCTTCAGTTATGTGTGAGAACAGCAGTGGATCTTAGTTACAACCTGCTAAGATCATCAAAAACCTCAGGCAAAACTCTTCTTCTAATTTCTGCCTGAGGCAAAAACAGTACAACGCCGGTACCATTTAAAAATAACAAAATTTTGATTGAAGATAAACTACACTAAGTCATCACATATCTCTAGCTACTTCCCTTGTTGAGAGTTGCAAGAGAATGACTGGGGGTGGCAGTTGGGGGAGGAGCTATATAGACAGCTCTGCTGTGGGTGATCATCTTGCAGCTTCCTGTTGGGAAGGAGAATATCCCACAAGTAATGGATGATCCGTGGACTGGATACACCTTACAAGAGAAATACACATATCATCTGGGAGGTCAGTGACTTTTCCCACTGACAAATGATCTTTTAATGCCTGGCTAATGACATCTTGTCTACCACTCTATACGACAGGGCACTGTGAGGAGAAAATGGGCCTCAGATCGGTTAGAGAACCCCTCTCAATGAAGAGTATGGGCTCCATGTAGTAAGCAGCATAAGCTGCTCCAGAACCCATGCAAGGCAGGATCACATATGTGAGCCTGCTTCCCCAATGTAACTGGGTTATTTCTTTCATCAGATGGTGAGAGTCTGAGTCATCATCTGTGGAAATCCCCCTAATGTCCACAGATGATGACTCAGACTCTCACCATCTGATGAAAGAAATAACCCAGTAATAAATATTTGTATTATTAAATTGACAGCTATTGTAAGTTTTAATTTTTTTATTGATCTCCACTATTATATTTCAATGGTTTGGTTGACTACACACTGTATGAGGGGACACATGAGAATCACCATAGCCATAACACACACTGATTTATACCTGATTTTGTTTTATAATTATAGAGTCATCAATCAACTACCTTGTTCTGGATGTGTTTACTTATAGATGATCAGTTTGCCTTTATTTACTCATTTTAATTTTTAGAATTGCTTTACAGCACATTTTGAAATGCAAGTAGCCAAATGTATGGAGATAGCACCTTACTGCATTAATTGTGTGTCTATTTTATTGCAATATTCATCCTGATACAGCCTTCTAAATTAATGCCTGCATCTCTCACAAAAGAAAAAACCATCAGACCAGAGGACAGACTACAGGCACAGAAAGAGTACTGACCTAAACAGCTGTGCAGTGTGTGTGTGAATTAGAGAACATGTATCAAGCTTTCTATTTGGCCTAAATCAGAGCCACCAATGTTCATGGAAGGAATGCATATGTAGACAAAGAGGTCTGCTGTGCCCTTGAATACACTCCAAGCGAAAGAATGCAGAAAACGTGCCAATCATTTAATAGAGGATTAGACCTTCTATACTCTAAGTAGCCAGTGCCATAGTGATACTGGGGAAGCGAACAGCTGGAATTTACTCTGAAACACCAGCCTAGAAACACTGGCTGCCAACGCCACATTCTTGTGCTCGTAATGCTACAAGCGGCTCGGGTAAAGCTTTCTGTAGGGCAGAAGCCATGTAAGAAAGTAATGAGAAAGAAATAACTTCTGTTCTCTAACCTCATGGGAAACAGGCAAGGGTTTTGCCATCAAAAGATATCCACATACAATTACATAATTCATGGGTTTAGTCTATGCAATGTCAGATTTTTTCCCTCCTAACAGTTACAACAGAGAAAAATGCCAATGGAAAGCTTGCATTGCTTTTATATGAAATGGGGCAATGAAAACATCTTTATTTAATTTATAATTAAAAAAAAAGATATGATATACAATGCACAACTATAAATAATAAGTACCCCTCAAACGTTGTATTTTGCTGGTAGCTCACACATGCCAAAAGAGAACAGAGGCACAAGGGATAAAACAATTATACAAGTCAATGCAGGAAATTATAGCAAACTGGCCTATAATAAAAAACAAAGTAATAATGCTGATGAGGATTGTGAAACTAATTGCACAACATTACAACACAACAGTCTACTTGTGGATTATGATTAAAATGTATCAATATCTTTATCTTGATAACATCCTTTTTATAGCATTTTTTTAGAAATGTTTTTCCTCAATTCCACCAGATGGCGGCAACATTCAGTGGATGAATTTAAACACGTACAACCGATTCATTCACGGTGCTGCCAAGATAAACTGCACATATATCACACTTCCCTTAGAGTCGGATATTACAGCACTTTTTTATTTTTCCCATAGTAATCTCTGAGCTCACCACAGGCAACATTTGCCCTGCAATGCCCCAAAATTTTCTCTTCAGTTTAACAAATCACCCACAATTCACTTGTCAAGAGGTAATCCATAAAATTAATCCAAGACAAAAGGAAAAATCAGATTCAATTTCACCTTTTAACCTAGCAAGCTACACGGGCATGGTCTCTGTAACCATGGTAACTGAACACATCACATGACTGTCAGTCATGGATATTATATCTATTCTTGTATATAAAGAGAGAGACAACAGTCTCAGTAGCAACAAGTTAAAAGGATGAACATAAAAAGTATTCTCCATCATTGGAACTGTTTGCCAAGGTGATCTTCCAAAAAAAAACAACAACATTTAACCCTCTGGTTACAGAATGCAGTCATGACTAGCGGCTGAAGAGTTAATGAAACACAGAGGCAATACTTAAAGGGCGCATTAAATAAAGTTATTACAAAATCATACATATTAAACTTGATTTAAATCTAAATCAGAGCTTGTGAATTATAACAAGAAGCTGAAGTGCACATTGTGGAATGCAGAAACTTGACACTCCTACATGATGCAAAGTGAATGGTTGATATGTACAACTTTTATTATATCTGCCCATAATAGGCCCACAGGAAGGGGAGTAAGGCAAACGACATAGAAGAGGTTTTTAATGGGATGTGTCCCAGGCCTCTAAAACAATCTATAGTTAAAATGCTTTTAAAATATTTGTTTTGCATGCAGATCTTTTTGCAATGCAGTGAATAATTTATGATAAATAAAAAATTGACTTTGGGGTCCCTTTAATTTTGGAGTTTTGCCACTCTTGCCTTATGTTGTAGCAAGAGATTGTGCTTATATAGTTGAGTTTTTCAAGTCTATAGCAATAAGCTAGGTACGCTTGAACTTTTTTGGCACATATACAATATGCCAGAAGCATGGTACTTTAAGTGGAGTTGCATACAATTTTGCAGCCATTCATCATTATGACATAAACAAAAGCTATAGTTAACAGGTCGCTAGTACTTGGGAACTACTAGCTGATATAAAACGGAGTAACTGCACTAGGTTATAATCTCTATGTTTAGTATTCATCTGTGAGGGACACATTGGTCAGTAACAACCTCGCAGATATAGCAATTGTGAGCACCCCATCTTACTCTGGCAATAAATGCGGGGGTGGGGGGTTAATCCCCTCATTATAGGTCTTCAGGTAACACTGGTCTCAGGACTAACATGGACATATAACTGGTATTGGCTGTTGAATGTGAATAATTAGGCTGCGTGCACACTGCTGGCATAAAGGTGTAACAAGTACTGTACATACATGTACCTGATATACATTTTATGCAGAAACATACTTGTATTAAAGGGACATTAAACCTTAATAAAAATGTTTCATAATTTGATTCCCTATTTAGATACAATATTTTTACTAATTCAATGTTATTATATATTTTTTGCTTTTAATACCAAATTTTTTATATATTGTTTTAGAAAAGTGTCACTCCCTATGTTATGCTCATTAAAGGGACATAATACTCATATGCTAAATCACTTGAAACTGATGCAGTATAACTGTAAAAAGCTGACAGGAAAATATCACCTGAGCATCTCTATGTAAAAAAGGAAGATATTTTACCTCACAATCTCCTCAGCTCAGCAGAGTAAGTTCTGTGTAAAAAGTTATACTCAGCTGCAGCCAGCTGCAGGTAAAAATAAAAAAAAAATGAAGAAATGAACAGCAGCCAATCAGCATCAGCAGTGCTGAGATCATGAACTCTTACTGTGATCTCATGAGATTTGACTTAACTCTCATGAGATTTCATAGTAAGCTTCCTTTACCTGATTGGTGAAATAATATGAGAGTGCACGATGCTCATCCCCTAAGATGTCCCAGGACAGACACACTAAAATGCTGCTTAGAAATCCTTTACAATGGGAGGTGGCTACTGAGGAACTTTTGAGGTAAAATATCTTTCTTTTTTGAGATGTTCAGGAGATATTTTCTAGTCATCTTTTTACAGCTATGCTGCATCACTTTCAAGTGTTTAAACATTTGGGTATTATGGCCCTTTAAGTCAGTGATAGCTCTACGTATATCCCTCATGAGCGCACATCACCATTTTCAATCCCATCAATCCTTTCAGTTTCTCACTGTTGTGGGAGGAATGCTTCAACTGTCACTGTGAATGGATATGGTCGCCAGTCGCGCATGAGCATGGACATGGTCGTGGGTCGCATGCGCTGTATTAATTACCCACGATCCATTTGGGTAAAAGACATGCATGTTCAGAAAGTCCCTATTGTGCATGCGACCGGGTATGCTACAATTGCTGAAGTGGGTAAAACTAACAATGCGGTTTATAAAAAAGGATTTTTAAAGGTAATTATTGATATTTGAAACATTTTACAATTATGTAGTTAAGTTTTATGGCATACTGAAATAAAAAACTATGTTAAAGAGGTGATAGTTTTATGATCCTTTAAAGAGACATTAACCTACTGGGCACAACTACAATATTATGGCCACTACGCACCATTATATTGTTTCCTCCTGTGCCTGCCGCTAGTTTTCTATTTTTCCCACCATCTTGGAGCTTAGGTGCTCTTGCATTCTGTGATAGCAGTGGCGCACATATACAGATCAGTGACGTTGCTTGTTTTTTGACGGGTATATCTTGCACTTCTGGTTAGTGTGGAATGTTTAGAACACATGATATTGAGTGGGAGCTTACATGAATAACTTAAAACAAGCAAAGTTACTGATCTATGAACACACACTGTTTTGGTCACAGGGTGTGAGAATACCTAAGCTCCAAGATGGCGATCCCCAGCATGAAGACGTAAAGCTTCACCACCCGACACCTCTAAAGGGTTAAAATAGGTACAGAAGAAAAATAACAACATGTTGAGTAGTAATCATTATTTTGTAGTTGTTCCCAGCAGTTATTTCTAGTTATAAAGGTTGAGCAGGGGCCATTTATCTTCTCTGAGATTTGATGTTGGAATGTATCTGTAATAAAGGGGATACAGCGCTCTGGCATCCAAGAGGGTAATCACTGTCCTTAGTGTATGTAGGTGGACAGACAGATATCTTTTTATGTCTCTGTCTGTTTAATAACCAGGTTCCTTTTATTCTTATGAAAATGCTGATCTCCATCTTAACCCATCTCCTGCAAACCTTTTTCATACAAGTCCTGAGCAAAAGCATATACCCAAAAATATCTATATTGAAGAAACTTATCCTATGATCCCACAGTTCCCCTGTAAGAAATTATAAGTGCGCTTCCATTATAAATATTTTGAAGCATTAACCTCTTATGTCTGTTTACACTAGAAAAGAGGTGAATGACAGGTTATATTCTTAGTGTAAACACACACATATATATATATATTACACACACACATACAGTATATACTTCCAAGTGAACAAGTGCTTATGAGCACAAAACATGTCTGCTGCATAGGAGCACAGCTGTCCTCAACATGATAAGCCAGCCATTGCTGTGTCAGAGCTGCTGATACACTTTGTTTTTGTAGTGTTTGGACATTTTTGTTTGCCTTTACACTTTTGGGGGTTATGGACGAATAACGCTGTCTGCTTAGTACTCCCCATTGTGACGTGTGACGTCATCCCCACGCTCCTGTGTGCCACGAGAAAAGAGTGACGGGCAAGAGTGCACTGTTTCTCTCCGTTTGAGTGTATATACATATATATATATATATATATATAAACACACATACATATACATACATATATATATTTATATACACACACATACATATATATAATATATATATACACACACACACACGCATAGCTTTTTTTGTGAGGGTACTCACCGCTACCGAGTACCCCCACCTCATGCCAACTCACACATACATATACATACGCATACATATATATATATATATATATATATATACACACACACACACACATAGCTTTTTTTGTGAGGGTACTCACCGCTACCGAGTACGCCCACCTCATACCAACTCACACATACATATATATATATATATATATATATATATATATATATATATATATACACACACACACACATGCATAGCTTTTTTTGTGTGGTTACTCATCGCTACCAAGTACCCCCACCTCATGCCAACTCATAAGAGGTACTACGTCTAATCATCATGTAAATGCTCTAGTTTTCACAAGTGGGAGCTGTAAATAATCTTGTCCCTTTGCTTTTCTCAAAGTTACTGAGCAAAATATATCAATCAAAAATCAATACGTACTGGCACCTTTTCTTTTACAAAGCAAAGCACTGTGTGTGTGTGTGTATATATATATATATATATATATATATATATATATATATGTCTGGGGTTAACTGCCTGTGACTCTGGGGACAGCACAGCTTCCTGTGAGTGCCCGTGAGCCCCCAGGGCTGAGCATGTTGCAGGGTCATGGGATGTGTACCCAGTTCGGTCTGAGAGTGCAGTCCCCTTCCGTGTTTTGTATATGTCTAGGCTGATTACATAAGCCTGTGCACCCTTCACTTGTTCTCAGTGTGTTGGATTGAGAGCTTGCATTGTGTGGCTGTTTTAGGCTCCAAGGTTTTGGAAGGGACCTTGACGTAGTACCTGGGCTTGCCCATTTGGCCAAATGCGGTAACTAACCCTTCCATTTTTGCTTTTAATCTTAGCTGAGAGCTTGTACATGCTGGACTTTCTTATATATATATATATATATATATATATTCATTAATTCATGACCCACATATTGAGTGGATAGAAGCACTGTTTATTCCAAGAAAAAGGTTTGTAAGAAGAGGTGACACTTAAAGGCAAGAGGAAAGAAGATTTACTCTCCAGCAACAACAAAAACTGATGACTTTTACTAAAAGCATTTTTGGAAATGGTAAAATAATATTAGTAAATACTTTTTTCAAAACTTAAATACATTCATGTTCATTTCAATAGTGAGCTTAGGTCAATTTAAATGTGCTTTTCCACTAACAATATCTGCATATTTATAGCATTAGAGGCACCATTAAACCATTAGCTTTTATTAATTACACATGTTCTCAAATCTTATATATCCGCAGTTTTGCAATTATGTCACACAAAGTGGTTGTTATGTTGAGCCCTTAGATAAAATGTTTAGATAAAATTCTGGCAATGGTAGAGTAGAACTATATATATCCAAACTGAATTGTAATTCTGTCTACATTACTAAAGCAATATCCTTTTGACCTAGAAAAATGCCTTGATAAATTGTCAGCAGAGAATTCAAAAACATCATATTCCTCTTACGTGATAATAATGTTGGTCGACTAACCATATGGAGTCAGACACTGAACAAAGTTAATTTGACTCAAATACTATCTATTAATTTCATCCAAAGTACAGAATTACATCCCAAATGTGAGAGATTTGATCTTCATTGGGGCAGACCTCCCAAATTCTCTAAAGCTCTGTGATCTGGTAATATTAGATAAGAAGTCTCGTAAGTATTGCAAGGCTAACCAGGGATAGTTTTAAAGGCAATTTTTAACTTGGGAACTGTGTATCGCAATAAGGGGAGTTCACCTAATTATGCATAGGAGAGACACTTACTTTAAAATATAATGCTCATTAAAGTAAGCTGATGATTTCTCCCCATGTCGGAGAGATTTTAAGAAATCGTCCCCTAGGTGTTTTTTGCTCCCTTTCTACTATTTAATATTAGCTGCTATTAACTAAACATAAAAGTCTCTTATTTACTACATTACATTGCTTGTACAGGAGATTTTCCGGTCTCAATACCTGGTATACCTCAAATTCAGAGTCTGCACTTCAACATTCAAGAAACCTTTTCATTAAAGGGTTTATCAGCAAAACAATTTAAAGGGATACTAAACCCAACTTTTTTCTTTCATGATTCAGATAGAGCATTCAATTTTAAGCAACTTTCTAATTTACTCCTATTATTAATGTTTCTTTGTTCTCTTGCTATCTTTATTTAAAAAGCTGGAATTTAAAGCTTAGGAGCCGGCCCACTTTAGTTTCAGCACCATGGATAGCGCTTGCTTATTGGTGGCTAACATTTCGCCACCAATGAGCAAGCATAACCCAGGTTCTGAACCAAAAATGGGCCGACTCCTATCCTTTACATTTCTGCTTTTAAAATAAAGATAGCAAGAGAACAAAGACAAATTGATAATAGGAGTAAATTAGAAAGTTGCTTAAAATTGAATGCTCTATCTGAATCATTAAAGAACAATTTGGGTTTAGTGTCCCTTTAAGTGCATGAGAATTCTGAGTCTGAGAATACATAGCATAATTTTCAAAACAGCAATATAAGAACTAATTTGAACACATCTAATTGTGAATTCACTTTTAAAATCATCTGTTATTGTAAGAGATAAAAGCATCGTAACGAATGAGCTCTCTTCAATAAAACATTTATTTTAATAGGTTAATTAAAATTTTATACTCTTTAAAAATGAACATCATGGATTTGGCTTTTCGCAAAAAAAGATAAAGGCACCCCCCCCCAAAATAATTTATGTTTGAACCCATCCCCTATCACCAATCAGCCAACCAAGAGAAACATGAGAACCCTCACTGGAAAGACAATCTCATTTAAAGGGGCATTCTACCCCAGAATTTCTATTGTTTTAAAAGATAGATAATCGCTTTTATTACCCATTCCCTAGTTTTGCATAACAAACACAGTTATATAAATACACTTTTTATCTCTGTGATTATCTTGTATCTAAGACTCTGCAAACTGCCCCCTTATTTCAGTTCTTATGACAGACTTGCATTTTAGCCAATCAGTGCTGGCTCCTAGGATCTCCATGTGCGTGATCACAGTGTTATCTATATGACACACATGAACTAACTCCCTCTAGTGGTGAAAAACTGTCAAAATGCCCTTAGAGAAGAGGTGGCCTTCAAGGGCTTAGAAATTATGAACATCCTAGGTTTAGCTTTCAACTAAGAATACCAAAAGAACAAAGCAAAATTGGTGGTAAAAGTAAATTTGAAAATTGTTTAAAATTACATGCCCTATCGGAATCATTAAAGTTTATTTTGGACTAGACTGTCCCTTTAAGTAAGGGGTCACATGATATTGGTTTATCATATGCATGGCCTATGAATACCCAAAAACTCCCCTCGCCCACTGGGCGAGTAAATCACAGCCCGCAAGAAACTTTAGTCGCCCGTGCATATCTGCATGTAGTGTGTATATATCTTATGTAAAAAGGCAATATAAATAGTGTTATTGGAATCTCACATGCATTGCAGACTGAGGTCCCCATTTGAATGCTTTGCAAGCTGTTTACTACTTGGGACTTGAGCATTAATAAAAAGGCTTTACCTTTAGCAAATATTTTTCTATCACCAGGTAGAAAAAAAAAGGGATACTATCTTTGTAATACTGTATGTACCGTCTTGACTTATTTTCCCCTAAGGGAGAAAAAAAATATATAATTGAGCTTTTTTTTTTTACTTCAGCATATGTGGGGTTACGATTGACTAAGTATAATTAATGCTGCCACCCTTCAACCTATAGCGCTTTGACATAACGAGCATGTTAAAAACACTTTTTTCCCCTTTCTGCCCGGCTGCCTTTCAACTACTAGCGCGACTGTCAGTGCCGCGCTAGCAGATTTGACTGGGTGCATGGAGATGGTATGTTCTCTACTAATTGGTAAAGTCAGTTTTTGGAGCATCAATAGTGTCCAGAAAAATTGTGCAGTGCTCTATATTGTTATGGTAGGCAGCTCGCTCGTGTACATTGTGCACTGCTCTATATCGTTATGGTAGGCAGCTCGCTCGTGTACATTGTGCACTGCTCTATATCGTTATGGTAGGCAGCTCGCTCGTGTACATTGTGCACTGCTCTATATTGTTATGGTAGGCAGCTCGCTCGTGTACATTGTGCACTACTCTATATCGTTATGGTAGGCAGCTCGCTCGTGTACATTGTGCACTACTCTATATCGTTATGGTAGGCAGCTCGCTCGTGTACATTGTGCACTGCTCTATATCGTTATGGTAGGCAGCTCGCTCGTGTACATTGTGCACTGCTCTATATCGTTATGGTAGGCAGCTCGCTCGTGTGCATTGTGCACTGCTCTATATCGTTATGGTAGGCAGCTCGCTCGTGTACATTGTGCACTGCTCTATATTGTTATGGTAGGCAGCTCGCTCGTGTACATTGTGCACTACTCTATATTGTTATGGTAGGCAGCTCGCTCGTGTACATTGTGCACTGCTCTATATTGTTATGGTAGGCAGCTCGCTCGTGTGCATTGTGCACTGCTCTATGTTGTTATGGTAAGCAGCTCGCTCGTGTGCATTGTGCACTGCTCTATATTATTATGGTAGGCAGCTCGCTCGTGTACATTGTGCACTGCTCTATATTGTTATGGTAGGCAGCTCGCTCGTGTACATTGTGCACTGCTCTATATTGTTATGGTAGGCAGCTCGCTCGTGTACATTGTGCACTGCTCTATATCATTATGGTAGGCAGCTCGCTCGTGTACATTGTGCACTGCTCTATATCGTTATGGTAGGCAGCTCGCTCGTGTACATTGTGCACTGCTCTATATCGTTATGGTAGGCAGCTCGCTCGTGTACATTGTGCACTGCTCTATATTATTATGAGTGAAGATGTATGTAATTGTCCGCCTTAATTTCTCAACTCTGGCCCCAAGTAATACTTTTAAACTTTTTCAATTATAGACTTTTATTTTACTTTTAAGACCATTCAGAAGTAACCCACACCCCCTTACGATCATCCCCTTTTTTTTTTTTTTTTTTTTGTTCAAGTAATTTTTATTGAAAATTGGTTTTTTGACAATTGTTTATGTTCAAAATATCATGATGACATATGATAATTACATGTAACATTTCGAGTAATATGTTGACATTGACACATAAAGGTCCAATTTCCATAGTTATTTTCAAAATTATTAACAATAATAACATTGTTTAAACATTAGAGTAACTGAGATGGGATCCAGTCCCAAAGATAAACAGTTGAAAAAGAGGGGGGAGAAGATGGTTAATAGGGTTAAGGGAAGAAGGAAAGGGAAGAATATCCTTGTTTGAGTTCCATACATAACATAAGTTTCACTATGGGTCATAGAATCATTTTAAATATTTTGTTCCCAAATAAGTTGGATGTTCAGAAACATATCAGGCTTTCCCTGATAGCAGGAATACATTTTTTCCAGCTTGAGGACATGATCGACTTCCGATCTCCATTGATCTATAGTGGGTATCTCTTGTGTTTTCCAAAGTCTAGGTATTAATCTTTTTGCACAGGCTAGCATTAGAAGTAGGAGTTTCCTACGGTAGAGACATGTGATTTTTGGAATGTGATTAAGTAGAACAACTTGTGGGGTAAGCGTTAAATTCATGTTTAGGATTTTATTTACTTCTCTTTCTACTTGGGGCCAGAAGTTACCTAAATTTGGGCATGTCCACCAGATATGTGTTAAAGTGCCTTCATCACCGCATCTCCTCCAACAACTAGATGAAGCATTGGGATAGATTGTATGTAAACGTTGGGGGTTAGATACCACCTAGCTAATATTTTGTAATTTAATTCGGACATAATTAACGAGGTGGAAGAGGTGTGGGTGAACTTGAACCCGTGTTGCCATGATTCATTGTCCAACTCTATGTGTAATTCGTCTGACCATCTTTTCAGATAGGTTGGGCGTTTCTCTGGAAAAGAGCCTCTAAGTAGTTTATATATCTGAGAGAGATGTGCTCTGGTATTTTTTGAGTTAATGCACAATTGTTCAAATCTAGTCAACGGTCTCAGAATTTCCTTTCTATGTGGACTATGGTGTATTGCATGTCTGATTTGGAGATATGCGTACCAATTATGAAATGGAGATCCTAGTTCTTCCTCCAGGGAGAGTCTGTCTTTCACCTCTAAGGGTGTTGTTATTAAATAGATTGGTAAGTTCAGTAAAAGCTTGTTGTTATTAGTATGGGTAAGAAGGCTATGTTTCAGAAAAAGGTGGTAGCGCAGAACAGGTGTTAGAGGGGATATTGGGGTTGATATTCCCTTAATCTGTGTGAGCAGTTCGTCCCATACTGCAAGTGTGGTTTTAATATATTCATTATGTTGTATAATATGTGGCCTAGAGTCTCTAGGGAGCCACGGTATATCTCTCATATGTCTAATCTGTAGTAGATGACTCTCTATCTGTACCCATAAATTAGAGGGGGAGGAGTGGTTCCAGGCTACTATTCTTGCTAAGTGTATTGCTTTGTAATAATTCGCTATATTGGGAACATTTAAACCTCCATCCTCTTTACTAAGGTAAAGTGTGTGTTGGGCAATTCTCGGGCGTTTATAGGACCAGATAAATGAGTTTATCATCTTTTGTTGTGTACGTAGGTAGCTTTTAGGAATAGTCATAGGTAGGATTTGAAAGAGATAAAGGTATTTAGGGACTATCATCATTTTCACTGTGTTGATCCGGCCTAGCCATGACAGATGTCCTTGTCTATGCCATGAATCCAACAGCTGTTTTATGGTGTTCTGGAGGGCAATGTAGTTGTCTGAGTATAGATTTTGTGTGTTTTTGGAGACTATCATGCCTAAGTATTTGAGTTTGTCTGTCATTAGAAATTTTGTTTGTTGTGATATAGAATGTAGTTCCTCGGGTGATAAATTAATTGGCATCAGTCCCGACTTCTCCATATTGATGGAGAAGTTGGAGACTGTTTTATATCTTTTTAATGTGTCTATGAGGGCCGGTAAGGATACGTTTGGGGTTTGTAATGTGAGTATCACATCATCTGCGAACAGGAGGCATTTCTGGACTACTCCACCAAACTTCAGTCCCTGAATTTGTGGATTGTCTCTGATTTGTATTGCGAGAATTTCGACTGTGAGTGCAAACAATAGGGGGGAGAGTGGGCATCCTTGGCGTGTGCCATTAGTTATGGGGAAGGAACGTGAGATGGTGTTATTTATTTTTACTTTAGCTATAGGATTGTGGTAGAGGGCCTGTATTCTGTTAATAAATTTTGCGGTAAAACCAAATTTTGACAGAGTGGACCACATAAATTGCCAGTCCACTCTGTCAAATGCCTTTTCAGCATCTGTTGAAAGCACTACTAGTGGTGTATGGTTGGAGGATGCGAAGTGTAGAGAATGGAGTAGTCTTATGGTGTTGTCTTTCGCCTCACGTCCTTTAATGAAGCCCACCTGATCCGGGTGTATAATATCGGGTAGTATATTACTCATCCTATTCGCTAAAATCTTGGCGTAAATTTTTAAGTCTATATTTAGGAGTGATATTGGCCTGTAATTGCCTACTACCTCGCTTGATTTACCTGGTTTTGGAACAACTGTGATCATTGCTTCTAGTAGGGAACTAGAAAGAGCACTTCCATTATCTATACCAGTGTATAATGATAGAAGATGGGGATTTATCTGTTTCTGTAACAGTTGATAGAATTTTGCCGTAAGGCCATCTGGACCTGGTGATTTACCATTTGGTAGTGATTGAATAACTAAAGCGATTTCGCGTAGGGTAATAGGAGAATCTAATAGTTGTTTATGTTCATCGGTAATGGATGGTATGTTAATGTTGTCTAAGTATGTCTGTAGAATTTCCGTTTTATCTGGGGTAATAGTGTCTTGTATATTATACAAATTCATGTAGTAGGAGACAAATGTATTGGTAATCTCTTCATTAGTATGAGTGGCCTTCCCAGAATGTGTTTTGATTGTTTTGATAAAGTTAGTGAGTCTGCGTTTTTTCAGGGATCTGGCTAATAATCTGCCTGCTTTATTGTTTTCCACAAAGAACTTAGCTTTAGTTGTCATTGCTCTCATATGAGCTTTTTGCAAGAGAAACTTGTTAAGGTTCTCTCTTGCAAGAGTTACTCTGTTAAGATCGTGAGCAGAGGTGGGGTCTTTTCTGAGTGCAGCTTCGCATGTGGATAATTCATTTGCCAGTGTGTTGTATTGTGTCGAATGTTTTCTACGCTGTTGGGCATTATGTTTCATTATAACTCCTCTGATGTAACATTTGTATGCCTCCCAATTGTTTGCTAGTGACGTGTCTTCAGGTTTGTTTAGGGAAAAGTATTCGTCAGTATGTTTCCTAATATCTTCCACTGTTTCCGGCTCAGTAAGTAAATGATCATTTAGTCTCCAGTTAAATGTGCTACGTGGTTTATTGGACCATTTAAAGATGGTGGATACCATGCTATGGTCAGACCAAGAAGTGTGGGTGATTTTGGAATGTATCAGGGAGGAAAGGAGTGTTTGGTCACATAGAATGTAGTCAAGTCTGGAGTGAGAATGTTGTGGATGTGAGAAAAAGGTATACTCTCTCTTGTCTGTGTGTACTATCCTCCATGTATCAAAGAGATTGATGCTTTGTAAAGCTGTACAATTGGATTTAAGAATGTTATTTCGCATGTAGGATCTCCCAGTTGATGTGTCTAAAGTTGGATTTAAGGGGAAGTTGAGGTCTCCCCCAACAATAATCGGGCCTTTAGCTATATCTAATATTATGTTGATAAGAGGTTTATAAAAATGCGGGGTTGGTTTGTTTGGGGCGTATACATTAACTAGGGTTACTGGGAAGCCATAACAGAGGCCCACTAGGATTAAGATTCTGCCTTCTTTGTCGGAATGTTTCTGAATTACTTCAAAGTGGAAATTTCGTCTAAACGAGATGGTGACTCCATTTGTTTTATTTGCACCTGAGCTACAAAAATGTTGGTCGTAGTATCTTTTAGATAATGTTGGTTCATGATTTTTCTTAAAATGAGTCTCTTGGGTCATTATTATATCTATTTTTCTTTTATAAAAGTCATAGAATGCAATAGAACGTTTTTCCGCTGATAGAAAACCTTTGACATTTTGTGTAGCTATATGCAATGTGTCCGCCTTATAATGAGATGTTTGTGCTATTTTGGAGTTCGACATATGGTATATGTGTGCTGACTATTTAATAGGAACTCACAGGGGTATTGTGATGTCCTAACTATATATCTGCTAATAGTTTAGGGAAAAAAGAGAGTCTGGTGGGAAGGGTTTAGTTATATGGGGAAGAGTTAGGTGAGTCAGGGAGGAGAGGAAAAGGATAGTGTTAAAGGGTGGGATTAGTAAAGTTAAGGGTAGTTATAGCGATTTTATTATCTTCTGTATTAAACAATATATAGTAGCAATTTTAATTACAATATCTGTATCAGAGTGGGTTTGGGAGCTTTATGCTACAAACCGGGTATGCATGTATTAAAAGGACATATATAAGCTCCTCGGACAAGCTGTCTGCAGCTTGATTACCAAAGAAACAGTTTTAATTAGATCTAGTTAGGTAAGAAGGTTATTAACTAATCTGTGATGTCTCTGATATATCTCTCATCTGTATCTTTGATTCATTTATAACCCTTTAAATTAAATTAGTTACTGTCTGAATCAAGGTGTTTCTTGATTTCTAGTGTCAGTAGTAGTAAGTCATGCATTGAGGATTAATGGGGTAATTACTTAAAGTTACAGGTATTATAAACGTTCAACTTCTATTAAGTTGTCTTGCCAGATGGTTTCTACAGGTAGTAGAGGGATACTTTTCTGGTACATTATATTGTATTGGAAGTGGTAGATTAGGTCTATTCAGTAAAGCTCTGCGGTAGAGGTTAATGGTAAGAGCTCATTCACAATAAAATTGAACTACATGAATCAATCGTGTATGTCAGAGATTGATATTATGAGGTTTATTATTCTGTATATTACTGTTTTCTGAGATATTAGCGGGAAGAGGTATTCTCTAATCTTGAGGGCCTAGAGGTATTAACTCGTGTTTGGCATCTCCACATGACTAAGCTTTGGGGCTTATGGGGGGATGCAGGCTGTCACCTCCAGTCATAATATTCATTAGGTCAAAATATATCAGTGGAAAAATAGGACACTGGTATATTTTATGTTAGTATTGTGAAGCAGTGATAAAGTGACTAAAGGTAGGCATCTCTGAGCGATTACATTTAAGCATAATGGTCATCACATATAGAGTTCAAAACTGTAGTTATTAAAGAACAACAAACTTGAATAACAGCATAAAAATCACATGTAAACAAATTATCAATGATTAATGTATAGGGCACAAAACTCTATTATCTACATAGGTAGGGTCTTCTCTTCAGTAGGGAGAAAACAAAAAAAACCCAGAAAACTTTGATTCTTAATGTTTGTTCAGGGTTTTCCTATAGATAACAGTCTTTCAATTCTCTCTTGGTAAGCTAGAAAGAAGCAATATTATCTGGACTTCTAAATATGACTATCACATCTTATAACAAAAAGTAAATATAAACCATTTACAAATAAACTATCTATAGATAGTGTGTAACAAATGAGATTCCGTTATCTACATAAGTGAGATTATCTCATCAGCAGGGAAAGTCTTTGTTCTTTAATTTTTGTCCTGAGTTTACTCTCAGATAATAGTCTTTCACTTCTCTCCAAATAGGTCAGAGAGAAGTGATGCCATTTGGGCTTCCAAATATGGTTACCATATATTGCAACAGACAATAATTACAAGGGAATGTGTTAAGCAGATATAGTTACTCATCTCAGAGCGTCCGTGTCTGCGTTGTCCTCATTAGCCTGGATTATTTGTCTTCTTTTAGACTGCTTGTTGTTGGTGTCAGGGCCAGGTCTTCTTTGAGGTCTGGGATTATCCAACCCATCATGCTGTGCATGAGAAGTTGGGGGAGTGTTGCTGCCTGGTGGAGAGATATTCAACAGGTTACAAAATCTGTTGAGGTCAGTTAAAGATGAGCATTCAAATTTCTTTCCGCTTTTCATAACTATGACTGATGTAGGGAAGCCCCATCGGTAAGGAATATGCAATGTTCTTAGATGTGTTGTTAAAGGCTGAAAGTCTCTCCTTTTCTGTAAAGTTCTTTGTGAGAGGTCTTGGAATATTTGGAGTTTGTGATCTTGGAAATTTATAATTTGGCTTTTCCTCGCCACATTGTATATTTCTTCTTTTTGTCTAAAATTTTGGAAGTGAACTACAATGTCCCTAGGAGGTGCATCATCCGGTGGTTTTGGACGTAATGCGCGGTGCGCTCTATCTAATGGGATCTCTTCATTATCCGTATTGGTGTTTCTTAGTATCTCTCGAAATAGGGCCTGTAGATAGTCTCTGATTTCGTGATTCATGACTGTTTCAGGTATCCCTCTGAACCGAAGATTACCCCTTCTCGTACGATTCTCTAAGTCGTCAATTTTGTCCTCTAATTCAGTTAGATGTTGGAGTTGTTTTGTTTGGTTGGTAGAAAGATGTGACAGTTTTTGTGAGACCACATATTCATGTTCCTCTAGTGTATCTACTCTGTGGCCTAGTTCGTTCAATTCTTTTTTGAGGTCGGCACATTCCTCCTTAATACAGGACTTAACCTGATCTATCAAGGCTGCCATAGCTTGATACGTGATCGGTGTGTTCACATCTTGTGCTTGAGTTATAGTTGTGTCTTCATCCATCTTGGACTGCATGGTATCTTGGTCCTGTTCTTCTTCTGATACTTGCTGCAAGCCTTCCATTTCTTTACTTTTGGAGCTTTGGTCATTTTGTTTAAAAAAAGTGTGAACAGTGTTTTGATTATTTTGTGATGTCTTCTGTGGTCTGTCTTGACGTGGAGCTTTTCTCTGTGACATTTTGGTGGTTGTTCTTATTAGATTGTAGGAATGGCAGTAAGATGGCAGTTGGTACTGTACCCCCTGGGGTAGTTTACCCTCACAGGGTGATTACGGAAAAGGGAAAGAGGGATATGACCCGTCACCACTTTGTGTGATAGGAAAAGGTATGGGGGTACGTGCCTGGAAGATAGTAAGCTGGAGAGGTTCAGAGAGAAGGTAGCGCTTTTTGGCGTTATGCAGTTATTACATAGCACACTTGTATGTAAGTATAGTGTGTTATGCGTCTCTACTGTGTTTTTTCAATACACCTTTATTAACATGTATTGTGTTGTTATCAGTTAGAAGAGTATTTACTTTGATACGATGTATAAGATGGAGGTTGCCTAATAGGGCCTGTTCTCAGTTTGCATGTGCTGCACCGTTTATCTTTTGTTGCACAACAGGTTAGTGCACAGCTCTATATTCTTGAGCCTGTACAGATAATGCCCCTTCTTTGCGTTAAGGAGAGAATGGGCTCATAACAATAAATATTTATAAGATCTGTTCATCTCTGTGTGCGTTAGCTGCTCAATTATGCTCAAGTAGTTAGCCAGTGTCTCATTTTGTAAGCGCAGACATGGGAGTGTTGTCTTTGATATTAGTGTCGCCTAATAAGGCTCCGGTGATAGAGTCTTTGTATGTAGTGTCCCTTATAACATTCAGCTGGTAAGAAAATTAAGTGCGCAATTCAATATGGAGGACTCGCACCTCCTACTCACCGCGACATGCACCGTCCTGTCAAACACTGTCCTCCGCAGTTTAGTTGTAAGTAACAGCTCTTTGTATTTTGGTATTGCGGTCTGATACCTGGGGTGTCTGTCGTGTTTCTTTTTATCACTCGATAATTATCTGTTTTAGGTATCTGGGCCTTTATAATGGCCGCGAGTCTGGTGCTTCAAGCTTGGTATCGGCCGTTGTTAAATATCCGGTGCACATTTGTGTGTCTCGAATCTGGCGTGAAGTATTGTGGAGTTAACTGTATTTGGCAATTGAAAGCCGTAACCTGTTATTTGAATTTGGAGCTATTATAGGCTTTATTACCCGGTTTGTTCACGGAGCCTCAGTGAAGTGCGGCCATCCTGGTCGGCTGCTCACTCCGCCCCCCACGATCATCCCCTTTTTATGCCATTTAGTATAAAAAGGAAAGTTGACTGCACTTTATATTTATTTGTTTCAAAATGAACACTTAGAAATCCTCAGTTTAGCCACTGGCTTTAGTGACACTGAACTATAAAATTTGTTGTGCTCATTAAAACTATCACCTGTTGTTCTCAAGGACATGCCCGTAAAATGGACCAATCCTGAAGGTAAAGCAGATCTGATAATGTTATCTACATCTAAATATAGTTAGGCGTTGAAATGCTTACTATGGATGGGCACAACCAACTATTTAAGATAAAAAAGTATATTTCTGTCCAAGTCCCACTGGGAGATTAAAGGGACAGTATACTGCAAACTTGTTTTTACCCTTAATGTATTTCTCATACAGAGTAACTATGTGCATGAGAAATTTTCAGGTTTATTTGTGTATATGGAATAGCTGGTTTTGTGCTTTGAAACCAAAACCTATTAAAATGTGTTGACCTAGCAGTTAAAATCAGATCACTTTATTTTATTACTTTGTGTACACACATGCTTCCTTATCTTATATTTGTCTGTAAACCAAAACTCAATACTTAAAGAGAACAATGGAAAATGAAGATGTTATTATTTATATATTCTACACCCCACGAGGGGTGTACTTTCTTTTGCTGGCTGTGTTCACATAGCTTGTCAATAGCCTATACTTAACCCTTTCCTGTCTGGGCTTATTTGTCTACATCGAAACTGTAAAAAATAAGTAAAAATTTAAATCACGTGATAGCTCATGTGATCGTGTGATCTTAATGATGGGATCTGGTCAGTGGGGAGTGCCTATGATGCTAGGCATGCCCTCCGGCCCATGATCCCATTTAAGAAGCAGCTATGGCTTCAGGGCAGCCAAACAGCTAGGACATTCCATGCCGTCCTAATGGTGCTAAAGCCCAGTGCAGTTAGGACAGCATGGAACATATTAACGCGGGAAAGATTTAAATATTGAAACTTCCAATACTGCAATAAAGGTAAAGGAGCTACTTGAAAACAATTTAATACACAGGTAAAACAGATAATTGGGAACAAATTAAAGAGGAGAATAATTTTGGGTAAACTGTCCATTTTATAAGTGCCATTGCCTCCTGTTTGCATATATTTTCTACAGAGAATATGTTTGTTATCCATATTTTCAGTGTAGATGGTCGTTTCTACAGACAAAAACAGCTATTTCAAATAACAAAATACAGGTAAAGGAGCAGCTTGCAAACAATCAAATACGCTCCAGGAGGTAAATATAGTGTGTATATGTTTATTTATATATATATATATATATTTATTATGCTTTTTAAATTATGACTAATGCATATTGCAGTGAGTTCTTTCAGGTATAAGCTTAATGTTTTTTTATTACAACAATGAAGCAGACTGATTTCTATCCCTTTAAAGGGACGGTTACCCAAGAAACATTTTGAGTTATACATATAAACTTTCCATCAATCATCATTTACCAATATAGCCCAGTTTTGTAATATATTGTGTTTGCCAGTAAAATAACTTACTGTTCGCGCCGCAGCCGTTTCAAAATGTCAGTTAAGCCCCACCCTTTTTCGTCATCAGTGACACCACCATGTTATTCTGATCTGTGTAATTTTTCTATCCTCCTCGCAACCGGCTTTTGCGCATGCGCAATGCGCCTATTGTACTGAAGCCGGTTACGAGGAGGATACAGCTGTCAAGCGATTTCTATTGATTTATTTCTGAGAGCTGGAATTAGTAGTTTGAAGCATGGTTACCATTTAATTCCAGTACAAAAGAAAAAAAAAAATATTACAGCCCTTGTATGCCTTCATGTGTTCCTCCTCTGCTTTTCACTTCATAAAAAGCACACATATTTACTTCTAGTTAGGCTGCAAAGTGTACCGCGTAGCATTAACCTCAGCTACTCAGTCAATACCAAAAAGTATGCTTTTACTGCCCATTTTGTACTGGAATTAAATGGTAACCATGCTTCAAATTATTAGCTCTCAGAAATAAAGCAATAGAAATCACTTGACAACTGTATCCTCCTCGTAACTGGCTTCAGTACAATAGGTGTGTTGCGCATGCGCAAAAGCCGGTTACAAGGAGGATAGAAAAATTACACAGATCAGCATAACATGGTCACTGATGCCAAAAAGGGGCGGGGCTTAACTGACATTTTGAAACGGCTGCGGCGCAAACAGTAAGTTATTTTACTGGCAAACACAATATATTACAAAACTGGGCTACATTGGTAAATGAT
The DNA here is from genome assembly GCF_027579735.1 of Bombina bombina. Taxonomy (NCBI): domain Eukaryota; kingdom Metazoa; phylum Chordata; class Amphibia; order Anura; family Bombinatoridae; genus Bombina; species Bombina bombina. The sequence goes on from NC_069504.1 coordinate 423,789,774, forward strand.
GATTGATGGAAAGTTTATATGTATAACTTAAAACGTTTTTTGGGTTGACTGTCCCTTTAAGCTTAGCATTTATTTACGGTTTTATTTCTCAGGTTCCCTTCTCACCTCATGTAGATGAACCTCTTTTTTCTTGGACGACAGGTTCATGTGCTTATCCAGAACACTACAGTATTTTTCCGTCTCTTTGTCATATTTCTTTTTCACCTCCTGCAAGACAAAGTAATTAAAAACAAACAAAACAAACATACAGACATGTGCAAATACATCCAACTTGTTCTGCAGGTAGAAGGTGGAAAGCCTTAAAGCCATCAGAAGAATTCTTATAAGTTTGCACATCACTCATAAAAAGTAGTGCAATTTGTGAACGTTACATATTCAGAGACCATGTGCAGACTAGGGAACCCTGCTGATTAGTAATCTAGGAATGTTTTATGCAACTCTATACAAAACAACATCAGTTAAGAACATACAACTTCAGAGAAAAGGCAGGAAAGAAATCAAGCAAACTATCTGCATACAAAATAAACGATGGAAATAGATTTAAACTCTCATCTTATCAGGAAAATTTGTATTGTTTTTGCTTTCCAAGGATATACCCATTGGAAAACCTCTCTCATTTTCTCTGCTGTGGCCAGTAAGCCACGTATAGTAATATGCTCCTTCACTGATCAAGCAATCACTATGTAGAATGTAGTCTAGAGTACACACTTCAAACTCCCATAGGAAACAAAAAACATAATTTATAAGAATAAATGCATGTATTTCTTGGTGGCGAGAGTCCACAAGCTGTTACTGATGGGATATACATTCCTACCAGGAGGAGGCAAAGTTTTCTAAACCTCAAATGCCTATAAGTAAGCCCTCACACATACCTCAGTTTAACGTATAGCCAAGTTGGTGAGGTGTTTAAGGAGTAAAAGCATAAAAAGAGGAGCAGGAAAAAAGATGTGCTTTAAACAAAAAAAATCATAACCCAAAAAAATGGGTGGGCGTCGTGGACTCTCGCAACCATGAAAGAAATGAATTAATCAGGTAACTTCTTATATAAATTATGTTTTCTTTCATATAGGTGGCGAAAGTTCACAAGCTGTTACTGATGGGATATAATCCAAAGTTTAACAAAGTCTTTTTAAAACAAAAAAAAACTAAAATAATTTGCACTAGAATCAAACTGAGACAATGTTACCAAAAACTGCTTCTGAAGAGGCAAAAACATTAAACTTGAGACGATTTGCAACAAGCACACTTAGCTTTTGTAGAAAGGTGTTGAGTCTGCTCAGTTTCCATCCTTGCTTCAGGGACAGCGTGATGCTGCTCCATTATGGCAAAATATAAAACAAAATGCAATAATGAATAACAATAAATCCCTTGTAAAGACAATTTTGAGGTATGGAAAAAATTGATCTTTCAGTCGTTTGCTCCTCTATAGTATTTTACATAAGTAATCCCTTTGACAGGAACATTGAGAGCTTATTTGAAAAAAAAAAAAAAAACCTTACTTTTTGGAGGGCCTATTATAGTAAGGGGGCAGAGCTTAAATACCCGAGATTTTGGCGGGAAAATCAGAACATCGGCGCGCCATGACTGGCTACATAAAAAGGGCCGTGGTGTGGTGCGCATGCTCTTATTTGTTACCCAGTTAGGCCTGTTTCATGCCTAATCTTCCTCCCTTAACTATTGAGGTAATCGACAGTTTTAAATAAAATACAAGGGAATATTGCCTGTCCTATGGGCCTCTATACAAATTTTATACAGAGAGAACTTAAATATAAGTGCCCTATCCAAAGCAGTGAGTGTCTAGAAAATATTCATACTTACCTGCATGCAGACTTAGAAGCAGACAGCCAAACCAGTACTGAAACATATCAGCAGAGGTAATGGAATAGGAGTATAATGTCGATCTATAAAGGGAGGCAGAAGATGAATCCCTGTGACCGAATTTACAGAGAGCCTCATGAAAAGATTTCCCATAGGTAAATACATGGTGACATGGGGCAATACTCCCTTCACATCCCTCAAACAAACACCGTACTTAGAGAGGAACTGGGTCTCAATATGCTTAGAAGCGCCGTTCACTGAGGAATCAAGCCCATCAGGCTTCACTACCTCCTAATGAGGCAACATTTTAAAACTGCTATGTGTGAGGTGGGAGGTGTAGTTATAGGCATTTGAGGTTTGGGAAACTTTGCCTCCTCCTGGTAGGAATGTATATCCCATCAGTTACAGCTCGTAGACTCTTGCCACCTATATGACAGTAAAGCACAATTTTCAGGGTTAAAATACAAGGAGTCAAAATAAATAACACAATGATTAATGCCAACTATTTTTTACTTCTCAATATTAAAAATGTTATGAGGAATTCCATGAGTTATGTCACTTTAAACAAACAATGCTGATGTACAAACCATCAACCAAATGTGGCTTAACAATTTGAGTAGAATTTTAAATTTTACAAGAAAGATTATTATTAAAATATGTTGTATGCAATACTATACAAACTACAACAAATGGATGCATATGAAAAGTATTTAAAGGAGATGCTAAACAGTATGGAATGTATTTCCATTTCATTAAAAAAAATAGTACCACAAGAAAAAGTTTATTGCAAGTGTAATTCTTCTCTCATGGTCTATTAGTATAGACAATCAGGGATCTATCTTGATACAGGATGCTAAGGTATTGCAATTACTTAGTGGGTGATGTGACACAGGACAGCCCCCTTGATTGTTCTATACCTAAATTTTATAGGTAAACTAGATTATCAAATCTACTTTTCTTGTGAAGATGTTTCATAGCTAAACACTGGAAATACTTCCCCATTTCCTAAGACAAGTGATTAGAAAATTCCACTTTTTTATCCTATAAATGCAATGATGCCTGAACTTAGACGTCCAATGAATGAGACCAAATTTATGTTTACTGATAATACTACTACAAAACAGTATTTTGTAGCGGTTTTTCTTATGTGCAGATATGATGGTCCTGTCCATAAAGGATCTGAGTGTTCTAAAGGTGATAGTATTTTTTGTCATATTCATTGGGCTGATTATGACATTTTTTATATATTTTTACAAACAAATGAGCCCTATAAATAATGTAATATTTATTTATTTATTTTAAATTATTTTATACTCTGCAGTGTAATGAACAACAAATTACAATGGAATGGAACACAATAATTTAATGGTGGTATTTCTCAAATACGTATTCATGTTAACATTTTCTATAGCCAAGTTACAATAGTATTTAATTTTATTATAATATCTATTCAAAAATCTTAATATAAAGAGATTGTGGTAACAGGAAAACATGATCTGCATTTATTTCAGCAACAGGAATTGAAAAAGGTAAGTCAATGGTCACTTACCTTAGCAGCACCAATTTGCTCTTTGCGGAATTTTTCAAGCGGAGTTATAAGAACTTCCCCAGCATTTTCAATCTTTCAAACAAAGAGAGAGAAATGGAGTTATTGCACCATATCCATTTTCAGATCACATAATATTTCATTCTCTTACAACACAAAGTAGACATGAACTTAAAGATTGAGCTGCTTGATAATATTTTATGCATGTTTGTGTACAGTATGTGTGTGTGTGTGTGTGTGAATGTGTGTGTATTAATTCTGCAAAGCTCCTACAAAGTCAATAATTCTATTATTGCATATTAATTATGCTTACCTGATAATTTCATTTCCATCGAGGGGAAGAGAGTCCATGGCTTCATTCATTACTGTTGGGAATTAAGAACCTGGCCACCAGGTGGAGGCAAAGACACCCCAGCCAAAGGCTTAAATACCTCCCCCACTTCCCTCATCCCCCAGTCATTCTGCAGAGGGAACCAGGAACAGTAGGAGAAATATCAGGGTATAAATGGTGCCAGAAGAGTATTAAATTTAGGTCCACCCATCGGAGATACAGGCGGGAGACGTGGACTCTCATTCCCTTGATGGAAATTAAATTATCAGGTAAGCATAATTTATGTTTTCCATCTAAATGGGAGGAGAGTTCACGGCTTCATTCATTACTGTTGGGACCATATACCCAAGCTCTAGAGGACACTGAATGAAACCGGGAGGGTAAAAAGGTGGACCCTACTCAGAGGGCACCACCGCCTGCAAAACCCTTTCTCCCAAAAACAGCTTCCGCAGAAGCAAAAACGTCAAACTTGTAAAACTTTGTAAAAGTGTGTAAGGAGGACCAGGTAGCCGCCTTACAAATTTTCTCCATAGAGGCCTCATTCTTGAAGGCCCAAGACGAAGCCAGAGCTCTAGTTGAGTGAGCCGTGATCCTGTGAGGAGGCTTATGTCCTGCTGTCTCATAAGCCAAGCGAATCATACTCCTCAACCAAAAATACAAAGAATTAGCAGAGGCCCCACAAAAAGAGATGTAGACTGTCTGAAATCCTCGGTACCCTGAAGATAAAACTTCAAGGCACGAACCACATCCAGGTTATGAAGTAATCTCTCCTTTGAAGAAGAAGAGTTAGGACACAAAGAAGGAACAATTATGTCCTGATTGATGTCACGGTTAGACACCACCTGGGGGAGAAACCCCAACCCAGTGCGCAGTACAGCCTTATCCACATGAAACACCAGATAAGGGTAACATTGCAAGGCAGCTAGCTCAGATACTCTGCATGCCGATGCAATAGCCAACAGGAAGATAACCTTCCAGAACAGAACCTTAATGTCTATGGAATGCATAGGTTCAAACGTAACCCACTGCAAAACCTTAAGGACTAAGATTAAGCTCCAAGGCAGAGCCGACTGCCTAAAGACAGGTCTGATTCTAGACAGAGCCTGAACAAAAGATTGGATGTCAGGGAGCTCAGCGAGTCTCCTATGCAACAAGACTGATAATGCTGAAATGTCCATTTAAGGAACTAGCGGCAAGACCCTTCTCCAAGCCATCTTGGAGAAAGGACAGAATCCTGGATACCTTCACCTTATGTCAAGGATATCCATGCTTCTCACACCAGGACAAGTAAGTCATCCACACCTTATGGTAGATGTGACGAGTGACTGGCTTCCTTGCCTGAATTAGAGTATCAATCATACTTTCAGAAAAGCCTCTCTTGGCTAAGACTAGGCGTTCAATCTCCACGCAGTCAGCCTCAGAGAATCTAGCTTTTGATGCTGAAAGGGGCCCTGTGACATCAGATCCCTGCGACAAGGTAACCTCCACGGCTGAGAGGATGACATCCCCACCAGATCCGCAAACCACGTCCTCCGGAGCCACGAAGGAGCAATCAGAATGGCCGAGGCCCGCTTCTGTTTGATGTGTGCCACTATGCGAGGTAGAAGTGGTAACGGAGAAAAAATATAAGCTATATTGAATCCCATGGAACCACTAAGGCATCTATCATCTCTGTCTGGGGATCTCTGGACCTCGACCCGTATCGAGGTAGTTTGCAATTGAGTCTGGACGCCATGAGATCTATCTCCGTCGTTCCCCCATCTGTGACAAATCTCTGCAAACACTTTGGGGTGAAGAGACCATTCCCCCCGGATGGAAGAACTGTCTGCTGAGAAAGTCCGCTTCCCAGTTGTCCACACCAGGAATGTGAATCACAGAGCAAGCAGTCATTGGACTCCGCCCACTCCAGAATCTGAGACACCTCCCTCATCGCAAGGGAGCTCCTCGTACCCCCCTGATGGTTGATGTAAGCCACAGAGGTAATGTTGCCGGTCTGGAATCTGATGAAACTGACCGACTCCAGAGAAGGCCAAGCCTTCAGAGCAGAGAGAGAGTTCTGAGTCCAAGCATCCAGGTATGTCAGCTGTGATAGATCTGAATGATCGCAATTCCACTGTCTCAACATGCACAATTGAAGAGATCTGAGGTGGAACCTGGCAAATGGGATGACATCTATGCTTAACACCATGAGACCTATCACCTCCATACATTGAGCCACCGATGGGCTTGAGGAGGACTGAAGGGCAAGACAGGTGGACGCAACCTTCCTGCGCCGCTTATCTGTGAGAAATATTTTCATGGACAGAGTCTATTATCGTGCCCAGGATCTCCACCCTGTTGCTGGGAACCAGGGAACTCTTTCCTGAGTTGATCTTCCAACCGTGAGATTGGAGCAGAAGAAGAAGAGACCTCGAATGATCCTCTGCAAGGCTGAGCAACGGCGCCTGAACCACGATGTCGTCCAGGTAAGGTGCCACCGCAATGCCCCTGGATCTGGCCACTGCAAGCAGCGTCCCTAGAACCTTCGTGAAGAATCTCGGGGCCGTCGCCAGACCAAAAGGAAGGGCCACAAACTGGAAGTGTTGGTCCAGAAATGCAAATCTTAGGAACCTGAAGTGGTCGTGTAAGCAGAGGAAAATATCTAACAGCGCTGAAAAAAGTGTCCTATAGCTCCTAGAGAAAAATGGGTCCCTAGCCACCCAAAAAAGTTTAGATACAAAGAATGGTTCAAAAGGAGCGCCTATATAGAGGCAAGGACTAGTACTCGGGTGTCTAAAGTTTACCAGTTATCCTAAAAGATCTAATAAGGATAATGATAAATTATGTGTGTTCACAAAAAGGAGAGCTGTTAAAAGGTTAAAAATGCAAAGATAGGATACTAAAATACTTAAAAAATATTTAATATCACATAGAATATCACAAATACATGCATGGATCCATGACTTAAAATATAAACAAATTGGTGATAAAAACAATTAGGAATATAAAAACAATATAAGAAACGATAGATGCGTTAATGTCAATATCAATATCATATAAATATGCAGTGTCTCAAGACCTAATAAGTAGTATGTATCAGTGTATCCTTCAGATACAATGGGATATGGATAAATGAAAATAGTTCAGTGAGATAAATAGTTCATCAAATTAATACAGTTCATCAAATGGTGATTAATCCAAAAAGCTGGTGCAAAAACAATTCCCAAGATGGTGTTCGTGTACACAAGAAAAAAAGAAAAAAGAAATGCATACAAAAATCAAAAATTCAAAAAACATAATTTATGCTTACCTGATAAATTCCTTTCTTCTGTAGTGTGATCAGTCCACGGGTCATCATTACTTCTGGGATATTACTCCTCCCCAACAGGAAGTGCAAGAGGATTCACCCAGCAGAGCTGCATATAGCTCCTCCCCTCTACGTCACTCCCAGTCATTCGACCAAGGACCAACGAGAAAGGAAAAGCCAAGGGTGAAGTGGTGACTGGAGTATAAATTAAAAAATATTTACCTGCCTTAAAAACAGGGCGGGCTGTGGACTGATCACACTACAGAAGAAAGGAATTTATCAGGTAAGCATAAATTATGTTTTCTTCTGTTAAGTGTGATCAGTCCACGGGTCATCATTACTTCTGGGATACCAATACCAAAGCAAAAGTACACGGATGACGGGAGGGATAGGCAGGCTCTTTATACAGAAGGAACCACTGCCTGAAGAACCTTTCTCCCAAAAATAGCCTCCGATGAAGCAAAAGTGTCAAATTTGTAAAATTTGGAAAAAGTATGAAGCGAAGACCAAGTTGCAGCCTTGCAAATCTGTTCAACAGAGGCCTCATTCTTGAAGGCCCAAGTGGAAGCCACAGCTCTAGTAGAATGAGCTGTAATTCTTTCAGGAGGCTGCTGTCCAGCAGTCTCATAAGCTAAACGAATTATGCTACGAAGCCAAAAAGAAAGAGAGGTAGCGGAAGCTTTTTGACCTCTCCTCTGCCCAGAGTAAATGACAAACAGAGAAGACGTTTGTCGAAATTCCTTAGTTGCCTGTAAGTAAAATTTTAGAGCACGGACTACATCCAGGTTGTGCAGTAGACGTTCCTTCTTTGAAGAAGGATTTGGGCATAAAGAAGGCACAACAATCTCTTGATTGATATTCCTGTTAGTAACTACCTTAGGTAAGAACCCAGGTTTAGTACGCAGGACTACCTTATCCGAATGAAAAATCAAATAAGGAGAATCACAATGTAAGGCTGATAATTCAGAGACTCTTCGAGCCGAGGAAATAGCCATTAAAAATAGAACTTTCCAAGATAACAACTTTATATCAATGGAATGAAGGGGTTCAAACGGAACGCCCTGTAAAACATTAAGAACAAGGTTTAAACTCCATGGTGGAGCAACAATTTTAAACACAGGCTTAATCCTGGCCAAAGCCTGACAAAAAGCCTGGACGTCAGGAACTTCTGACAGACGTTTGTGTAACAGAATGGACAGAGCTGAGATCTGTCCCTTTAATGAACTAGCAGATAAACCCTTTTCTAAACCTTCTTGTAGAAAAGACAATATCCTAGGAATCCTAACCTTACTCCAAGAGTAACCTTTGGATTCACACCAATATAGGTATTTACGCCATATCTTATGGTAAATCTTTCTGGTAACAGGTTTCCTAGCCTGTATTAAGGTATCAATAACTGACTCAGAAAACCCACGTCTTGATAAAATCAAGCGTTCAATTTCCAAGCAGTCAGCTTCAGAGAAGTTAGATTTTGATGTTTGAAGGGACCCTGTATCAGAAGGTCCTGTTTCAGAGGTAGAGACCAAGGTGGACAGGATGACATGTCCACCAGGTCTGCATACCAAGTCCTGCGTGGCCACGCAGGTGCTATTAGAATCACTGATGCTCTCTCTTGTTTGATTCTGGCAATCAAACGAGGAAGCAACGGGAAGGGTGGAAACACGTAAGCCATCCTGAAGTCCCAAGGTGCTGTCAGAGCATCTATCAGGACTGCTCCTGGGTCCCTGGATCTGGACCCGTAACGAGGAAGCTTGGCGTTCTGTCGAGACGCCATGAGATCTATCTCTGGTTTGCCCCAACGTCGAAGTATTTGGGCAAAGACCTCCGGATGAAGTTCCCACTCCCCCGGATGAAAAGTCTGACGACTTAAGAAATCCGCCTCCCAGTTCTCCACTCCCGGGATGTGGATTGCTGACAGGTGGCAAGAGTGAGACTCTGCCCAGCGAATTATCTTTGATACTTCCATCATAGCTAGGGAGCTTCTTGTCCCTCCCTGATGGTTGATGTAAGCTACAGTCGTGATGTTGTCCGACTGAAACCTGATGAACCCCCGAGTTGTCAACTGGGGCCAAGCCAGGAGGGCATTGAGAACTGCTCTCAATTCCAGAATGTTTATTGGCAGGAGACTCTCCTCCTGACTCCATTGTCCCTGAGCCTTCAGAGAATTCCAGACGGCACCCCAACCTAGAAGGCTGGCGTCTGTTGTTACAATTGTCCAGTCTGGTCTGCTGAATGGCATCCCCCTGGACAGATGTGGCCGAGAAAGCCACCATAGAAGAGAATTTCTGGTCTCTTGATCCAGATTCTGTCACGTTATTACCTTGTTCCCTGCCTTTTTCATTTTTTGCTTTGCACATTCCATGCTATACCTTTAAATTTCAATTACTTTTTCCACTCATTCATATAAATGTCCCATCAACCCTCACTACTTTGCTTGGTATTGAATTAGGTTAAGTCCTACTGAGCTACTGATATCCCCTGTGCTTTTTATTGGACACCGGAACTCTCTCTCAAAGTGACATACTGTGACTTTGTTCTATGTCACTTTCTACCTGTTTGTTTTGCCAAACTACCGCTATACTACATACCTTGTAGTAACTCTATCTCGAATCTCCTCTGTTAAACGCTATCCGGACTCGGCTCTCAGTAGCTGCCCCTCAACGGATCATTCCGCGGTGACGTCACACGCCAGCTTCACGGAACTACCCTCAATTCAGCAAACAGCCTGCACCGCTGCACTCCACGCTCAAGACCCTCTCTGCCTACAAACCACACCGGTTCAGCCTGAAAGGTTTCACTTCTCTCAAAGGTATAAAGCTTGCTAAATACTTATGCTGTCAAAGTTCCTACATGTTATTTGCAGTTCGTATGTCGAGTTTAACTCTGTACCTCTGTCTAGTTTTCTTTACTTAATTTGTTTTATGCAATTCAGCTTAGCATATTGTTTTTCCTTACTAAACAGTTTATTACTAACATCCAGATTTACAAGAGCTCTGCTGCATGTTTTAGTGTTTAAGTTAGCACAGGTGGCAACAATTGAGTGCTTCCTTTTCTTAAACCTCCACATTAAACTGCTGAATAGTTACATGAGGCCAGCACACTACCCTCTAGGTAGTTTATTTGCTTACCTCACACTCCTCAGCAACATTACCACATATTAAAATCTCAGCAGCTGCGGTCCTAACCAAAGTAAAATTTTTATCTTCTTAGAAATTCTGACTTGCCTGACAGAATACCAAGCCCACCTTAACATGGACCCAGCTGAGATAACTGCACTAATACAGACTCTCAGCAACAGAGTTGATTTGCTCACTGACGGTCTCAATACACTCAAAGCTGAAAATGTTGCCTTAAAAGCTTACATAAAAGATTACTTAGAAACCAAGCTACATACACCAGAACCTCAAGTTAGTTTGCCTGAAAAGTTTTATGGTGATAGGGCACACTACAGGGACTTTAAAAATGCTTGCCTGCTTCTCTTCACGCTCAAACCACAGTCTTATCCTAATGATAGGATTAGAGTTTTGACCACTATTTCATTTCTTAGGGGGGAACCACGTAGCTGGGCAAACACTTTTTTTGAATCCAATGAGACTATTCTAAACTCCTTGGAAAATTTTTTCACTGCCATGGGTCAGTTATACGAAGACCCATTCAAACAACAGACTGCAGAAACAGCTCTTAGGGCTCTAAAACAAAAAAAGAGGTTGGTAGAAGATTATATTACAGACTTCAAGAGGTGGGCAAAGGATTCAGAGTGGAACAACTTATCCTTAAGGAATCAGTTTCGTCTGGGTCTCTCAGACGCGGTTAAGGATGAGTTGTCCCGAACTGAGCTTCCCACAACCTTAGAGGGTTTAATGAACCTCTGCATTACTATAGACAGACGCTTAAGAGAGAGGCAAAATGAAAGATCTTACCCAGAGGCTTATACAAAGAGACACACTACTACTACACCCTCCACTAGTAAACATCAAGCTGAGCCTATGGAGATTGGCTTCCTTAAGGGGCCCCTGACAGCTCAGGAAAAGACCAGGAGAAGAGAGAATAATCTATGCCTTTATTGTGCCTCGGACGAACACTCCGTAAAGGAATGTCCATCTCTTCTGAAAACTAATAAGGGTGAGTCCCATAACCCTTTAACTTGTTGCAACACTATTGATTTAAGAAACCCCTACTGTAAACTCTCCCTTTCTTTTCAGTGGGATCTCCACCGCCTCCAGGTTCCCGCAATTATTGATTCAGGAGCTACTGCCTGTTATGTAGATAAGGAATTTACACATGTAAATAAAATCCCACTCATGCAAAAGAAATCTCCTGTTTTATTGAGAGGTATTGACGGTAGACCTATTTCATTCGGTCCTGTTCAGTACCAAACTATACCTCTCCTAGTTACTACCCAAGAACATCATACTGAATATCTTACTTTTGATGTTATTTCATCTCCTGTGTCCCCAGTTATCCTGGGATTAAATTGGTTAATGTTACATAACCCATGTATTTCCTGGAACACACTTTCTCTCTCATTCAATTCAAAGTTTTGTACCACTACTTGTTTTCCAGTAAACATCATGCACACAGTCTTATCAAAACCAGATTTACACTTACCTGATGAGTACAAAGATTTTGCTGACGTTTTTAGTAAGACTGAATCCGAAAATTTACCTCCCCATAGGAAATATGACTGCCCTATCGACCTCATACCGGGTGCACAAATTCCATATGGGCACATATTTCCCCTTTCCAAACCTGAACTCGCCCACTTAAAGGATTATCTAGAAGATAACCTAAGAAAAGGCTTTATACGCCCATCCACTTCGCCAGCAGGAGCCGGCATTTTCTTTGTTAAGAATAAGGACGGCTCCTTACGGCCTATTGTGGATTACAGGCAGTTAAACAAAGTCACAATAAAGAACAGGTACCCCCTACCACTAATTCCGGAATTGATAGAAAGGTTGGAAGGGGCAAATTATTTTACTAAATTAGATCTTAGGGGAGCGTATAATCTTATCCGTGTTAGAAGTGGCGATGAGTGGCTGACGGCGTTTCGTACTAGGTACGGACTATATGAATACACCGTCATGCCTTTTGGCCTGTGCAACGCCCCTGCCACTTTTCAACACCTAATCAATGACCTTTTTCGGGATTTCCTTGATGTTTTTCTTGTCATTTATCTGGATGACATATTGATTTATTCCAGAAATTTGGCTGAACATACTCTACATGTTAGACAGGTCCTTTCTAGGTTACGCAGTAACTTCTTATATGCTAAAGCTGAAAAGTGCATTTTCAATTCCCAAAACATTACTTTCTTAGGGTATGAAATAAATTCAACTGGCATCCGTATGGAAGATGCAAAAATCAGGGCGATTGTAGATTGGCCTACTCCCAAGTCTAGAAAAGAGGTTCAGAGTTTTCTTGGCTTTGCGAACTTCTATCGCAAATTCATAAAGAATTTTTCCAGCATAACCAAACCACTGACTAATCTCACGAAAACTACTACTGTTTTTCGTTGGGATGAAACAACCCAGAAGGTTTTTAACCATCTAAAAATGAGATTCACCACTGCACCTATTCTAAGGTTTCCAAACCCCAACCTACCTTACACTCTGGAGGTAGATGCTTCAGATGTTGCGGTAGGTGCAGTTCTTTCACAACGCCAAGGTATCGATAAACCGTTACATCCAGTTGCCTTCTACTCCCACGGTTTATCTACCTCGGAACAAAATTATCCCATCGGCGATAAAGAATTGCTGGCAATCAAGATGGCACTTGAGCACTGGCGACACCTACTTGAGGGCACCACCGTTCCAACGGTTATTTATACGGATCATCGAAACCTTCAGTACCTTAAAACAACAAAAATTCTATCCTCTAGACAGGTTAGATGGAGCCTTTTCTTTTCTAGGTTCAATTTTCAAATCGTGTACCGTCCTGCAAATAGAAACCATAAGGCTGATGCTTTATCTAGATTGCCCACTTACACCCGTTCCAAGACTCCTGAGAACACTGTTATTCCTTTGCAGAACTTTCTATCTTTCGCTATTGACTCCAAGTCGTTTCTCCAACAGGAACAAAACAACGATTTATCCAAACCTTTGTCTCAATTACAGAAAAAACAGGATGGTTTTTTCTATTTCCAAGACAAATTGTATATTCCTCCTAGCCTAAGAAAGATGGTACTCTCATCCTCTCATGATTCTCTACTCGCAGGACACCCGGGTCTTAAGAAAACCCAAGAACTTATTGGACGTACTTACTGGTGGCCTGGTATAACACATGACATCAGCACTCATATCACCTCTTGTGCACAATGTACCACTTCTAAAAAGGCAAAACATTCCCCCTATGGATTACTTATACCTCTACCGACTCCTACTCGGCCTTGGTTGGAAATCGCAGTAGATTTCATCGTAGATCTGCCAAAATCCGATAACAAGACTACTATTCTTGTAGTTGTTGATCTGTTCAGTAAAATGTCCCATTTCATTCCCTACCATAAGCTCCCAACAGCCTCAGAAACTATCCATCTGCTCATTTCCCACGTTTTCAAACATCATGGTATTCCTAACAGCATACTAAGCGACCGGGGTACCCAATTTTCTAGTAGGCTATGGACTGAATTCTGCAAAATCTTCTCCATCGACAAGAAACTGAGCACCGCTTACCATCCTCAGACAAACGGGCAAACTGAGAGGACGAATCAATGGCTGGAGCAATTTCTCAGAACCTATTGTTCATCACAGCCTCTCACTTGGTCCTCTCATCTCCCTTATGCAGAATTCTGTTTCAACAATACCGTCCACTCAACTACCAATAAAACCCCATTTTTTGTGAACTATGGTTTCCACCCCAGGTTTCAGATTCTTCCAGATAATCAATGCACTTCGCTCAATGTAAGTGAACTCTCGGATCTCATTTCTTCTAACTTTGCTCTCATACAGGCAGCTATAGACGAGGCGAAGAAAACTCAAAAGTTCTATTACGATAAGAAGAGGTTACCATCACCTAAATACGCTATCGGAGACCTAGTGTGGTTATCCACAAAAAATCTCAAACTCAATACTCCTTCGAGGAAACTATCACCTTTATTCATTGGACCGTATCCTGTTTCTCAACTCATCAACCCCAATGCTGTTCGCCTCAAGCTGCCAGAAACCATGAGAATTCATCCTACTTTCCACGTCTCCCTGTTGAAACCCTACAGGGCACTCAGGAATTCTTTTCCCCCCATTCCAGATCCTTCCATACTTGCGGATCCTAACATGGAATATGAGGTGCATTCGATCTTGGATTCCAGACGTGCCCGGGGTTCTCTCCAGTATCTGATCCGTTGGAAGGACTTCTCTCCCGATGATGACTCTTGGGAGCCTGCCTCTAACATCTCGGCTCCCCGGTTGGTTGCCCTGTTTCATCGTCGGAACCCGGACCGTCCAAGACCCTGAGCACCGGGGGTTGCTCCTTGAGGGGGGGGTCCTGTCACGTTATTACCTTGTTCCCTGCCTTTTTCATTTTTTGCTTTGCACATTCCATGCTATACCTTTAAATTTCAATTACTTTTTCCACTCATTCATATAAATGTCCCATCAACCCTCACTACTTTGCTTGGTATTGAATTAGGTTAAGTCCTACTGAGCTACTGATATCCCCTGTGCTTTTTATTGGACACCGGAACTCTCTCTCAAAGTGACATACTGTGACTTTGTTCTATGTCACTTTCTACCTGTTTGTTTTGCCAAACTACCGCTATACTACATACCTTGTAGTAACTCTATCTCGAATCTCCTCTGTTAAACGCTATCCGGACTCGGCTCTCAGTAGCTGCCCCTCAACGGATCATTCCGCGGTGACGTCACACGCCAGCTTCACGGAACTACCCTCAATTCAGCAAACAGCCTGCACCGCTGCACTCCACGCTCAAGACCCTCTCTGCCTACAAACCACACCGGTTCAGCCTGAAAGGTTTCACTTCTCTCAAAGGTATAAAGCTTGCTAAATACTTATGCTGTCAAAGTTCCTACATGTTATTTGCAGTTCGTATGTCGAGTTTAACTCTGTACCTCTGTCTAGTTTTCTTTACTTAATTTGTTTTATGCAATTCAGCTTAGCATATTGTTTTTCCTTACTAAACAGTTTATTACTAACATCCAGATTTACAAGAGCTCTGCTGCATGTTTTAGTGTTTAAGTTAGCACAGGTGGCAACAATTGAGTGCTTCCTTTTCTTAAACCTCCACATTAAACTGCTGAATAGTTACATGAGGCCAGCACACTACCCTCTAGGTAGTTTATTTGCTTACCTCACACTCCTCAGCAACATTACCACATATTAAAATCTCAGCAGCTGCGGTCCTAACCAAAGTAAAATTTTTATCTTCTTAGAAATTCTGACTTGCCTGACAGATTCAGAGAAGGGGATAAGTCTGAGTAATCCCCATTCCACTGACTTAGCATGCACAGTTGCAGTGGTCTGAGGTGTAAGCGTGCAAAGGGTACTATGTCCATTGCCGCTACCATTAAGCCGATTACCTCCATGCATTGAGCCACTGACGGGTGTTGAATGGAATGAAGGGTGCGGCAAGCACTTTGAAGTCTTGTTAGCCTGTCCTCTGTCAGGTAAATCTTCATTTCTACAGAATCTATAAGAGTCCCCAGGAAGGGAACTCTTGTGAGTGGAACGAGTGAACTTTTCTTTTCGTTCACCTTCCATCCATGTGACCTTAGAAATGCCAGCACTAACTCTGTATGAGACTTGGCAGTTTGAAAGCTTGAAGCTTGTATCAGAATGTCGTCTAGGTATGGAGCTACCGAGATTCCCCGCGGTCTTAGTACCGCCAGAAGAGCACCCAGAACCTTTGTGAAGATTCTTGGAGCTGTAGCCAATCCGAATGGAAGAGCCACAAACTGGTAATGCCTGTCTAGGAAGGCAAACCTTAGGTACCGATAATGATCTTTGTGAATCGGTATGTGAAGGTAAGCATCTTTTAAATCTACAGTGGTCATGTACTGACCCTCTTGGATCATAGGTAAAATTGTCCGAATAGTCTCCATCTTGAACGATGGAACTCTTAGGAATTTGTTTAGGATCTTTAAGTCCAGGATTGGTCTGAAAGTTCCCTCTTTTTTGGGAACCACAAACAGATTTGAGTAAAACCCCTGTCCCTGTTCCGATCGTGGAACTGGATGGATTACTCCCATTAACAAGAGCTCTTGTACGCAGCGTAGAAACGCCTCTTTCTTTGTCTGGATTGTTGACAATCTTGACAGATGAAATCTCTCTCTTGGAGGAGAGTATTTGAAGTCCAGAAGGTATCCCTGAGATATTATCTCTAGCGCCCAGGGATCCTGAACATCTCTTGCCCAAGCCTGGGCGAAGAGAGAAAGTCTGCCCCCCACTAGATCCGATCCCGGATCGGGGGCCCTCAATTCATGCTGTTTTAGGGGCAGCAGCAGGTTTCCTAGTCTGCTTGCCCTTGTTCCAGGACTGGTTAGGTTTCCAGCCTTGTCTGTAGCGAGCAACAGCTCCTTCCTGTTTTGGTGCAGAGGAAGTTGATGCTGCTCCTGCTTTGAAATTACGAAAGGAACGAAAATTAGACTGTCTAGTCTTGGCTTTGGCTTTGTCCTGAGGCAGGGCATGGCCTTTACCTCCTGTAATGTCAGCGATAATCTCTTTCAACCCGGGCCCGAATAAGGTCTGCCCTTTGAAAGGTATATTAAGCAATTTAGACTTAGAAGTAAAATCAGCTGACCAGGATTTTAGCCACAGCGCCCTGCGTGCCTGAATGGCGAATCCTGAATTCTTCGCCGTAAGTTTAGTAAGATGTACTACGGCCTCCGAAATGAATGAATTAGCTAGTTTAAGGACTCAAAGCCTGTCCGTAATGTCGTCCAGAGTAGCTGAACCAATGTTCTCTTCCAGAGACTCAATCCAGAATGCCGCTGCAGCCGTGATCGGCGCAATGCATGCAAGGGGTTGCAATATAAAACCTTGTTGAACAAACATTTTCTTAAGGTAACCCTCTAACTTTTTATCCATTGGATCTGAAAAAGCACAGCTATCCTCCACCGGGATAGTGGTACGCTTAGCTAAGGTAGAAACTGCTCCCTCCACCTTAGGGACCGTTTGCCATAAGTCCCTTGTGGTGGCGTCTATTGGAAACATTTTTCTAAATATCGGAGGGGGTGAGAACGGCACACCGGGTCTATCCCACTCCTTAGTAACAATTTCAGTAAGTCTCTTAGGTATAGGAAAAACCTCAGTACTCGTCGGTACCGCAAAATATTTATCCAACCTACACATTTTCTCTGGTATTGCAACTGTGTTACAATCGTTCAGAGCTGCTAACACCTCCCCTAGTAATACACGGAGGTTTTCCAGTTTAAATTTAAAATTTGAAATATCTGAATCCAGTCTGTTTGGATCAGAACCGTCACCCACAGAATGAAGTTCTCCGTCCTCATGTTCTGCCACCTGTGACGCAGTGTCTGACATGGCCCTAATATTATCAGCGCACTCTGTTCTCACCCCAGAGTGATCACGCTTACCTCTTAGTTCTGGTAATTTAGCCAAAACCTCAGTCATAACAGTAGCCATATCCTGTAATGTGATTTGTAATGGCCGCCCAGATGTACTCGGCGCTACAATATCACGCACCTCCCTCTGAGCGGGAGATGTAGGTACTGACACGTGAGGCGAGTTAGTCGGCATAACTCTCCCCTCGTTGTTTGGTGAAATTTGTTCAATTTGTACAGATTGACTTTTATTTAAAGTAGCATCAATACAGTTAGTACATAAATTTCTATTGGGCTCCACTTTGGCATTGCAACAAATGACACAGGTATCATCCTCTGAATCAGACATGTTTAACACACTAGCAAATAAACTTGCAACTTGGAAATACAATTCAATTAGAATAATATTAAAACGTACTGTGCCTTTAAGAAGCACAGAAGATCTATGACAGTTGAAAATTAATAAATTGAAACAGTTATAGCCTCAATCCTTGTAAACAACACAACTTTAGCAAAGGTTTAATCCCATTAGCAAAGATAACAAATTCTGAAAGCAGGAAACAAATTACAGAATAAACGTTTTTTATCTCAGTCAAACTACAATTCTCACAGCTCTGCTGAGAGAAATTACCTCCCTCAAAATAAGTTTTGAAGACCCCTGAGCTCTGTAGAGATGAACCGGATCATGCAGGGAATACAATGAGTTGCTGACTGAAATATTTGATGCGTAGTAAAAGCGCCAAAAAACGGCCCCTCCCCCTCACACACAGCAGTGAGGGAGAACAGAAACTGTCAGAAAACAGATTAAGCAACTGCCAAGTGGAAAAATAGTGCCCAAACATTTATTCACTCAGTACCTCAGCAAATGAAAACGATTTTACATTCCAGCAAAAACGTTAAACATAATCTCTAGTTATTAAACAGCTTTATGTATTTCTTACAGTGTAATTCTAGTGAAGTACCATTCCCCAGAATACTGAAGTGTAAAGTATACATACATGACATTATATCGGTATGGCAGGATTTTCTCATCAATTCCATTGTCAGAAAATAAAAACTGCTACATACCTCTATGCAGATTCATCTGCCCGCTGTCCCCTGATCTGAAGTTTACCTCTCCTCAGATGGCCGAGAAACAGCAATATGATCTTAACTACTCCTGCTAAAATCATAACAAAAACTCTGGTAGATTCTTCTTCAAACTCTGCCAGAGAGATAATAACACACTCCGGTGCTATTTTAAAATAACAAACTTTTGATTGAAGATATAAAACTAAGTATAATCACCATAGTCCTCTCACACATCCTATCTAGTCGTTGGGTGCAAGAGAATGACTGGGAGTGACGTAGAGGGGAGGAGCTATATGCAGCTCTGCTGGGTGAATCCTCTTGCACTTCCTGTTGGGGAGGAGTAATATCCCAGAAGTAATGATGACCCGTGGACTGATCACACTTAACAGAAGAAATCAAAAAATGGCCATTGAGTCATGTGAAAATATAAGTGAATCAAATTAAATACAATGACAAAATATTGGTTGTGTGAAGTGTACAGAAAGCTGTATGAATCCAATAAAACAAATATAAGATCCTTAATGGAATATAAAAATCCTTAATGAAGATCGTTATCCAAAAAATCCTAATGTGTGTCTTCAAATCCTGTGGATAAAAACCAACAACAACATAGCACAGTATTGTTTGAAACAGGTATAAAATAATTGAAACAGAGCTCACCATAAGATGTCAACGCGTTTCGGCCCACTGTAGGGCCTTTTTCAAGACTAGAATATGGTCTGGTGAATCTGCTCTTAAATATCTTTGAATCACAATATTTGCGCTTTGGCGCCAAAAATAACGTTTTTTTAAAACCAGAAATTGTTTACCGGATGTTATGACCTTAAGAACCGGAAGTTGTATACTGGAAGTTTATGGTTTGTATTATTTATGTTATCTACCAATCGAAGTATCAAATTTATCTATTGGGTTATTTCGCATTATCATTATGTCATGATCTTAGCCCCCTAAGGTTTTTGTTCTTCAGAATCGCTCCTTGAGGTCGTTATCCTGTTACCTCGTGTACTCGCCAAACCGGAAGTGGATATGCCATGTACTTCCGGTACCGCACCGGAACCGGACATGACGTTATTATTTACGTCTTCCATAATGTCCGGGTTAGGTTTAGTGTGGGCAAAAATGAGGGCAATATTGGGCTATATTCTATATATGCGGTTGACAAGTACCAATTAAGTCTAAATGTGTAAAAGTGTGTAAAGACAACGGCGATTACCTTTCACATCAATAATGTGAAAGGCCATCTAAGTGAAAATCTACTAAAAGATATTGTACGACAATATGGAAAAGGAACTAGGAAAATATAAAATATATATATAGTAATATATTTCCATTGTAAACTTTAGACATTATATTGAAATATAAATGTCTGTTTATGACTGGTCAATTGAATATTATGAATAAGTTAATTTGTTAAAATAATAGAATTGTATATGACAGAGGAGTTTAAAAATGCATTTTGATGATAAAAGACGTCTAGACTATAATAGACTCTATATGGATCTATATGTCAAAAAAAGGTGGTTGCATTTTGATGATAAAAGACGTCTAGACTATAATAGACTCTATATAAATCTATATGTCAAAAAAAGGTGGTTGCATTTTGATGATAAAAGACGTCTAGACTGTAATAGACTCTATATGGATCATCCTGATTGGACAATATATGCTCTTTAACAAATTATAAGACATGTCAAAGACTCCTCACAGATTATTTGTGAGACATGTTGAAAACTACTCATATGACATATCTAAAATATCATGGCGTATGGAAACTGTAGCTGCCGATGGAGACACTTTGTTTGATGGTAATCAAACATTTTATGGTAGTATATGGGGAGTTACCCATTATACAAGGAGAGTTAGAGAAAAAAATAAAAAAAAATTTTTAGAAAAAATAGGAGATAAAAAAAGCGGATGCTATCTCATATGTTAGATTAATCTAACTATATATCTGCTGAACATTTGGGAATGTGGGGAAACCATCTTACCATATATCAAGTACCTCCCTGAAGATATTTCCCTCCTCGTTATATCTAACTCATTGGGTGACAATACATGATAACTGAACCAACTATATGGCAATAAGGGTTGGAATGGTTAAATAAATGGTATATAATGTTCATAAATCTATATATATGAACAAATGTATATAATGTATTACATAACGTCCTATAGATCTATATATATGGTTAGGTAGATAGACAATATATAATGTCCGTAAATTTCATAGTATAGTATGGTTAAGAAACTCAAAAGAATCCAAGAGTACATGTCGGTTGGATTCCACCGACAAACATTAGGATTTTTTGGATAACGATCTTCATTAAGGATTTTTTATATTCCACTAAGGATCTTATATTTGTTTTATTGGATTCATACAGCTTTCTCTACACTTCACACAACCAATATTTTGTCATTGTATTTAATTTGATTCACTTATTTTTTCACATGACTCAATGGCCATTTTTTGATTTTTGAATTTTTGATTTTTGTATGCATTTCTTTTTTCTTTTTTTCTTGTGTACACGAACACTATCTTGGGAATTGTTTTTGCACCAGCATTTTGGATTAATCACCATTTGATGAACTGTATTAATTTGATTAACTATTTATCTCACTGAACTATTTTCATTTATCCATATCCCATTGCATCTGAAAGATACACTGATACATACTACTTATTAGGTCTTGAGACACTGCATATTTATATTATATTGACATTGACATTAACACATCTATCGTTTCTTATATTGTTTTTATTTTCCTAATTGTTTTAATCACCAATTTGTTTATATTTTAAGTCATGGATCCATGCATGTATTTGTGATATTCTATGTGATATTATATATTTTTTAAGTATTTTAGTATCCTATTTTTGCATTTTTAACCTTTTTAACAGCTCTCCTTTTTGTGAACACACATAATATATCATTATCCTTATTATATCTTTTAGGATAACTGGTAAACTTTAGACACCCGAGTACTAGTCCTTGCCTCTAGATAGGCGCTCCTTTTGAACCATTCTTTGAACCTGAAGTGGTCCCTGTGGATTGGCACATGAAGGTAAGCGTCCTTCAAGTCTATAGTTGTCATAAACTGTCCCTCTTGAACTAGGGGAAGAATAGATCTGATCATTTCCATTTTGAAAGATGGAACACTCAGAAACTTGTTTAAACAGTTTAGGTCCAGAATCGTGCCCTCCTTCTTTGGAACTCCAAAAGGTTGGAATAGTACCCTAGACGCCTTTCGGCTGGGGGTACTGGTACTATAACCCTTAGAGAGGCGAGATCTCTCACACACTCTAGTAAGGCCTCTCTCTTCTCCAGTCTTGAAGAGCGGTTTGACAGGAAGAATCTGCCCTCGGGCGGATGGGATCTGAACCCTATCCTGTAACCCTGGGAGACAACTTCTAGCACCCAAGGGTCCTGAACATCCTGCAACCATGCGTCTGAGAAAAGAGATAATCTGTCCCCTACGTGATCCGGAGACCAGTCGGGGACCATCCCTTAATACCGATTTCGTTTCGGCAGGCTTCTTGCTCTGTTTGGACTTATTCCAAGATTGAGCCGGTCTCCAAGATCCCTTGGACTGGTTCGCTTTCACGGAGGGTTGCTGGTGCTGGGCCTTGTCCGCACGAAAGGAACGAAAAGTAGATCACTTAGACTTAGCCTTCTTATCCTGCGGTAGGAAAGCTCCCTTGCCTCAAGTAACCGTGGATGTAATCGAATCCAATCCTGGACCAAACAGGATCTTTCCTTGAAAAGGCAGGGACAACTGCCTTGCTTTCGAGGTCATGTCCGCAGACCAAGATTTTAGCCACAGAGCCCTGCGCCCTAAAACAGAAAAACCTGACACCTTGGCATTCAGGCTAATAATTTGCATATTGGCATCACAGATGAAAGAATTGGTGACCTTCAGTGCCTTAATCTTCTCCGGTATCTCGTTGATGGATGTCTCCCCTTCGACCATTTCACACAGGGATTCACACCAATATGTCGCAGCTCCAGCGACCTCCGCAATGGCCGCTGCTGGCTGAAAATCAAACCCTGTGTGCTGAAACATTTTTCTCAACATGTTTCCCAGATTTTTATCCATGGGCTCGTTAAACAAAGAACTATCCTCAAGGGGAATAGTTGTCTGCTTCGCGAGCATAGAAATGGCCCCATCCACCTTAGGGATGGTCCCCCACAGCTCAAGCTGAGAGTCCGGAACAGGGAACAGCTTTTTAAAAGAAGAAGGGGAAAAGGACGACCCTAATTGCTCTTATTCATTCTTAATGATATTTGCCATCTTAACGGGAACCAGGAAAGACTGAGAAACTACCCTGTCGTCGTATACATTGTCAAGCTTAGGAATCGCAGGTTCCTCCGGTATCTTAGAATCCGGAACCTCCAGAGTAGCAAGCTGTAGCAGAAAGCGCAGATTCTCCATCCTAAATCTATAACCAGGCTCCGCCGGAGGGTTAGATGACGCGGACTCTGACCCAGAAGGGGCCTCCTCCGAAGAGTCAGAGTGGGCCTCGTCATCGTATAGAGCCTCTGGATCAGCTATCGGCATGGACAAACCCTGGGTCGGGCCGCTATGATAAACCCTACGCTTGCGCTTAGCAGAACGTGGTAAGGCATGGATCACTTTTGAAACTGCCGATTCCAGTTGGTCCGCAAAGTCTCACGGCCAACGAATCTATCCCGAAGGAGTAACGGTTGGACCCTGGGGTGCTGCATGTGCAATCGGAGATGAATGTAGGGAACGCACCTCACGGGACGAAGAACCCTCAGAGGTGGACGGCTCAGTAGTACTAGACATCCATTTCCATTTAGATGTTTTAACTTTATCAAGGCATGTGGAACATAGTTGAGCAGGCTGATCTACCAGAATCTCCTCACAATAAACACAGGATTGAGACTTTGTTAAGGAAGGAGAGTCCTCCATCGCTTGCACATTTGGGTATACTAACTTTATTTATAAAAAAGGCACCTTTATACCACCAATGGCCGGGGCACTCACCACCTCCTAGGACCCGGACTACAGAAACCGCTACGTCTCCTGCGCCACAGATCAATGGGGAGGATAGATAGCCACACCCAGTCACATGGAATGCCTGGCAGGACCGCCCCTGCACTAGGGAAAAACGCGTCAAAAAATGGCAAGTAACCTGAAAGTTCCACACATTGCCAGAGCTTCATCTCGCACATAACACAGCAATGACACAATAAACAATATCACATATAAACCCCCCCTGTTCAATAATCCCCCTTCCAGGAATATTAACCCTTGATTCTGTAAATATAAAAAGGCACCACACTGTGACACTGTCTTCTATGTTATCATTATTAATAAAAAATTAAATGATCTTACCAGAATCTACGCCGTGGAACAAGAACACAGCTCTTCAAGTGTGACAGGTTAGTAGCCTCGCTCCTGACATGGACTTGAGTGAAGAAAGCAGGCAGCGAAACTCGTCAACGCTGATTGCTTATGGAGCTGTTAATATGAGTCAGAAAGGTTTCGCAGAAAGACTCTCCTGCATCTCCGGACTCTAACTTTCGCCCATGCTCTCACTGAGAGGCTGACAGGACTACTTAAAACTCCAGTCCCAATGCGAAGAGTACTACCCTCCATAAGTGACTACTCCAAAACTCCGGCACTCCTCTGCCATTCTCCTGTGATGAAAGGCAAAGAATGACTGGGGATGAGGGAAGTGGGGGAGGTATTTAAGCCTTTGGCTGGGGTGTCTTTGCCTCCTCCTGGTGGCCAGGTTCCTAATTCCCAACTGTAATGAATGAAGCCGTGGACTCTCCTCCCCTTTAGATGGAAAACACAACGTAATGCATACTGGCCACAAAGTTTTTTAAAGATGATTTATAAGGTATTAAAGGCTCTAAAGGCACTAAAATGCATACCCCCGATTGCCATCACTTACTTACGGCTTGATTTTTAGTAGTACATTTACTAATGTATTTATATGTTGCTGGTCTTAATATCTTTTCAAGACAAGAGAATGCTATCTAGCACAAGTCCAGAATTGTTCCCATCAAATAAACGTAATGAAACTCAAAACACTCTAGAAGTATAAAGCACAAATGATTAACAAGCTTACTTAACCCCTTAGTGACCAGAGCACTTTTCCATTTTCTGTCCGTTTGGGACCAAGGCTATTTTTACATTTTTGCGGTGTTTGTGTTTAGCTGTAATTTTCTTCTTACTCATTTACTGTACTGACACATATTATATACCGTTTTTCTCGCCATTAAATGGACTTTCTAAAGATACCATTATTTTCATCATATCTTATAATTTACTATAAAAAAATGATAAAATATGAGGAAAAATTGAAAAAAACACACTTTTTCTAACTTTGACCCCCAAAATCTGTTACATATCTAAAACCACCAAAAAACACCCATGCTAAATAGTTTCTAAATTTTGTCCTGAGTTTAGAAATACCCAATGTTTACATGTTCTTTGCTTTTTTTGCAAGTTATAGGGCCATAAATACAAGTAGCACTTTGCTATTTCCAAACCATTTTTTTCCAAAATTAGCGCTAGTTACATTAGAACACTGATATCTTTCAGGAATCCCTGAATATCCCTTGACATGTATATATTTTTTTTTAGTAGACATCCCAAAGTATTGATCTAGGCCAATTTTGGTATATTTCATACCACCATTTCACCGCCAAATGCGATCAAATACAAAAAATTGTTCACTTTTTCACAAATTTTTTCACAAACTTTAGGTTTCTCACTGAAATCATTTACAAACAGCTTGTGCAATTATGGCATAAATGGTTGTAAATTCTTCTCTGGGATCCCCTTTGTTCAGAAATAGCACACATATATGGCTTTGGCGTTGCTTTTTGGTAATTAGAAGGCCGCTAAATGCCACTGCGCACCACAAGTGTATCATGCCCAGCAGTTAAGGGGTTAATTAGGGAGCTTTTAGGGAGCTTGTAGGGTTAATTTTAGCTTTAGTGTAGTGTAGTAGACAACCCCAAGTATTGATCTAGGCACATTTTGGTATATTTCATGCCACCATTTCACCGCCAAATGCGATCAAATTAAAAAAAACGTAAAATTTTTCACAATTTTAGGTTTCTCACTGAAATCATTTACAAACAGCTTGTGCAATTATGGCACAAATGGTTGTAAATGCTTGTCTGGGATCCCCTTTGTTCAGAAATAGCAGACATATATGACTTTGGCGTTGCTTTCTGGTAATTAGAAGGCCACTAAATCCTGTTGCGCCTCACACGTGTGTTATGGCTAGCAGTGAAAGGGTTAATTAGGGAGTTTGTAGTGAGCTTGCAGGGTTAATTTTAGCTTTAGTGTAGAGATCAGCCTCCCATCTGACACATCCCACCCCCTGATCCCTCCCAAACAGCTCCCTTCCCTCCCCCACCCCACAATTGTCCCCGCCATCTTAAGTACTGGCAGAAAGTCTGCCAGTACTAAAATAAAAGGGTTTAAAAAAAAAAAAATGAATTTTTTTTTTTAGCATATTTACATATGCTACTGTGTAGGATCCCCCCCTTAGCCCCCAACCTCCCTGATCCCCCCCAAAACCGCTCTCTAACCCTCCCCTCTGCCTTATTGGGGGCCATCTTGGGTACTGGCAGCTGTCTGCCAGTACCCAGTTTACAATAAAAAGTGCTTTTTTTGTCTTTGGTTTTTTTTTTCTGTAGTGTAGCTTCCCCCCCCCCCCACCCCCCACAGACAAACCCCCACCACCTTGCTGATTATTTAATGATTTTAATGATTTAATGATTTGCTGATTTTTTATCTTTTTATTTTCAAATTTTCTGCAGTGTAGCGGTTCCCACCCGCTCCCTCCCCGTGCACGCGCCCGCCCCCACCCTCCCGTGCACGCGCGCGCCCGTGCGCGCCCCCAGCCACCCCCGCCCACGATCCCGCCCCCCTTCACATCCACATGGCCATCGATGGCCGCCACCCGCCTCCCGGTCCGGCTCCTACCCACCAACGCAGGTAGCCACCGATCTCCGGTGCAGAGAGGGCCACAGAGTGGCTCTCTCTGCACCGGATTACTTAAAAAGGTTATTGCAGGATGCCTCCATATCGAGGCATCACTGCAATAACCGGAAAGCAGCTGGAAGCGAGCAGGATCGCTTCCAGCTGCTTTCCACACTGAGGACGTGCAGGGTACGTTCTCAGGCATTAACTGCCTTTTTTCTGAGGACGTACCCTGCACGTCCTCAGTCGTTAAGGGGTTAAAGGGACACTGAACCCAAATTTTTTCTTTCATGATTCAGATATAACATGAAATTTTAAGCAACTTTCTAATTTACTCCTATTATCAAATTCTCTTTATTCTCTTGGTATCTTTATTTGAAATACAAGAATGTAAGTTTAGATGCCGGCCCATTTTTGGTGAACAACCTGGGTTGTCCTTGCTGATTGGTGGCTAAATTCATCCACCAATAAAAAAGTGCTGTCCAGAGTTCTGAACCAAGTAAAAAGCTTAGATGCCTTTTTTTCAAATAAAGATAGCAAGAGAGCGAAGAAAAATTGATAATAGGAGTAAATTAGAAAGTTTCTTAAAATTGCATGCTCTATATGAATCACAAAAGAAAAAATTTGGGCTCAGTGTCCCTTTAAAGTAATGGTAAATGAATACTTTTATTTTGTGCCATTCGATGTAACATTTAAAAATAATATAAGTTTCATTGATGTAAATCTTAATGTAGTAATTTACATATAACTGCTTCTTTGTTACTGCACGCTCCGGCAGCCTCGACACTAAGACCAATTTTTTTTCTGACTTTTTCACCGTTGTCCAATAAAAATCATTGCATAATTGGCATGTTTCAATGTAAAAAAAAAAAAAAAAAAACACAGGATATCTTGCGTATGACAGTAACACATGCGCAAAATATCCTGGTTTTTTTTTTGCACTGGAACATGCCAAAATGCAACGATTTTGATGGGGCAAAAACGTTAGGGAAAAAAAAAAGAAGGTTTTAGTGTTGGGGCTGCCGGAGTGTGCAGTAGCAAAGGAGCGGATATATGTAAATTACTACAGTAAGTTTTAAATTTGTGTATTTTCATCAATGAAACATATTTTTAAATGTTACATCGGATGGCACAAAATAAAGGTTTTGAATTTACCATCACTTTAATAATCTCTGCAGCTTTAGAAAAAAAGATTATCAACATCCCAATTAATATACTTTAAAATCTGAGAGCTATTATAATTACCTACCATATAATGTGTAGAGTGCAAGCATGAAAACATTATTTATAGTTACCTAATAAATTCCTTTCTTTCATGGTGGTGAGAGTCCACAATACATTACTTCCGGTAATTTATCTTCATTACCACTAGGAGGAGGCAAAGATTCCCAGAACCCAAGAGCTTTATAAAATCCCTCCCACCTCACAAGTACCTCTGTCTAACACATAGCCAAGCAAAATGTGGTAAGAAAAATGAATAAGAGCTATAAAAGGAGCAGGGGAAAAAAGATGTACTAAAGAAAATAGTAAACCAAAAAACAAAGGTTGGACTCTCGTGAACTCTCACCACCATGAAAGAAATGCATTTATCAGGTAAGCATAAATTATGCTTTCTTTCACACTGGTGGCGAGAGTCTACGATCCATTACTCCTGGGAACTAATACCTAAGTTGTAGAGAAATAACATAAAGAGAGGGATTTAAAAAACATTTTTCACAGAGAAAACAAATCCACAACCCCACAAAAACCCAACAAGGACAAATAAGGCACTTAAAAAAATAAATCAATCAGAGAAGAAGAAAAATAAGCAGAGAAAACTGTCTGACGAACCTTCCTAACAAAAGCTGCATCAGAAGAAGCAAAAACATCACAATGGTAGAATATAGTAAAAGTATGCAAATGTGACCTTGCAAATTTGGTCAATTGAAGCCTCATTCTTGAAAGTCCAAGAAGTGGCGACGGACCAGAAAAGTGAATAAACAAACTAGAACTCTGACTAAAATCCTTAGTTGCATCAATATAATATTTTAATGCTATAACAGCATCAAAATAATGCAACAATGTCTCTGAAGCATTCTTAGAATCAGGACACAAAGAAGGGACAACAATTTATCTGCTAAAGTTCTATTAAGAAACAACCATAAGCAAAAAAACAAAAGAAGTCCATAAAACTGCCTTATCCTGATGAAAAAAAGTTAAGGAGAATCACAAAAAAGAGCACATAACTCAAACTCTACTAGCAGAAGAGATTCACAAAGGGAATAAAACCTTCCAAGAAAGCAGTTTAATATCCACTTGATGCATAGGTTCAAAAGGAGGAGCCTGCAAAACCTTTAAAACCAGGTTAAGATTCCATTGAGGAGAAATTGGCTTGATCACAGGCTTAATATGAACCAAAGTCTGAACAAAACCATACATATCAGGAAGATTAGCAATCTTCCTATGAAACAAAACTGAAAGAGCAGAAATCTGCCCTTTCAGAGAACTGGCAAATAGGCCCTTATCTAAACCATCCTATAACAACTGCAAAATCCTAGGAATTCTAAAAGAATGCCAGGAAATATCATGATCTATATACTAAGAAACAAAGGCCTTCCACACCTTATGATAGATTTTCCTAGTTACAGGCTTAAAACCTAAATTAAGATTTCAACTACTGAATCTCTATGTCTAAGAACTTGACTAACTGTTCAATTTCCATGCCATCATGTTTCGAGAAATCGGTATAGAAAAATGATCCTTGAGACAAAAAGTCTGACTGCAAAAGAAGAGGCCAAGGAGGGCAACTGGGCATCTGAAACAGATCTGCAAAACAAGGCCAAGCTGGGGCAATCAGAATTACTGAAGATTTCTCTAGACTTATCTTGGAGATCCCTCTTGGCCCTCACAAAGTACGTGGGAAGTTTGTTGTTCAAATGAGAAGCCACAGAGCTATCTCTGAAAGACCCCAAAGAACCACACACTGATTAAACACATCCTGGTGAAAAGACCATTACCCTGGATGTAGAGATTGGTGACTGAGAATGTCTGCTTCCCAGTTGATCACTTCAGAAATATGTAATGCAGAGATTAGACAGGAATTGATTTTCCCCCATGAAAGTAGTATACTTCCCTCATGGCTAGGGAACAGTGAGTTTCCCTGCAGTGACATTGTTTGTTTAGAAAAGGGGATGAGACTCCCTTTTCAACAGGGGGCAAACTCGCTTCCCAATGATCCCAAACTTCATGTGCTCTCAGAGACCCCCAAACAGCTCCCCAACCTGAAAGACTTGCATCTGTAGTGATCATTGTCCAAAAGAAGCCCCCTGAATAATGAACTGATGACCCTGCCACCAAGACAGAGACTGACTTGTACTGGGATCCAGAAATACCCTTTGAGACAGCCGTGTATGATCCCCGCACCATTGAAGAAGCATTCAAAGCTGAAGAGGTCTCGTGAAAATGAGCAAATGGAATTACATATGAAGCTGCATTCATGAGGCCTACAACGTTCATACAAAGAGCAACAGAGGGGAACAAAGAGACTGAAGGTTCAGACAAGCTGACATTTTAACCTTCACTGCTCTGTTAGAGAAAAACTCATAGAGACAATCTATTTGAAATCCCAATAAAGCTACTTTTGAGGAATTAAAGAACTCTTTAGAAAATTGATCCTCCAATCATAAAGAAACAACAGTTAAAGGGATATTAAAACAATTTTTTTTATATTTTATGATTCGGATAGAGAATGTAATTTTAACCCCTTAACGACCAAGGACGTATGCCACACGTCCTCAAAAAAAATACACTTAATGACCGAGGACGTGTGGCATACGTCCTTGGTCTGAAAAGCAGCTGGAAGCGATCCTGCTCGCTTCCAGTTGCTTTCCGGTTATTGCAGTGATGCCTCGATATTGAGGCATCCTGCAATAACCTTTTTTAGCAATCCGGTGCCGAGAGAGCCACTCTGTGGCCCTCTCTGCACCGGACATCACCGGCTAAATTCGTTGGTGGGTGGGAGCCAGTTCGGGAGGCGGCCATCGATGGCCTTGATGATGTGTAGGGGGGCGGGAGTGATCGGAGGCGTGCACGGGAGGGCGGGGGCGGGCGCATGCACGGGGAGGGAGCGGGTGGGAACCGCTACACTACAGAAAAAAAGGTTGTATTAAAAGTTAAAAAGTTAATAAAAAAATAGTATTTATATATATATAAAATACATTAATCAGGGGGTGGGGGATTGGTCTGTGGGGGGGGGAAGCTACACTACAGAAAAATAACATAATAATTAAAAAAAAAAAACATTTTTCTTGCAAACTGGGTACTGGCAGACAGCTGCCAGTACCCAAGATGGCCCCCAATAAGGCAGGGGGGGGGGGGTTAGAGAGCTGTTTTGGGGGGGATCAGGGAGGTTGGGGGCTAAGGGGGGATCCTACAAAGTAGCATATGTAAATATGCTAAAAAATGTATTTTTTTTTTTTTTTTTAAAAAAACTTTTATTTTAGTACTGGCAGACTTTCTGCCAGTACTTAAGATGGCGGGGACAATTGTGGGGTGGGGGAGGGAAGGGAGCTGTTTGGGAGGGATCAGGGGGTCTGATGTGTCAGGTGGGAGTCTGATCTCTACACTAAAGCTAAAATGAACCCTGCAAGCTCCCTACAAACTACCTAATTAACCCCTTCACTGCTAGCCATAATACACGTGTGATGCGCAGCAGCCCTTAGCGGCCTTCTAATTACCAAAAAGCAACACCAAAGTCATATATGTCTGTTATTTCTGAACAAAGGGGATCCCAGAGAACCATTTACAACCATTTGTGCCATAATTGCACATGCTGTTTGTAAATAATTTTAGTGAGAAACCTAAAATTGTGAAAAATTTAGCGTTTTTTTTAATTTTATTGCATTTGGCGGTGAAATGGTGGCATGAAATATACCAAAATGGGCCTAGATCAATACTTGGGGTTGTCTACTACACTACACTGAAGCTAAAATTAACCCTAGAAGCTCCCTACATGCTCCCTAATTAACCCCTTCACTGCTGGGCATAATACACGTGTGGTGCGCAGTCGCATTTAGCAGCCTTCTAATTAGTAAAAAGCAAAACCAAAGCCATATATGTCTGCTATTTATGAACAAAGGGGATCCCAGAGAAGCATTTACAACCATGTATGCTATAATTGCATACGTTTTTTGTAATAATTTCAGTGAGAAACCTAAAGTTTGTGAAAAAAATTGTGAAAAAGTGAACATTTTTTTTTTATTTGATCGCATTTGGCGGTGAAATGGTGGCATGAAATATACCAAAATGGGCCTAGATCAATACTTTGGGATGTCTTCTAAAAAAAAATATATACATGTCAATGGATATTCAGGGATTCCTGAAAGATATCAGTGTCCCAATATAACTATCGCTAATTCTGAAAAAAAGTGGTTTGGAAATAGCAAAGTGCTACTTGTATTTATGGCCCTATAACTTGCAAAAAAAGCAAAGAACATGTAAACATTGGGTATTTCTAAACTCAAGACAAAATTTAGAAACTATTTAGCATATGTTTTTTTTGGTGGTTGTAGATGTATAACAGATTTTGGGGGTCAAAGTTAGAAAAAGTGTGTTTTTTTCCATTTTTTCCTCATATTTTATTAAATTTTTATAGTAAATTATAAGATATGATGAAAATAATGGTATATTTCGAAAGTCCATTTAATGGCGAGAAAAACGGTATATAATATGTGTGGGTACATTAAATGAGTAAGGGGAAAATTACAGCTAAACACAAACACTGCAGAAATGTAAAAATAGCCTTGGTCCCAAACGGACAGAAAATGGAAAAGTGCTGTGGTCATTAAGGGGTTAAGCAACTTTCTAATTTACTCCTATTCTCAATTTTTCTTCATTCTCTTGGTATCTTTATTTAAAAAAAGCAGGAATGAAAGCCCATTTTTGGTTCAGCACCCTGGATAGTGCTTGCCGACTGGTTGCTACATTTAACAAATACAGCATCATAATAAAATAATTGGTGTCTATTAGCATATCCAAAATATTATCACTAGCAGAGTCATTAAAGTACTGTTCTGAAAGACTAAATAACCGGTAAGATGAAGCAGCAGTCACATCAGCAATATAAATAGCAGGCCTAAGCTACTATCTTGCTTGTAAAAAGGCCCTTCTATGAAATTACTTTAATTTTCTATCTAACGGGTTTTTAAAAGAAGTAATGTCTTCCAAAGGTATGGAAGTATATTTAGCTAGAGTGTAAATAGTTCCATTAGCCTTCGAAACAGTTTCCCATAAATTAACATTGACGCCAGGTAAGGAATATAACTTTTCAAACCTTGCAGAGGAATTAAAATAATTACCTGGTTTAGACCATTCCCTAGAAACCATATCGGAGACAGCATCAGGGATAGAAAAAACCTCAGGAAAATTGGCAACAGTTTTAAACACTGGATTTAAGCAATTACAAGGCTTATAATCAGAAACCTTAACCCCTAAAGTAATTAAAACAGATTTTGAAAGAGAACAAATATGTTCAATTTTAAACAAAAACATAATTTATGTAAGAACTTACCTGATAAATTCATTTCTTTCATATTAGCAAGAGTCCATGAGCTAGTGACGTATGGGATATACATTCCTACCAGGAGGGGCAAAGTTTCCCAAACCTTAAAATGCCTATAAATACACCCCTCACCACACCCACAATTCAGTTTAACGAATAGCCAAGAAGTGGGGTGATAAGAAAGGAGCGAAAGCATCAAAAATAAGGAATTGGAAT
Source organism: Bombina bombina (assembly GCF_027579735.1). NCBI lineage: Eukaryota > Metazoa > Chordata > Amphibia > Anura > Bombinatoridae > Bombina > Bombina bombina. The sequence continues at coordinate 423,823,062 of NC_069504.1, forward strand.
AATTGTGCTTTATACAAAAAAAATCATAACCACCACAAAAAGGGTGGGCCTCATGGACTCTTGCTAATATGAAAGAAATTAATTTATCAGGTAAGTTCTTACATAAATTATGTTTTCTTTCATGTAATTAGCAAGAGTCCATGAGCTAGTGATGTATGGGATAGCAGATACCCAAGATGTGGAACTTCCACGCAAGAGTCACTAGAGAGGGAGGGATAAAATAAAGACGGCCAATTCCGCTGAAAAAAATTAATCCACTACCCAATCAAAAGTTTCAATTTTTATAATGAAAAAAACTGAAATATAAGCAGAAGAATCAAACTGAAACAGCTGCCTGAAGTACTATTCTACCAAAAACTGCTTCTGAAGAAGAGAAAACATCAAAATGGTAGAATTTAGTAAAAAATAAATAATAAAAATACAAAGTCCCCCAACAGTAAAACCAACCACCCAACCAACCCCCTAAAATAAAAAACTTAAGATACCCAAACCAAAGCATTTAGCTCTTTTTCATTGCCCTTAAAATGGCATTCAGCTCTTTTTCAAAAGCCCAAAGCCATAATCTAAAAAAAAAAAAAAAAAAAAAAATGAAAAAGAGCTGAATGCCATTTAAACAGCCAATAGGATGAGAGCAACTGAAATCCTACTGGCTGATCAAATGAGCCAATAGGATTTCAGTAGTTTTCATCCTATTGGCTGTTTTGAACAGCCAATAGGATTTCAGAAGTTCTCATCCTATTGGCTGATTTGAATTTGAAGAATGAAATTTAGCCAATAGGAATGCAAGGTACGCCATTTAGAAATGGCTACCTTGCATTCAACTTAAAGGGCCATGATACCCAAATGTTGAAACACTTGAAAGTAATGCAGCATAGCTGTAAAAAGCTCACTAGAAAATATTACCTGAACATCTCTATATAAAAAAGAAAGATATTTTACTTCAAAAATTCCTCAGTAGCCACATCCCATTGTAAAGGACTTCTAAGCAGCAAATCAGTATGTCTGTCCCGGGACAGCTAAGGGATTGAGTCTCGTGCACTCTCATCTTATTTCCCTATTCAGTTTAAGGAAGTTTACTATGAAATCTCATGAGAGTTAAGTCAAATCTCATGAGATCACAGTAAAAAAAAGTTCATGACCTCAGCACTGCTGATGCTTATTGGCTGCTGTTCATTTCTTAATTTTTTTATTTATTTTTTTAACTGCAGCTGAGCAACAACTGAGTATAACTTTTTACACAGAACTTACTGAGGTGAGGAAATTGTGAGGTAAAATATCTTCATTTTTTACATAGAGATGCTCAGGTGATATTTTCCTGTCAGCTTTTTACAGTTATGCTGCATCAGTTTCAAGTGATTTAGCATATGAGTATTATGTCCCTTTAAGTGTACGGTGGTGACCGTATAAAGAGGACGCTTCGCGAAGGATGTCTTCGGCTTCCAGGATAGCTCTGCGTCCCCGAGATGAATGAAGGTGTCGCCGCCTGGATGAAGATGGATGTCCGGACTTCAGGAACCATGAGTATATTTTATGGGGTTACTGTTAGGGTTTTTTTCTTCATTTTTTGGGGTGTATTTTTTTTTTTTTAGATTAGGGCTTTGGGCTTTTGTAAAAGAGCTCAATGCCCTTTTAAGGGCAGTGAAAAAGAGCTGAATGCCCTTTTAAGGGCAATGCCCATACAAATGCCCCTGATCGGAACAGCCAATAGAATGCGAGCTCAATCTGATTAGCTGATTGGATCAGCCAATCCGATTGAACTTGAATCTGATTGGCTGATTCCATCAGCTTATCAGAATTTTCCTACCTTAATTCCGATTGGCTGATAGAATCCTATCAGCCAATCGGAATTCGAGGGATGCCATCTTGGATGACGTCCCTTAAAGGAACCGTCATTCGTCGGGAAGTCGTCGGCCAGGATGGATGTTCCGCATCGGCGGGATGAAGATGGACCCGGAAGAAAGAAGATTGAAGATGCCGCTTGATAGAAGACTTCAGCCGGATGATGGACCTCTTCAGCCCCCGCTTGGTTGAAGACTTCAGCCGGATGATGGACCTCTTTAGCCCCCGCTTGGATAAAGACTTCAGCCGGATGATGGACCTCTTAAGCCCCGGATAGGAGGAAGACTTCGGACCCTCTTCTGGACGAATCGGTGATACCCGGCGTGGTGAAGAAAGGTAGAAAGATCTTCAGGGGCTTAGTGTTAGGTTTATTTAAGGGGGGTTCGGGTTAGATTAGGGGTATTTGGGTGGTGGGTTGTAATGTTGGGGGGGTATTGTATGTTTTTTTTTACAGGCGAAAGAGCAGAATTCTTTGGGGCATGCCCCGCAAAAGGCCCTTTTAAGGGCTGGTAAGGTAAAAGAGCTTTTCTATTTTTAATTTAGAATAGGGTAGGGCATTTTTTTTTATTTTGGGGGCCTTTGTTATTTTATTAGGGGGCTTAGAGTAGGTGTAATTAGCTTAAAATTGTTGTAATATTTTTATAATGTTTGTAAATTATTTTTTTATTTTTTGTAACTTAGTTCTTTTTTTATTTTTTGTACTTTAGTTAGTGTATTTATTTGTAGGTATTTGTATTTAATTTATTTATTGATAGTGTAGTGTTAGGTTTAATTGTAACTTAGGTTAGGATTTATTTTACAGGTACTTTTGTAATTATTTTAACTAGGTAGCTATTAAATAGTTATTAACTATTTAATAGCTATTGTACCTGGTTAAAATAAATACAAAGTTGCCTGTAAAATAAATATTAATCCTAAAATAGCTACAATATAATTATTATTAATATTGTAGCTATATTAGGGTTTATTTTACAGGTAAGTAGTTAGCTTTAAATAGGATTAATTTATTTAATAAGATTTATTTTATTTTGTTAGATTAAAATTATATTTAATTTAGGGGGGTGTTAGGGTTAGGGTTAGACTTAGCTTTAGGGGTTAATACATTTATTATAGTAGCGGTGAGGTCCGGTCGGCAGATTAGGGGTTAATAATTGTAGGTAGGTAGCGGTGACGTTGGGGGGGGGGGGGGGCAGATTAGGGGGTAATAAATATAATATAGGGGTCAGCAGTGTGAGGGGCAGCAGATTAGGGGTACATAGGGATAACGTAGGTTGCGGCGGTGTACGGAGCAGCAGATTAGAGGTTAATAATATAATGCCGGGGGCGGCAGATTAGGGGTTAATAAGTGTAAGGTTAGGGGTGTTTAGACTCTGGGTTCATGTTAGAGTGTTAGGTGCAGACATAGGAAGTGTTTCCCCATAGGAAACAATGGGGCTGCGTTAGGAACTGAACGCTGCTTTTTTGCAGGTGTTAGTTTTTTTTTCAGCTCAAACGGCCCCATTGTTTCCTATGGGGGAATTGTGCACGAGCACGTTTTTGAAGCTGGCCGCGTCCGTAAGCACCGCTGGTATTGAGAGTTGCAGTGGCGGTAAATTATGCTCTACGCTCCCTTTTTGGAGCCTAACGCAGCCCTTCTGTGAACTCTAAATACCAGCGGTATTTAAAAGGTGCGGGGGGAAAAAAGCATGTGTAGCTAACGCACCCCTTTGGCCGCAGAACTCTAAATCTAGCCGAAAGAATGTAAGAACTCATTTGTAGTGCAAATGTTTTGCAACATTTGAAAAAACAAAATTTATGCTTACCTGATAAATTTATTTATTTCTCGACTCGGTGAGTCCACGGATCATCATCAATTACTGTTGGGAATATCACTCCTGGCAAAGAGCACCACAGCAAAGCGGTTAAGTATCACTTCCCTACCCACAACTCCCAGTCATTCGACCAAGGGAAAGGAGAAAAAGGAAATAACACAAGGTGCAGAGGTGACTGAGGTTTAAAAAACAAAGAAAAACTGTCTGTAAAAACACAGGGCGGGCCGTGGACTCACCGTGTAAAGAAATAAATACATTTATCAGGTAAGCATAAGTTTTGTTTTCTTTCTAATGACAAGGTGAGTCCACGGATCATCATCAATTACTGTAGGGAATCAATACCCAAGCTATAGGACACATATGATAAGGGAGGGACAAGACAGGTAACCTAAACAGAAGGCACCACTGCTTGAAGAACCTTTCTCCCAAAAGCAGCCTCACCCGAGGCAAACTATCAAATTTAAAAAAATTCGGAAATTCTTTAGCAGAGAGGACCATGTTGCAGCCTTGCTTCATTCTTGAAAACCCAAGAAGCAGATAAAGCCCTAGAGAAAAGAGCTGTAATCCTCTCAAGAGGCTGCTGTCCAGCAGTCTCATAACCAAACAAATCATACTTCCAACCAAAGGGAAAAAGAAGTAGCTGTCCAAGAGAAACAAACATCTAAACAGAAAACTGGCGAAAATCCTTAGTCGCCTGTAGAAATAAATTAACATTCAAGTTGTGCCACCAACGTTCCTTATGGTAAAAAGGATTGGGACATAGACATAGGGACATAGACAAGGAACAACAATTTCCTACATAATATTCCCATCTGAAACCCTAACTTAATACGAAGAACCACCTTATCTGCAAGAAAGATAAGATAAGGCGAAACACACTGCCAAACAGAGTTCTGAGACTCTCTGAGCAGAAAAGATAGCCTTCCCGAGATAACACTTAATATCTACATAATGTACCACAAAACCTTAAGAACAAGGTTATTGCTCCAAGGGGGAGCAACCGACATTAAGGACAGGCCTGATACTGACCAGGCCTGATAAAAAGATTGCACATCTGGCACGACCACCAGATGCAGAAGTAGCCAAATAGACAACGCAGAATCTGACCCCTCAGGGTACTGACTGTCTCCAGACATCCTAGAGACCGGACAAATTTCTAGGATCCCGACTCCACTCCAAGAGAGCCCTTGGATACACACCAATAAAGAAAGATACACCCTATTCTATGGTAATTCTTCTAGAAACAAGTCATGGTCTCAATGACTGACTCGGAATCCCACACTAACACAAAACAAAGTGTTCAATCTTCAAGTAGGCAGCATCAGAGAAACTAGATGAAGATGAAGAAAGGGAGCCTGACTCAGAAGGGCCTTCCTCAGGTACAGTCCCCAAAGAGTAGATAAAACGTTACCCATAGGTCTGCATACCAGATCCTGCGGGGTCACGCAGAGGCTATGATAATCCCCGCCACTCTCTCCTATTGAATACGAGCAATGACTCAAGGAGGGAAACAAACGGAGGAGAAACAGGTATGCCAGACTGAAATCCCCCCCCCCCCCCCAAAAAAAAAAACGCCAGATCATCAATCAAGGCGGTCAGTGGATCACTTAACCATGAACCGTACCTTGGAAACTTGGCGTTCTGCCGAAATGCCCTCAGAGGCCAACTCCGGACGCCCCATTTGAGGGTTTACCTAGAAACCACCTCCGGAAAGAGAAGCCACTCCCCAGGAAGAAATAAGTGCCTGTTCAGAAATCCGTTCCCCAATTGTCTACCCCTGGACGACAGACATCAATTGTGAGCTTCCGCCCACTGAACAATCCAAGTCACCTTCTATATGGCTAAAACACCCCAAGTTCCTCCCTGATGGTTGATATAAACCAAGAGGTGATATAGGCCGACTGGAAACAAGCTAAGAACGACTGATGCCAAGAGGCCAAGCTATCAGAGCATTGAAAATCGCTCTCTACTCCAAATGTTAAAGAGAAGAGCAGAAACTCCCGAGTCCATAATTTAAATAAGACCCAGACAGCATACCAGCCCAGCAGGTTGGCATCCCTGGATACATCACCCATGAATATCTACAGAAGCACAAGCCCCCAGATAGATATTCCTAAAAAAAATACTACTGTAAAGAGACTCTTGTCGACTGATCTATATCTATTCTTTAAGACAGATCTGAATGTTCTCAATTTTATGGAAAATAACAAAAGGAATGAAGTCCATTGAAACCTTAAGACCAATTCCCTCCTATATCGATTTACTTAAAAATGAAGTAAATGCCGCTGCAGTTAGATCCTAACTCCCAACCTACTGGTTGTAAAAGGATAAGCCATTTACCCGACAAAGTCCACCCATTAAGATGGAACGCGGGAAGACTTCTCCAGGTTCATTTCCAATCCATGGGAAAATAGATTGGACAAAATCTCTTGAAAAAGAGATAGTTTGAAGGAAGGATGACACCTGAACCATCTATAGTCCAGAAGAACACCCTTGTACTAACCCAGGACCTAAAAGTCTTTCACGGCTGCTGAACCCATAAGCTAGCGAAGATCCCGAAACATGGAAACAATAAACGCACATCCCTTCGGTTTATGCTCTTATGAACAGACCCAGAACCAAAAGAGAATGGATATTACTTGGAAGGTCAGCACCAGAGATATTTGAGATAAAGACCCAGGTCCGCTCCCAGACAGGGGCTGGAACTCTCACTCCCAGAAAAGAACGTCCTGAACCCTGTTCAAGGAATGTTTCTCATTGTACCTGAATTGCAGATACCCTAGAAAGAAAAATCTGCCTCCGAAGGAAAAAAACTGAGACTGGTCTAAAAGACATGACCCCTAATAAAAGAGGAAAAGGGAAAACATTCCTTTAGTTTTACCCACTTGATAAGTGATAGAAAAACTCTTTTCACCCATAAGTCAGAGGATAATATCATCAGACCAGGTCCAAAAAAAGGACTCATCCTTAAAAAGGAAACGCCAGAAGCGTGGATTTGGAGGAATCCTAAAAATTGAATTTGCCGCTACAGAACTATAAGGCCTAGAATGTACCACTAAGCCACAAGTAGGCTTCTCAGCTGAACAGCTGTAATGCCTGGCGGGCTAGGACAGCACTTCCCCCTTATCCAAGACTAACTGGGAATCCCAGAGGACTGCTCCTGCTTGGAAGATAAAGGGGAAGACTCCTGTGCTACAAAAAAGAGCAGCAACAGAATTATTGGCCTAACAGCCGTTCTGAAATTGATCTCCTCATGGAGTCCTGGAGTCCACCAAAATGAAATACGACAAGACGTTGCACCAAAAGGATGCCAGACGTCCATAAAGAGTCGTAAACGCATGGCTATCCTAAATAGGGATTGAAGTTCTCTTAACCAGAATATCAATGGCCCCTACTACTATTTTAAGCACCGTGATATTTAAAGGAGGCAGATTATTACAGACAGGAGAAGGGGAAAAGGAATCCCTGACTTCTCCCATACCTGAGAAAATTCTCCTAGTGTGGTCGAGAACAGGACATATTTTAACAAATGAATCCTAGTAAATATAAAATTCAATAAATTCTTGAGGATTGACAACGACAGGAGAGTCGAAGTCTTTCAAGTAGCCAACCTTTCCTAAATAAAAAGGAGATTAGGCTTGAATCTAAAGAGAACAACTTCAATACCAGAAGAAGGAATTACACTGTCCAAATCGGAGGTTTAACCCTCAGATGCTACCGACTATCCTGCTCATAAAACTATAAGAAGGACAAAATGCGTAGCAGCAAACGGAACAGAACCCTTACTATCTGATTCCTTAAATAACCTCTTGCGATTTCCCTCAAATAAAGGAAAGGGCAGATAAAGCCACAGACGCCAAAAGCCACCTGGGCAGACAATTCTGTAAGCAAATAACTCCTCCAGGAGATTGAGAGGAACCGCAGAGCACTGCATGTAACGCCATAAAGGCTTGGGACGATAAGGAGAAAACTGTGGCAATGCCTAGACCGTATCATCCTGAGAGACATAGGGCTCAAAGAAAATTAAAAGGAAGATCCCTTTAAGATTTTCATAAAAACTCTATAATGTAGTTCAGAGCAGACGTGTGTCCGAGGGAGCAGACATTACGCTCCAAGAATAAACACAAGGAAACAATAAAAATTGTTTTGTCACTTTAAAAGATACAAAGTCTAGACTAAGACATAATCTGTATAAGAAAACAACTTAGACTATAGATTAGAGATTCTCCTAAAATGCACCAAACTGTCACTTTAAGAATTGTAAACAAAAAAACTCATAACATATATACTTTATTTCTTAGCCTGCTCTACCATTGGAGGCATATAAAAATTGAAAAATTAGGCGATAGACACAAGCCATATTTCTGAATTATTAATATACCATCACTTTAAGGCTTTTAGGAGCCAGTATTCTACAAACTGCAGGATTCCTCAGATCCTTAACTTTTGAACATATTCCCCTAGATAAAGGTTACCCTAAAACCTTTTAAGTCATCCTTTAATACATAAGTATTCCGTTAAATCGTAAGTATTATCCTTTAATACATAAGAATTAATAAGAATACATAAGTTTTATGTTATCTTCACACGGGGGCAGAAACCTCACTGCTCCGATCTCGGAGCAAAGAGGCAGAGTCACATGGCTAAGAGCTGAGAGCAAAACAAATGGCGCAGCCGCTTCTTTCCTGAGACTATACAACATGGCGCTTTTAGAAAGGGTGGCAACAAGACTCATGAATATAAAAAAAAAGCAAAAAAAACAACGGACGGATTACACCGCCCCCACCGCTCTAACTAAGAGTGGAATATACATGAAGGAGAAACACATCGGACTGAGGAAAAGCAGTGCTTAATAAAGTGCGCACTCCCAGCCGGTAGAGAAAAAAACCTCACCCTCACTAGAAAATCTCTAATGTCTGCCACAATAACTTTTCACACAAGCCTATATCGCCCATTTGATTCCTTCCTTTATTCTTAATAAACAGCTTAAGGAAACAGAGCCCTACACACTGATTAACCCTTTCATCCCTGAAGGAGAAACAGTCCATCTCTCTTAAAAATCACAATGAGTGCCTGCACGCTGCCCAATAATACCCCAACTAGGGTATAAAATGTCCCAATCAGTGTTTCAGTATATATAAAGTGCACAATCTCTGATTTTTTAGAAGATAAAAGGCATTTACCTGCATTCTAGCCATCCGGCAGCCAGACAACTCACAAAGTATGAGAGGATGCCACTCCTCACAGAAACCTGTGTAAGAAGAAAGACAGAGTAAACCTACTCAGGCTTTCTATACCAGGGCAGCAACATGTTAAGAAAACGCAGCAAAGCACACTTTACAAGTGCCTAACTGCTTTAAAGCCATCACAGCAATACTGAAGAGACTAACGTGGAGTACAGCTAGACCCAAATTGTGATGGAAGATCAGAGCAATCCTGCCCTGACTTCAAAATAACAAAATCTTGATAGAAGAATAATAATCAGGACACCAAAGTACTTCACCTCCTCCTTGCACTAGAGGCAAAGAGAATGACTGGGGGTTGTTGGTAGGAAAGTGATACTTAACAGCTTTGCTGTGGTGCTTTTTGCCTCCTCCTGCTGGCCAGAAGTGGTATCCCCAACAGTAACTGATGATGATCCGTGGACTCACTGTGTCATTAGAAAGAATTAAAATGAATTTTAACACATTCGTTTGAATCAAATTTGAAATGTTTGTACAATTTAGTTTGTTCACTTAATGTAATAGTATTTCTAATACTTTCTTTCTAAATGTAATGTTCAATTCAAATTTTTTTAATAATTCGATTCGAATTATGCAATATTGGAATTTCTAAATATTCTAATTTATATATTTGTAATAGTATTTCTAATGCTTTCTTTAAATGTAATATTCAAAAAATAAAATGAATGAAAATTTTAAAATGAATTTTAACACATTCGTTCGTATCGGATTTCGAATGTTTGTAGAACATTCTAACATTTGTTTAATGTAATAGTATTTCTAAAGCTTTCTTTAAATGTAATATTCAAATTATGCAATATTCTAAATAGAAACATTCAAATTGATATATTTGTACCTATTATGTATCAATTTACTAAATTCCCTACCACATGAACTATTGAAATTCTGAATAGTATTTGTTAAATCGAACGTTACATTCGAAATTACATTCAAAATCGAATAGGACATTAGAAAACTGTAAATACCATTTGATTACAGAATTTTTAAGAATATTCGTTCTTATCAACATTCGATTATGTAAATCGAATTTCTACAATAACATTTGTTTTAACATTCAAATTTGAATATAAACACATTCGCCCATCCCTACTCATTTCTAAAAAAAAAAAAAAGTAAATATAATAGAAGTACATAATCAACAGAGGGATAATTAAAAAGGCTTTAATCACTTTGAGGCTGTACTATAAAATGCTTAATTATATGGAGTAAAAAAATAATTTGCAATATACTTTCATTATTTCCTTTTTATTCCATACATCACTGGTTAAACAATCCAGTGACCCATTTATAACTACCCCTAACTGACCTCAGCAGAGAAAGAAACCTAGGCTACAACATGGCGGCACCTGATGCTTTATGGAGAATGAAACTTTACGTAATGTAATTTCAAAATCTGCATATTATTCTCAGGCAAATCTGTGCTTTGAAAACATCATTCTTTCTAGTATTTAAGGTGCATTTTACCCAAAAACTTTCTCTCCTTTAATTTGTTCCCAAAGATTCATTTTACCTGCTGGAGTGTATTAAATTATTTACAAGTCCCTCCTTAGCCTTTATATTGGCATTTGAAATGGCTGATTTAGCCTGTAGTATACCTATACTTAAAGTTTCTTTACCTAGTTATAGGCTATTGACAAATAATCGGATAGATTACGAGTTCTGCATTAGCTTTAAAAAGCAGCGTTAAGGGGTCCTAACGCTGCTTTTTAACGCCCGCTGGTATTACAAGTCAGGCAGGAAAGGGTCTACTGCTCACTTTTCTTCCGTGACTTTTCCATACCACAAAACCGAGGCCCCCCACATCGCAAACACTATAATAAAATTATTTAACCCCTATCTGCCGACCGGACATCGCCGCCACCTACATTATGCCTATGAACCCCTAATCTGCTGCCCCTAACATCGCCGACACCTACATTATATTTATTAACCCCTAATCTGCCCCCCCAACGTCGCCGCCACCTAACTACACTTATTAACCTCTAATCTTCCGACAGGACTTTGCCGCTACTATAATAAAGTTATTAACCCCTAAACCTAAGTCTAAACCTAACCCTAACACCCCCCTAAGTTAAATATAATTTAAATAAATCTAAATAAAATTACTATAATTAAATAAATTAATCCTATTTAAAAACTAAATACCTATAAAATTAACCCTAATATAGCTACAATATAACATAGTTACATTGTAGCTATTTTAGGATTTATATTTATTTTACAGGCAACTTTGTATTTATTTTAACTAGGTATTAAATAGTTATTACCTATTTAATAGCTATTGTACCTAGTTAAAATAAATACAAAGTTGCCTGTAAAATAAATATAAATCCTAAAATAGCTACAATGTAACTATTAGTTATATTGTAGCTATATTAGGGATAATTTTATAGGTAAGTATTAAGTTTTAAATAGGAATAATTTATTTAATTATAGAAATTTTATTTAGATTTATTAAAAATAGATTTAAGTTAGGGGGTGTTAGGGTTAGGGTTAGACTTAGGTTTAGGGGTTAATACATTTAATATAGTAGCGGCGACGTTGGGGGCGGCAGAATAGGGGTTAATAAGTGTAGGTAGGTGGCGGCGACGATGGGGGCGGCAGATTAGGGGTTAATAAATATAATGTAGGTGTCAGCGATGTTAGGGGCAGCAGATTAGAGGTTCATAGGGATAATGTAGGTGGCGAGGTTAATAAGTGTAAGGTTAGGGGTGTTTAGACTCGGGGTTCATGTTAGGGTGTTAGGTGTAGACTTAGAAAGTGTTTTCCCATAGGAAACAATGGGGCTGCGTTAAGAGCTGAACGCTGCTTTTTTGCAGGTGTTAGGTTTTTTTTTCAGCCAGCTCAGCCCCATTGTGTCCTATGGGGAAATCGTGCACGGGCACGTTTTTCCAGCTTACCGCTACCGTAAGCAATGCTGGTATTGCAGGTAGAAGTGGAGCTAAATTTGCTCAATGCTCACTTTTCTGAGGCTAACGCAGCCATTCAGAAAACTTGTAATACCAGCGTTGTTTAAAGTGTGCGCTGGAAAAAAAAAGGCTCGTTAGCAACGCAAGTTTTTACCGAGAAAACTCGTAATCTAGGCGTTTGTAAACACAGCCAGCAGAAGAAATTACACTCAGAGTAGGTGGTGGAAGAGATAAAGCTCTAAAATGTTCATTTTCAATTGTTCTGTTTTGTTTAAGTATTGTACAGAGACAAAGATAAGAAAGGGAAGCATTTGTATGATAAGATAAACATATCTGATCTGGCACAATATCTGATATGTCAGTAAGCCAAGCCTATTTTGATGGGCTGTGGTTTCAAAGAGTAAATACAGCTATTACGTTTGCATAAATGTGCAATGTCTCATACATTTATACGCTCCAGCTGGTATAACAAGTCATGGGGAACACATTCAGGGAAAAAAACTATTTTAAAGTGAACTGTCCCTTTAATTTAGTGTTTAATGTACCTTTAACAGTGAGGAGGAAGGGGGATAGACAGCTTCAGTGCTGAACACAATGAAAACTGCTGGAGAAGTAATTGGGCAAGAAAATAAACTGAAATAAAGGAGAGCACAGTGTTTGATCTGAACGGAAAGATTATATGGAATGTGTATTAACACCATTTCTGACTAATGTAACTCTTATTTAAACTTAAAGGGGCATAAAAACTAAATATTTTCTTTCATGATTCAGATAGAACATGGGATTTTAAACAACTTTCCACTCAACTTCTATTATCTAATTTGTTTTTTTCTCTTGGTATCCTTTGTTGAAAGAGCAGAAATGCACTACTGGTTTCTAACTGAACATATGGGTGGGCCAATGACATCGGTATATATATGCAGCCACCAATCAGCAGCTAGAACCTAGGTTATTTGCTGCTCCTGAGCTTACCTTTATAAACCTTTCAGAAAAGGATAACAAAAGAAGGAAGCAAATTAAATAATGGAAGTAAATTGGAACGTTGTTTAGAATTGTATGCTCTTTTCAAATCGCAAAATACATTTTTTGGGTTTCATATCCTTTTAAGACAACCTCCAGTGTCACTAATATCACTTACCATCCGTATTCTCTCATCTTCAAGATTCCCCAGTACAGCAGCAAATTCCTGTAGGGACCTCGCTGTAAAGACAACAAAAGGAAATCAGGACCTGACAGACAAGAAGATGAAGAAAATTTGATAATAGATGTAAATTGGAAAGTTGTTTAAAATTGTATGTATCTGAATCATAAAAGAAAAAAATGTGTTATGTCCCATTAAGTCACACACTATCCTAAAATGCATCTTCCCAACATCTCAGCATCCATATTACAAGAAAATTGTCTGTTTTCTCATCTTTATGCTGATTTTATAATATAAAACTGATTTCATAATGTTTTAATCCAGATAATTATACACTTAAAACACAGAAAAACAGAATTTATGTTTACCTGATAAATTACTTTCTCCAACGGTGTGTCCGGTCCACGGCGTCATCCTTACTTGTGGGATATTCTCCTCCCCAACAGGAAATGGCAAAGAGCCCAGCAAAGCTGGTCACATGATCCCTCCTAGGCTCCGCCTTCCCCAGTCATTCGACCGACTTAAAGGAGGAATATTTGCATAGGAGAAATCATATGATACCGTGGTGACTGTAGTTAAAGAAAATAAATTATCAGACCTGATTAAAAAACCAGGGCGGGCCGTGGACCGGACACACCGTTGGAGAAAGTAATTTATCAGGTAAACATAAATTCTGTTTTCTCCAACATAGGTGTGTCCGGTCCACGGCGTCATCCTTACTTGTGGGAACCAATACCAAAGCTTTAGGACACGGATGAAGGGAGGGAGCAAATCAGGTCACCTAGATAGAAGGCACCACGGCTTGCAAAACCTTTCTCCCAAAAATAGCCTCAGAAGAAGCAAAAGTATCAAATTTGTAAAATTTAGTAAAAGTGTGCAGTGAAGACCAAGTCGCTGCCTTACATATCTGATCAACAGAAGCCTCGTTCTTGAAGGCCCATGTGGAAGCCACAGCCCTAGTGGAATGAGCTGTGATTCTTTCAGGAGGCTGCCGTCCGGCAGTCTCGTAAGCCAATCTGATGATGCTTTTAAGCCAAAAAGAGAGAGGGGTAGAAGTTGCTTTTTGACCTCTCCGTTTACCGGAATAAACAACAAACAAGGAAGATGTTTGTCTAAAATCCTTTGTAGCATCTAAATAGAATTTTAGAGCACGAACTACGTCCAAATTGTGCAACAAACGTTCCTTCTTTGAAACTGGATTCGGACACAAAGAAGGCACGACTATCTCCTGGTTAATGTTTTTGTTAGAAACAACTTTCGGAAGAAAACCAGGTTTAGTACGCAAAACCACCTTATCTGCATGGAACACCAGATAAGGAGGAGAACACTGCAGAGCAGATAATTCTGAAACTCTTCTAGCAGAAGAAATTGCAACCAAAAACAAAACTTTCCAAGATAATAACTTAATATCAACGGAATGTAATGGTTCAAACGGAACCCCCTGAAGAACTGAAAGAACTAAATTGAGACTCCAAGGAGGAGTCAAAGGTTTGTAAACAGGCTTGATTCTAACCAGAGCCTGAACAAAGGCTTGAACATCTGGCACAGCTGCCAGCTTTTTGTGAAGTAACACAGACAAGGCAGAAATCTGTCCCTTCAAGGAACTTGCAGATAATCCTTTCTCCAAACCTTCTTGAAGAAAGGATAGAATCTTAGGAATTTTTATCTTGTCCCAAGGGAATCCTTTAGATTCACACCAACAGATATATTTTTTCCATATTTTGTGGTAGATTTTTCTAGTTACAGGCTTTCTGGCCTGAACAAGAGTATCAATGACAGAATCTGAGAACCCTCGCTTTGATAAGATCAAGCGTTCAATCTCCAAGCAGTCAGTTGGAGTGAGACCAGATTCGGATGTTCGAACGGACCTTGAACAAGAAGGTCCCGTCTCAAAGGTAGCTTCCATGGTGGAGCCGATGACATATTCACCAGGTCTGCATACCAAGTCCTGCGTGGCCACGCAGGAGCTATCAAGATCACCGATGCCCTCTCCTGATTGATCCTGGCTACCAGCCTGGGGATGAGAGGAAACGGCGGGAATACATAAGCTAGTTTGAAGGTCCAAGGTGCTACTAGTGCATCTACTAGAGTCGCCTTGGGATCCCTGGATCTGGACCCGTAGCAAGGAACCTTGAAGTTCTGACGAGAGGCCATCAGATCCATGTCTGGAATGCCCCACAACTGAGTAATTTGGGCAAAGATTTCCGGATGGAGTTCCCACTCCCCCGGATGAAATGTCTGACGACTCAGAAAATCCGCTTCCCAATTTTCCACTCCTGGGATGTGGATTGCAGACAAGTGGCAGGAGTGAGTCTCCGCCCATTGAATGATTTTGGTCACTTCTTCCATCGCCAGGGAACTCCTTGTTCCCCCCTGATGGTTGATGTACGCAACAGTCGTCATGTTGTCTGATTGAAACCGTATGAATTTGGCCTTTGCTAGCTGAGGCCAAGCCTTGAGAGCATTGAATATCGCTCTCAGTTCCAGAATATTTATCGGGAGAAGAGATTCTTCCCGAGACCAAAGACCCTGAGCTTTCAGGGGTCCCCAGACCGCGCCCCAGCCCACCAGACTGGCGTCGGTCGTGACAATGACCCACTCTGGTCTGCGGAAGCTCATCCCCTGTGACAGGTTGTCCAGGGACAGCCACCAACGGAGTGAATCTCTGGTCCTCTGATCTACTTGTATCGTCGGAGACAAGTCTGTATAATCCCCATTCCACTGACTGAGCATGCACAGTTGTAATGGTCTTAGATGAATTCGCGCAAAAGGAACTATGTCCATTGCCGCTACCATCAAACCTATTACTTCCATGCACTGCGCTATGGAAGGAAGAGGAACAGAATGAAGTATTTGACAAGAGTTTAGAAGTTTTGATTTTCTGGCCTCTGTCAGAAAAATCCTCATTTCTAAGGAGTCTATTATTGTTCCCAAGAAGGGAACCCTTGCTGACGGAGATAGAGAACTTTTTTCTACGTTCACTTTCCACCCGTGAGATCTGAGAAAGGCCAGGACAATGTCCGTGTGAGCCTTTGCTTGTGGAAGGGACGACGCTTGAATCAGAATGTCGTCCAAGTAAGGTACTACTGCAATGCCCCTTGGTCTTAGCACCGCTAGAAGGGACCCTAGCACCTTTGTGAAAATTCTTGGAGCAGTGGCTAATCCGAACGGAAGTGCCACAAACTGGTAATGCTTGTCCAGAAATGCGAACCTTAGGAACCGATGATGTTCCTTGTGGATAGGAATATGTAGATACGCATCCTTTAAATCCACCGTGGTCATGAATTGACCTTCCTGGAGTTAAACACCAAAAAACTCTAAGCCATCTCCGTGGAGATGTTGCCTGTACAACGGCAAAGAGAATGACTGGGGAAGGCGGAGCCTAGGAGGGATCATGTGACCAGCTTTGCTGGGCTCTTTGCCATTTCCTGTTGGGGAGGAGAATATCCCACAAGTAAGGATGACGCCGTGGACCGGACACACCTATGTTGGAGAAAAGAAACTTAAATAGCTCCACATGGATTGCAATCACCAATTTAATACTCACTAAGCAACCTCATAAATTTTACTGTTGCCAAAATAGCAATCCATATTTTTTTGCCTAATGCCTTTCCCACTCAACATTCATCCAGATTGGCATCATAAACAAACACTTTAAAAAAAGGAAAAAAAATTATTTGGTCACTTGTCATAGTTTATTTTGCCCTCTTTTCATGTAACTTAGCTCTGAAAATAGAGCAATTTCTAACTCTCAGACCGTTATATGCACCTTGCTCTGTTGTCTGCAATGCACACTAAAGCCCAGATAGGCTTCTCCAAATAAAGCAAATGTTGGGTGGAGTTAGGCTATTGATTGCAAAGAGGATGTTAATTTATTTTATAAACATTAAGACTTGGCTGATTTGTTATTCTATAAAAGATCCCTCACCTAATAGACTCATATAAGGCGCACTAGAAAACTTAGGTCCTGGCTATCAATCGAGAATTAACCCAAAGGAGTGCTATAATTTTTTTTTTTAAATAGTGTTCTTCACAAAGTCTTAAACTATCATTTACATTTATATATCATTTTTATTTTATTTGTATTATTTTTTGTAATTCTTATTTAAAAAGTGTTATAGTAGGGATAAGATATATAACAAGCCATTGAACTAGGAAGGGCTCAGTATATATATATATATATATATATATATATATATATATATATATATATATATATATATATATATATATATATATATATACACACACACACACATATATATACACACACACACATATACACACCCACATACATATATAAACACACACAGGCGTACCTCAGAGATATTGAGGGTCCAGTTCCAGAACACCGCAATAAATCGAATATAGCAATAAAGTGAGTCACACTTATTTTTCTCTTTCCTAGATATAAAAGTTATATTTACACTATACTGTAGTTTATTAAAGGGCCAGTAATCCTAGGAAATAATGTTATATAATTCTGCACATAGTGCAGAATTATATAACATTAGCTTAGCTCAAGATTTCTAAAGTGAGGGTTAAATGGATATGACGCAAAGAAAACAGAACCGCTCTTGGCTCTACTGAGCGGGTCTGTTTTCTTCTCCTAAGCGCATCTGGGTACGCTGTCTAATCACAGCCGGCCCGATCGCTCTATTAAAATCAATGTAACTCGCTACCGCTACCAGACCATATCGGGCGCACTGTGAATAGACAGCGTGCTTGTGATGCGCTTAGCAGAAGAAAACAGACCCGCTCAGTAGAGCCAGGAGCGGCGTTCTGCCTTTTTTTGTATGATATCTATTTAACCCTTCACTTTAGAAATCTGGAGGTAAGCTAATGTTATATAATTCTGCACTATGTGCAGAATTATGTAACATTATTTCCTAGGATTACTGGCCCTTTACGTGTGCAATAGCATTAAGTGGAAAAACAATGTACGTACCTTAGTTAAAAATACTTTACTGCTAAAAAATGCTATCATCTGAACCTTCAGTGAGTCATAATATATTTGCTGGTGGTGTGTAAATGTGTATTTATGTGTTTATATGTGTATGTATATATATATATGTTGGAAAAATGGCGCCGATAGGTTTGCTTTGCACAGGGTTGCTACAAACCTTACTTTTGTAAAAAGAGCAAAATCTGCAAAGCGCAATAAAGCGAACCGCATTAAAATTAGGTATGCCTCTCACTGGATTTTGGAAAAGGTGCTTTATTCAGCACAAAAATATGTGACGTTTCGGGGATCAATCACCCCTTCATCAGACCAAACAAAGGGGTGATTGATCCCTAAAATGTCACATATTTTTGTGCTGAATAAAGCACCTTTTTCAAAATCCAGTGAGTGCAAGCCTCTTCTCTTCTGTATCATCACTTTTTGCCTGCACCCTGGTTGATGCTATTTAAGTGGGAGTGCGCTTTCTCTGCTTTATTATATATACCTGTATGTATTATATATACCTGCATACACACATACACATATATAAAAAAAACAAGAAATAATCGACAGCTAAAACTGCAATTTCTAGACCTTGGCTCTCTTATATCTGGGTCCCCACTGACTTAAAAAACTGTTCCTTAAAATGGGCGGGACAGAAATATTTCCCATCCATATAGACCTTAATATAAGAAAAACACAAACAAACTCCCCCATTACTAGTTTTTGTGGAGAAAAGATTAATCCAAAATGCCATTTTAAGGGGGGGGGGATCCCCATTGACTTGATGAGATTACAAAGCAATAAACAATGGGTGGTAGAAAATTCAGAAATACAAACTATATGCTGCAAATATTGTACAAGATTTATTAAGAAACAACAGAATACAAAACATATCTTCCAAATTAAGCAGAAGAAGACTGAAGAATGTCTAACTTGTAATGAGTCGCAGAGGTATGCAGATTCTTTCAAAATGCAGCTTGACAAATCATAAAAACTGAAGAATTATAATGCAAAGCCTAATACGTGGATATTGCACTAGCTGACTGAACAGAAACTTGCTGAAGGTTATAAGCTTTTATGATACACTAAACAATCCAAACAGCAATAGTCTGATTCACTGGAGCACAGCCTTTCCTTTGTCCAAAGGGAATATCAAAAAAGCATGTTTTACAAAAATCCTTAGTTCTTTCCAAGTAAATACAAAGACATCACACCACATCAAGCATATGTATGTATTGACCATTAAAAGAGTTTTTGTCTGTACAAAAGGTGAAAATGACAATCTCTTTATTCATGTGACCACTCTAGAAATAAACTCTTATACTGTACTTATACATTTTTTTCACCAAGAAAAATAAGATGATCCGCTGAAACACCTTGAAGTTTAAAAACTCGTCTAGCGAAGTAACAGCAAGATGAAAAACAATCTACAAAGTAAGGAACAACAAATTTACAGACTGTTAAGTTTTAAAAGGGGTTGACATCAAAAGCAGACAAAACCAAAAGGTAAATCCCAAGGATGGAAATAGAGGGGGTTTGACAAGCAGAAAAGCTTTAAAAAATTAAAAAATAAAAGTGACTAATCAATTCCTCCACGGCTTATTTTACACCAGTAATTGCAGAGATTGCTGAAACTTGAACCTTCAGGATTGACAAGCTTAGGCCTTTTTTGGTTTCCATAAAATAGAAATAGAGTGGATGCAGACACTTGAACAAAACAGAGTTTCTGATCATCACACCAGGCACCAAAAGTATTCCAAACTATATAATTAACTGAAGAAGTAGAAAGCTTCATGGCCTGAGGCATTACATCTATAAGATTCTTTGAAAGTCCTAACTTCTGAATGCACCACTCAGCATCCATATTCTGAGGAAATAAGATTGAGGCTCTGGATAAAATTCTGGCACTTGATAAAGTAGACCCAGAAGAGCTGGAAGATTTCTTAGAGAATCCACAGCCAGTTTGAGTAGCAGAGGTAAGCAAGGCCTTCTGGGCCACCAAGGCAGAACTACAATGACTGTTGCCTTGCCTTTGACAATTCTTTGAAGAACCCTTGAGATAAGGGTAAAGTGAAAAAACACATATGCTAGGCTGAAATCCCATTTTTGGGATAACGCATCTATAAATTTCTGGATGGATAAAGTCTGAAAAACTGATCCATCTGATGATTGCATGTATAAGCCATAAGGTCTATTTCTGTCTGCCACATATTTAGAATGTATTCTGAAGAATTGAAAGCCAATTTAGAAAATCTGCTTAAAGGTTGTCACAACCAGAAGATGTACTGCAATGATAAAAGCCAAAATTTTCTGGAGCCCATGAAACAAGCTTTGCTTCCTGGAGAACACTTGTACCCTCTTGATAAATTCAAATAAGCTTGGACTGTTACATTGTCTGAAAGGACCATGACTTGTCATTTATTTTTTAAAGGTTAGATGAGCCAAATGAATGGCCCTTAATTCCAAAAGATTGGAAGGAAGAGACAACTTTTACTGACCACTTCTGTTGAGCATACTTTTGTACATATTTTGTACATGTGTCCATCGTAAGACCCAACTAATCAAAATACTGAAGTTAACCTCCATTCAAAAGATTTTTGTAGCTTAGTCACCAATCCAGGGAAACTTTTACCTTCTGTGAGACAATAATCTTGTGATTTAAAGGGACAGTCTACCATAGAATTGTTATTGTTTTAAAAGATAGATAATCCCTTTATTACCCATTCCCCAGTTTTGCATAACTAACACGGTTATATTAATACACTTTTTACCTCTGTGATTACCTTGTATCTAGGAACCTTCTTCCAGCCCCCTGATCACATGACTGTGACTGTTTATTATCTATTGTCTTAAATTTAGCATTGTTTTGTGCTAAATCTTAAATAACCCCCTGTGCCTGAACACAGTGTTATCTATATGGCCCACGTGTACTTTCTGTCTTTGTGTTGAAAAGAGATTTAAAAAGCATGTGATAAGAGGCAGCCCTCAAAGGCTTATAAATTATCACATGAGCCTACCTATGTTTAGTTTAAACTAAGAATACCAAGAGAAAAAAGCAAATTTGTTGATAAAAGTAAATTGGAAAGTTGATTAAAATTAAAAGTCCTACCTGAATAATGAAAGTTTAATTTATACTAGACTGTCCCTTTAAGGGCATCAATCTTCTCCAATTCATTAGAAAATGACACTGGGCGTCCCTCATATTCCAAAGTGCCCAAAAGACCGTAGGAATTATTGCTAAAATACTTCCCAGAAGGCTCATCCAGTATCTCATAGATAGATAATGATAATAAGACTGAACAGATTGGACTTGAGACTTCAATTTTATTACTTTCTCTGGAGGCAGAAAACAGAGTTTTGAACAGTGAATTAAGCCCCTAAAAACTGCAACTCTTGAGACAACTGTAGCTGAATTTTCTTCCAATCGAGCAGCCAACCATGTTGACTTAGATAGTGAAGAACTAAATATTGATTACATTTTGCTTGTTCTCTTGAACAACCAGGATGTCGTCCAAGTAGTGAAAATTTGTATTCCTCGAAGATGTAAATTTGCGATGCCGCGCTGCAAAATGTAGATAATGCTGATGACACAGTTTGATTGGGATATGATAATAAACATCTATTAAGTCTATGCTGACCAAAAAGAAACTTGGAGGCTTTCATTTTTTTAAGACTTTAACTTGAAGAAAAGAACTAAGACGCTTGAGACCCTGAACAGGTCTCCAAGTATTCTTTTTCTTTGGAGCAAAAAAAAGATGGGAGCAAAATCCTCTTTGTCTCTAAGCCAAAGGAACTTCCACTATAACATTAAGTTCCAGTAGAGTAGAGACAAACTCTTGAACAGACAAATTTTTCTGAGGATCTGTAGTAAGAGAGGACTTTAAAAATATGATTTTCTTGGCAAAATTGCAAAAACTCCATAGAAAAAAAAACTCTCTGTATTATTTCCAAAACCCAGGCATCTGAAATAGAATGTAGCCAAAAATTACCATCAGTCTGTCTGCGCTGAATTCTAGACACATTTTTAAGCAAAAGTTGTCAAATGGCAAAATAAAGAGGTTTACTTTTGAAGCTGCATCTACCTTCCAGTGTTTCAGCCACAAGGCTCTCTTTACCAGGTTTGATGTAGCCAAGGATCTGACATTAATATTTAATACATTTATTATCATCTCAGTAACAAAAGGACAAATAAACATGCAGATTTAAAAAAAAAAACACAATAGAAATTACATCTTCCTCCCTCAAAAGAAAGTTAACTTTCAAATTATCATTCCCTATGTTAAGAGCTTTAGTAGCAAGAAACAAAGGTAATATCACTCTTAACATAGCAGATTCCTGGGGGGACCCTAAATTTATGCTTACCTGATAAATGAATTTCTTTCATAGTGGTGAGAGTCCATTATCCATTACTCCTGAGATTTAACTCCTGGCCAATAGGAGGAGACAAAGATTCCCAAAATTTCTAAGATCACTTGATCCCTCCCACCTCACTGGTATGCTATTCTAACTTATATCAAAGCAAGGAGAAGTAGCAGAAAGCAGGTAGAAAAGGGCAAAGCAGGGAACAGAGGTGCAAGAAATTTTTTTTGTTGTATTAATACAAATGGGACTGTCACCGCAATGAAATAAATTAATTTATCATGTAAGAATAAATTTTGTTTTCTTTCATAAGGTGGTGAGTGTCCACAATCCTTTAGTCCTGGATACTAATACCCAAGCAGTGAATCCCATGAATAATTTGGGAAGAACAAAAAAAAAAAATGTTAAAAAAGGCAGGCACCCAATTCCCAGATACTGCTGCCTGGAGGGCTTTCCTACCAAAAGCCACTTCAGAAGAAGCAAAAATATCTAAGTGATAGAATTAAGTAAAAGTATGTAGCGATGACTAAGTTGCTGCCTTGCAATTTGTTCAAGAGAAGCATCATTTTTAAAAGCCCAGGAAGTGAAAGCTTATCTGGTAGAATGGGCTTTAATGTGTTTTTTTGGGGGAGACGTATACACCTCCAAGTAAGACTTACAATTTAATAAAACCAAGGACAAAACAACAGACTGTATCAGTCAGGAATCAAAGAATGTTTCTAACTGTTACGAGTGAACAGCCCAGTCGGCTAAAAACGCTTAAAACGGTATGCCTTAGAGAACTGACAAATTATAATACAAATGTCCGTATTAGTCCAATATATCCGACCTATGTTTCGCTGGTATATAACCAGCTTTTTGGTTTTAATAAATTGTATCTTACCTTATCCTGGGATCCCTGGAGTTTCCTTTAGAGCTGTGGGGCTATATACCTGCCTGTGTAGTCATTAAGAGCTTAGTAATAGCTCTTTAAAGTGTAAGTACCTTTCCTTATGGGTTGGATGCCCTGGTCTTAACGGACTTCACTATTGTATTTTTTTTCCTCCTCTCTATATTACTACGCAAACTTCTACAATCAAGCATTTTGGGACATTACTCTATCCTGGTCCCGCTTTTAGCTTGGACTCTCAAACATATCCTTATTTTGTATACACTGTGGTTTATTTTTTATTATATATATATATTATTTGTTTATTTTCTTTAGTTTTTTTAGTGTATACTTATGTCAAGTATTTACTTTATTTTACTTGTCACATTAACTACTACTCTGCCAAAGAGACAAAAAAAAACATATATAGCTCTAGCCCAATACAGAATCACAGATGCAAAAAGAAAGTTTATGCTTAGATGATAAATTATTTTCTTTCGGAATGATGATGGTCCACAGTCCTCCATTACATATGGGATATACTGTATTTCCCGCCATAAGGAGGAGGTCAAGAACCCATACAAGAGCTTTAAAACTCTCTCTAAGTTTTACGTATTGCTGAGTAGAGAATTGGAAAGAAAGGTAGGAAAAGCAAAGCACGGTCTACAGAGGTCATTAGAACTGTCGCCCAAAAATTTAAATGGACGGGGTCTCTGGACCATTATCATTCCGAAAGAAAATAATTTATCAGGTGCATAAATTTTGTTCTCTTTCATAAAATGATGATGGTCCACAGTCCTCCATGACATATCGGATTAATACAAAACCGATCGTCTATGTTACAGAAAGTGTGGGACAATTTTTCTGGCAGTTCCTATTTAGCCGACACTGCGGCCTGGAGGACCTTCCTGCCAAAAGCTACTTGTGATAAACTCTAAAAAAAAAGTACGCAGATAAGACGTTGCAGCTTTGCAAATCTTATAAAAGAAGCATAATCTTTCAAAACCCAACAATGTTACTATTGCTCTTGAAGAAAGAGCTGTCATACTCTTAGAAAGGTGACCTTCCCACCATCAAGAGAGTCTTGAATCCCTTTTTTTTTTTTTTAGTTAAGAGGCGAAAGGCTACCTTAGTAGCTTTCTGCCCCTTACAAAATTTAGTAGTAAAAAAAAAAAAAAAAAAAACTAGAATTTTGTCTGAAATCTTGCTTGGAGATAGTACTTCAAAGCATTAACTACAATCAGATTATGTAATCTCAGCTAGGATCTGAATACATGAAGGAACAACCATCTCTTGAAAATATAGCCTTCACCTTGTGAAAAGTATGAAAAGTAGAATCACACAACAAAGTTAACATTTTAGAAACTCACTTTCTCTCTACAAATATACCAACCCTAATTCTTGGGGACTTCAACATTCCCATTGACAACCCGTCTGCCCCTGCTGCCTCTAAACTTCTTTCACTCACATCCTCCTTCGGTCTCTCACAATGCACCCTATTCCCTACCCACCGTGATGGACACTCCATCGACCTGGTATTTTCCTACCTCTGTTCTATATCTGACCTCACCTGTTGCCCTTTTCCCATTTCACACCATCAACTGGTCACCTATAATATTAATACAACAACTAAACCCACTTCTCCATCCCGCCCCCACAGCTGTAGAAATCTACATGCTGTGGATCCGCTCCAATTTTCAAAAATGATTCAAGATCTCCTCCCTCACACGTCCACTATAACCTGCCCTGATCTTGCAACAAACCACTATAACAAAACTCTCTCCTCTGCATTAGACACACTTGCCCCTCCCCAGCTGCGCAAAACATCACGCCGTCAGTTGCAGCCCTGGCACTCTCAGCAAACACGCTATTTGCAAAAATGCTCCCGTACAGCTGAGCGTGTCTGGAGGAAAACGCACTCTGAACCTGACTTCATACACTATAAGTTTATTCTTCGTTCATACACTTCTGCCCTTCACTTAGCCAAGCAAATATACTTCTCTTATATCTACTCTTTCCTCAAACCCTAAATGACTCTTCTCCACCTTTAACTCTCTCCTCTACCCTCCTGCTCCACCCCTCTCATCTGTCTTTAGAGCTCAAGACCTGGCAGACTACTTTTTAAACAAAACACGTTCTATCCGGAGCAACATCCCAACACCAACCTGCAATATTCCATCAACAGGCCCAGTTACTCCCTCTGCCACCCTCTGCATCTTCCATCCAGCCACTGAGAATGAAGATTCCTCTTTACTATCTTCCTCACGCCTCCCTACCTGCCCGCTCGACCATATCCCTTCCCATCTAATACCCTCCCAATCTTCCACCCTCACTCCTGCTCTTACCCACATCTTCAACCTATCTCTTTCTACCGGCTCATTCCCATCTTCTTTCAAACACGCAAAAGTCACTCCCATACTCAAAAAACCTTCCCTTGACCCTAATTCTCCTGAAAGCTACCGCCCCATATCACTGCTTCCACTAACATCAAAACTCCTTGAAAAACTAGTTTACAATCGCCTAACCCACTTCCTGTCCGCCAACTCCTTGCTTGACCACCTGCAATACGGATTCCGCCCCAAACACTTAACTGAGACTGCCCTTTCCAAGGTTACTATCTTCTAAAAATATTGGCCACTACTCCATACTCATCTTACTTGACCTCTCAGCTGCCTTCGACACAGTTGACCACCCCCTCCTCCTACAGACCCTTAGCTCTTTTGGCCTCTGTGACACTGCTCTTTCCTGGATTCACTCTTATCTTTCTCACAGGTCTTTTTCTGTGTCATTTGCCGGCGACTCCTCCTCTCCAATGCCTCTGTCTGTTGGAGTACCACAAGGATCTGTTCTGGGTCCCCTACTCTTCTCCATTAATACTTCTTCGCTGGGTAAACTTATCAACAGTTATGGCTTCAAATATCACCTCTATGCTGATGACACCCAGATCTACCTCTTCACCCCTGCTCTCTCTCCCTCTGTCCTTTCTCATGTCAGCGACTGCTTATCTGGTATTTCTTCCTGGATGGCCTCTCACCACCTAAAGATTAGCATGTCCAAGACTGAGCTGCTCCTTATCCCCCCCTCCTCAAGCTCTATGCCGACTTGTGACTTCTCTATCCTTATTGATGGCATCACCATTTCCCCATCACCCCTAGTCCGCTGCCTCGGAGTTACACTCGACTCAAATCTGTCCTTCGCCCCCCATATCCAATCGCTTTCTAAATCCTGCCGCAACCATCTACGCAACATTTCCAAGATTCAACCTTTTCTGTGTGCTAACACCACAAAGCTCTTTAACTGCTGCACCTCTCTTCATTGGCTCCCCATACAAAGCAGAATTAAATTCAAAATTCTCACCCTTGCAAACAAAGCACTCACCAACACCGCTCCCCTCTACCTATCCTCTCTAATCAACAAGTATACTCCAGCCCGCCCACTAAGATCCAACAATGACCTGCTCCTTGAAACTGCGACTATCACCTCCTCTCATGCTAGACTGCAGGATTTCTGTCGTGCAGCACCTACCCTCTGGAACACTCTCCCTCGTACTGTCAGGCTTTGCCCTAATCTTTCCTCCTTTAAATGCTCTCTGAAGACTTTTATGTTCAGCGAAGCCTACCACTCAACTCAATAATATTTCTCTTACCTAACAACATTTCCCTCATCTAACTCTGCATTAACATCTTTCTCAATCTTGCAGTCCTCACCTCCTGTTTCTCAACCTCCTACTCTTCTAGATTGCAAGTTCCCACGGGAATAGGGCCCTCGATTCCTCATGTATGTGTTTGTAAATTTTGTCCTGTCTCTTAGAAGTTTTATATTATTGTTTTATTTAAATGAACTGTACCCATGGATAGCGCTGCGGAATATGATGGTGCTTCATAAATAAAGTATAATAATAATAATAATAATAATAAAGGACACAAACTCCTTACAGAGACCTGTAGAAAAAAGAAAGAACAGAGTAACCAACTCTGGCTTTCTATACTTAGGGCAGCAATATGTTAGGAAACAAAGTAAGCACCACCTTACAACTTCCTAACTGCTTAAAAGCCACCACTACTCTGCAGCAGAGATTGATGTGGACTACAGCTATACCCAAATCCTTGCTTGCAGGGAAAACTATCCCAAACAAGGATTTCATTTCTTCAGATACAAAACTTCACCTCCTCCATTGACAGAGGCAAATAGATTGACTTGGGATTATGGGTAGAGGAGTGATGCTTAACAGCTTTGCTGTGGTGCTCTTTGCCGCCTCCTGCTGGCCAGGAGAGATATTCCCACTAGTAATTGATGATGTTGTGCACTCACCATATCTTAGGAAAAAAAAGCCTAAGTCTAACACCCCAAATTGGTACTCACCATTCCTGAAGTCCGGCGGAGAAGGTCCTGTTCTAGGTGGTAAAGTCTTCTTCCAAGCGACCAACATCTTCTTCCAAGCGGGGACCTCTTCCTTCTTAAACCAGGACCAAGTCGGCACGGAGCGAAGATGAGCGTGGAGCAGGACCGGCGACCGTGGAGCCATGGAGCGTGGAGGATCCTCTTCGTACAATCGCCGTTGTACACTGAATAGTGAATTTAAGGTACTAGTTTAAATATGGCGTCCCTTGCATTCCTATTGGCCAATTTGATTCTTCAAATTCAAATCAGCCAATAGGATGAGAGCTACTCGCCGGCTTGGTCCTGGATGAAGAAAGAAGAGGTCCCAGCTTGGAAAAAGATGTTGGCGGTTTGGAGGAAGACTTCACCACCTGGAAAAGGACCTTCTCCGCCTGACTTCAAGAACAGTGAGAACCTATTTGGGGGGTATACTTAGGCTTTTTTGAATTTCTGGGCACTCTTAAAAGAGCTGAATGTCCATACAAATACCCCAAGTGGGTAGTTTAGGATTTTTTAGTGTTTTTTTTTTTATTTTGGTGGGTGGTGGTTTTACTGTTAGAGGGGGGACTTAGTATTTTTAAGAGAGCTGTTTAACTTAGGGCAAGGCCCTACAAAAAGCCCTTTTAAGGGCTATTGGTAGTTTAGTATTAGGGGGTGTTTTTATTTTGGGGGGCTTTTTTATTTTCATAGGGATTAGGTTTAATATTTTTATTTTTGATAATTTGGTTTATTATTTTATGTAATGTTAGACTTTTTTATTTTTTGTAATCTTAAATTAAAAATTACTAAATTACAATTAAAATAAAAAAGCTAACGTTACTTAAAAACAAGAAAACCTATATTTAAATTAATCTAAGTAATTGGGATTAATTTAGGAGGTGTTAGGTTAGGGTTCTTAGTAATTTAGTTATTTGCATTGTGGGGGTTTGGCGGATTAGGGGTTAATAGATTTATTAGGATTATTGTGTTGTGTGGGTTTGGCAGATTAGGAGTTAATAGTTTTATTAGGTTTGATGCAATGTGGGTTAATGGCGGATTAGGGGTTAATATACGTTATTAATTATTGCAGTGGGGGATTGCAGTGTACAGGTAGATATATATTGTGCATGCGTTAGGTGTTATTATTTTCAGGCAGTTACGGGAGTTATAATGTTCGCATACTCAGCGCAAGGCTCGCTGTGCCTGCCTATGTGTTGCGAGGTGAAAATTGAGTCAAATTTCTCCATTTTCGCCGCGTAAGTCCTGAATATATGATATTGATTTGCGACGCGGTTCTATGTTAGCTTATGGGAGTAAAAATTGCGGCCGATGGGTGAAATATAGGTGCCGCATTTATATGCGGCACTGTATATGTGATACCGGCATCACCGGCTTTTGTGGGCGACGCCGAATATGTAATCTTGAACTTTTTTTTTAGCACTTTATGTGTTGCTACACACAACTCACCACTTGTAACATGAGAGATGTTAGTGTGACCTGTGCTATCCATTTGAAAGTATAGGGCGCACTAAAAAACATCAGCCACGTAAACATTCTATGGTTAATATCAAATTGTTATGTGTGTTATGCGATTAGCTTAAAATAAATAAATTTAATAGTGTATTTAATAATTACTGTAGAAAATGATTAATTTAAATGAATACATAAAAAAGAGACATAAAATACAACTACAATGTAATTAAGCAGTTGGTTATCTATTTTTAATATACGACAAGCAGACATTCTGCAGACTGATTTTAAAGACATGGCCTCCCACACTTTACCTATACAGATTTCATCATCAGTTTCTGCATCTCCAATGCATCGAAATTTGAATTCATTCAATGATCCAGCAAATTTCCTTTTAGCAGATGAAAGACCTGAGTGTAGAAAAAAAAAAGTAATTACACAGATATTATATAACCTCTTATATCAACAGATATGTGCAACAAACCAAATTATAGCTAAATAAACACTTAACATTTGCCATCTAGTTGAAAATCCAAAAAATGTCATGCCTATAAATTTATGATATATAAAGCAAATACATATAACAACATAATACTGTATATAATGTCAATGTATCTAACTGTCAAAGTAAGAGGGGCAGAATGTAGGTTTTCAACACTTTATAACTGGTTGCTCAAAATGCCATTCAACACTGCTCCACTGTCCCTCCCATTTTTCAACACGCAGAACCTACTCCTGTTTTAATTTACAGCACATACACATCAGTCATCCGTGTGTGTGGTTGCTATAGGGCCAGAAATTTTCACAAGTTTTGGGAAAGTAAGAAATTGCAATGTACAAGTGTTCTCCACAGAAAATGTTGCCAGCCAAGCAACATATGAAGTAGTTGGGTGGGAGCAGAGTAATAGTTATAAATAACAGAAAATATTATAATATTATTATTATAAATATTCTAAGTGTTAATTAAAGGGACATTAAACACTTTGAGATGGTAATAAAAAAATGATAAATCATATAGATAAAAAAACTCTACAATATACTTTGATTATTTTTTTTGTCCCCTTTTCCTGTAATTCCATTCTAAAATTCTGAGCATTTCAGTTCCTGGTAAAAATGGAAGTGCAGAAAATTGTGATATTCCACACAGCCATCGGCTGCACACGCTAGTGAACTATTTATAAATGTCCCTTATTGGCCACAGAAGAGAAGGTAACCTTAGTTACAACATGGCAGCTCGCATTGTTTTTGATACTAAAACTTGACACTTATTTTGTCACTATTTAAACAACTAATGAAACTTTAAAAAAATACATCAACATGTTATTCTCAGACTAATCTTTTCATTGAATGCATCATTCTATCTAGCATGTATTTAGTGTTTAATGTCCCTTTACTTAAAAAAAAATAGAATAATTTAATGTAAATTGATTTAACTCTTTAAAAGGACCAGCGACTTACCATGTATGTCGCTGGTCTTTTAATGGGGTTTGTATCACTAATAGTGCGGTCTCACTAAAAAAATTAAATCAGATTTTTTTCTTTTTTTATTTAAAATCAGATTTTTTCTATTTTAATAGGATTTTTTTTTTTTAATTAAATGCTTTTCAAAAATAAAATATCTACCAAATAATTGTTTTCTTTTTAAGATACATAATAAACTAAAAACTATTCATCCTGAAATGAAGATTTGTTTTAATTATGTAGCATGAGGCTGTATATTCATGGCTGTAATGTTTCATTTTTTTAAATTTGTTTTGGTAAATTAATTCTATTAATCCATTCACAAAGTCATGCCAATGGTTTATGTGAGATTATTTTTGGTATTTTTTCCAGTCAAGAAGATATCGCATAGTCTTTGAATCTGTGTCTGCAGAAATATCATCTCTTCTTCAAAGCAAAAATGTTATAAAATAAACATACAACATTGAGAAATAGACCTTAAAGGGACAAAAACCCAACATGTTTCTTATGATTCAGATATAACATACAATTTTATGCAACTTTCATATTTACTTCTATTATAAAATTTGCTTCATTATCGTTTGTTGAACGATCAGCTATTGAATATAATGCACCTTGCTGCTGAGACACATAGGTCGGCACTCAGAGAGTAGAAAAACTATAACATCAGTCTAATGTACTCTCATAGAATGTGATGCAAACTGCCAACATGGTTCTGCATCATTTAATTAGAGGCCAGATAAACACTAAGAGGAAGCAAGGTGGCTCCCAAGTCTTAAAGTAACAGTAAACTAAGATGTTTCTATAATATGAAAGAGAACTATACATGCATGAAAAATATTTGTTTGCATGGACAAAGTTACAGAATCAAAGTAAACAGCTAAAACTTAACCCAACAGGAACTCAGCAGCACTGGTGGGCATGGAAGCAGTTCAGAAATATAATAGAAATTTTTGTCAGCACAAATACATCTAATTTTGAAACATTTTTTTTATACAACCTCTATGTGCAATAAAGAAAACAAATTCCCCTTTAATACGACTTCATTTTAAAGAGAGCTACATAAACATGACTATTTTTTGGTGTAAAATTTACTTTGAGTACAATTTCCCTTGTTTCACGTTCCATCAATTAATAACCACATAGTAGTAAACTGCCCCTTTGTGAAATGTTGAATGCCAGTAAAACTAGCGTGCCACATGCATGGAACCTCAGCTGTAAGCATTTTGTAATAGGTTTAGCAAACGGACAAGCTAGGTGGGCTAAATGGTTGTCATCTGTCATCAATTTGTAGGCTTCTACATTTTCATGTTAGGTCATTCCCTGTGGTTACACAGGGTGCCAGACTTGACGAGAGCTTGGCAAGCTACCAGCTAATTTTACTCTTCTTTATGGAATGTGGCATTGGACTATTCCCAGAAACAGCCGGCGTGAGCTACGTAGCAAATCCTTTCTGACAGGGCATCACCATGAGTGACTGGTATTTATTATGTTAATATTTAAAGTAAAGTGTGTACATATATACGCACACATATATATATATATATATATATATACGCACACATACACACACACACACATATATATATATACGCACACATACACACACACATATATATATATATATATATATATATATATACACACACACACATATATATATATATATATATACACACACACACACACAGTATATTATATACACACACACAGTATATTATATACACACACACACACAGTATATTATATACACACACACATATATATATATATATATATATATATACACACACACACACAGTATATTATATACACACACACACACAGTATATTATATACACACACACACACACACACAAAGATTGCGGGCAAGGAAACAGACCAAAAAGGAAAATCAAACACCAAGAAGTAGGAACAAACATTCCTTTATTTTCTAAAAATTGGTCACATCTTAAAACTGAAAGAAAAAAGAGACCAGATTTACTGTAAAGGTGCATTTTGGATATTTAAGCTAATTTGAATATTGTTCTTTAGTGTATTTTATTTATGAATACTGTATCAACTTTAGTTTCAAAACAGGGATCATCACATCAAATAAAATGGAACATTGAAATTTACATAAAATGTCATCACTTTGTTCTTAATGAATAGATATTAATAAAGCTATCCGATTCAATCACGTTCGTATTTAAATAGCAATTTCAACATGTGTTGACATCTTTACCAATTATAGGCTAGATTACAAGTGGAGCACTAATTTATTGTGCACCCGGAAGCGGGCAAATTCACCCATTTGTGGGCGCGTGATAAATAACAAGTGATTACAAAAAAAGTAACTTTTTTTTTATAATACAAAACTACTGCACTTGGCAGTTTTTAGGGGTTAAAGTTGCAGGTGTGGGGTCATAGAAAAATAACACTGAAAAGTGACTTTGCATTGTGGTCTATGGGAACTATGTTCCCTGTAAATATATATGTATATGCTTATATACATATATATTTATGTGTTAAAATGTGTATATACACATATAAAACACATAAATATATATATATATATATATATATATTCACAAGGTATGCAATGTGAATCAAAGCTTTAAGCCAAGCTACCAATGTGATTGCAGCCTGAAAAATAGATAAGGAAAAATAATTTCTGAAATCTTTAGAGGTTTGAATATAAAATTTCAAGGCCCTTATTATATCCAAGTTATAAAGTTTTGCACTGGACATAGCGATGATTTCAGAAGAAACAACCTTAAGAAGGAAAGACAAGTTTGTATTTTAAACTGCTTTATCTAGATGGGGGGAAAAAATCAGGTAAGGAGAATCACAAGATAGAGCATAAAGCTCAGATACTTTTCTGGAGGAGAGAAACATAACCTTTAAAATAACAGTTAAATGTTCAGACCATACATAGGTTCAAAACAGCTGAGCCTGAACCCTCAAAACCAAGTTACGGTTTCACTGAGGGGAAGCAAGCATGCTAAACCGTTTTATACGGACCAAAGCTTGAACAAAGGCTTGAATCTCAGGAAGTCTTGAAATCTTCTTGTGATACACAACTGAAAGGGCAGAAATTTGGCTTTTAAAGCAAATAAACCCTTATCCAGACCATTCTGCAAAAATTTTTAAATTTGAGATATTATAAAAGTGTTCCAAAGGTAATTCTTAAACTCATATCGGGAAAGGAAAACTTTCACTTTTGTCATATTTTGTGACATCTTGTAGCTTTCTGTCCTGAATCAAAGTGTCTAACTCTAGATCTGAAAAAGTTTTCTGAGACAAAATTAGGTGTTTAACCACCATGCCGTCAAATTCAGAGATTTGAGTTATTGATGGATGAAGAGACCTTAGGAGAGATGGTCCTTCCTGAGAGAAAGACCCCACGGCTGACTGGAGGAAATTTGTACTAGAGCTGCGTACCAACCAATGCAAGGCCAATGCTAGAGCATTTTATAATCACCAAGATCATTTCCTGTTTTATCCTGGCTATTATCCTGTATAGTAAAACAAAAGGAGGAAAGGCGTAAAATCGGAATGAATTACCAGGAAAACACTAGTGCATCTATTGGAGGCACTTGTGGATCTCAAGATCTCTCACAATACTGGGGGTGGGGGTAGCTTGTAATTCAAGAAAGAGGAACGAAGCGTGCAACAACCCGTCAGGCCTTCTGAAAAATAGCATTCTGACGGATGACTACCATGAGGCATTCACAGTAAAGTTTCAGGACTCAGGCAAGATGATTGGCATAAAATGGCCCTCAACACTCACAAGCTCACCTTATACACTCAAAAACACTGTTCCTGTGAGACACATTTTGGGACCCACCAGTCTTTTGGAGGGGTCGCACTGACTTTTCCCAAATACAGTTTTCATGAACAGACAGACATCAAGGGTTGAAAAATCCAGAGTAAACTCTCAGTTAATGCCACTACATATTCCGTTCAGACGCTGTTGGTAAATGATAATTGATAGTTTACTGTAAAATATGGCTTTGTCTCGCATTTAGTTTTTAATTATGGCAGTTTACATATTCTCATGTTGATAACTATGTAATATGGCAACTAGACAAATATACCGGAGGCAGTGTGTGTGTTGAAATGTTGTAAAATGCAGCACACATATCATCTGAATCTACTAGAAGAAGTTAACTATCCTTGAGCGGAGCTGCAGAGAGGAAAACCGCAGGATAAGATCTTTAATAGTATGGGTCTGTAAGGAATATAATGGCTGTATAATCCAATACATGTAAATGCATAACCTTTCCCTTGCTTTTACGTTAAGGATATTGCTTTAGTAGCAGAAACCAGTCACCTTACAATATCTGAAACTATAGCTAAAACAGCACATGTTACATAGTTGAGGTTGCTGTAACATTATGGAAAACTCTTTATACTTTACAATCCTAACATGCATACAGAGTTATCATATGACAGGGCTCTTATACGTATAAGGTGGTACATAGGTGAATTTCTTATAATATTATATGTTGATCCAATGTAGACCTTTGTGTTACTTGTTCTTTGTGTCTTATGTTATTTTTTTATAAGTTTTATATAACATAATCCCACAATCATCATCACTATGTATAGTTATAGAACCCAAAAGAGGTCTACAAAGTATTTATTGAGGTATAGCAAAAAGGTTTTTGGATTATAGCTTGCAAATCCAAACAATGGATCTTGGCAGTACCCTTGGTATAGGAACATTTTTCCTTTACACATATCTAAAGTAATGCTCAGCAGGGTATTGGTTTAAAAATCATTATGTTTAATATTCAGATTCATAGCAGCTTAAAATTGCACATTAATATATGAACAGCATCTGTTAATGACTAATATATACGTTGTTTTATATACCTAATATTCAATTCCATTTTGATGTGAATCCTTACTTTATCACAATAAAGCTCTTTTGAAAAAAAAACTTAAAAAAAAAACTTGAGGGTTAAATAAATAAATTTTTATGCAAAGCTATGTTATTATGGGTGCTTAGCAGAATAAATTGCAGCGTGCTATCAAAGAGAAACAGAGCACAGTTTTGTCTGTAAAAAGTTAACTCTGCACAGAAGGAAGTCCAGAAACTTCTGAAAACGAGCTCCCCAGCTTCAGAAATATTCCTGATCATCTGAGAAATATTCCTGATCATAGAGCTTGATGTGCTAAAACTTGCACTGAAAAAAAATTGTGGAGATGGTACCTCAAGTTTACAGTAATTGAGTAAAACTGCCCAAAATTACCTGAAACTATATGTAGTGTTATCTGGTGTATGTAACTATGACCCCAGTCTATGTGAATCATGTGTTACTAGCCTGTGGTCTATGTGAGTGCAAATACATACTTACATGTAAGCACTCACTCTACCGTTCTTACCAAGCTGCAGGAGACCTGCTTCAAGTAGAAGAGCGCATCTTGTGTACTACAAACTAACACATCTAAGGAGCATTCTGAAGCACCAACAGGAGGAGGCTGCAGGACAAGTACCAGTGACACCTGTGGCAGGCAAGTGACTCCCGCAACAGAATGACTCTAATGTCCAACATACTCCTTTACACAACAAAGTCCTTTTTACCATTACTCCTTGCTGGAGGCATACAATTGACTAAAAAATCATGGTAAAGTGGGAGAGATTAAAGCTCTGTTGTTTGGGGGGTTTTACCTCCTCCTGTAGGACTGGACTTTAATCCTACATGTGATGGCTTGTGAACTCTCACCATCTTATAAAAGAAATAGGAGAACTGATACTAGGCAAATAAGTGTGGTTAGAAGAATCACTTGGCAGCTGTACAGACATTAGACCACCATTGAGAGAGCAGGATTACTGCTTTCAAATAAGGGTTCTCATGTCTAACTATGTAGGTTACTGAAGGGGCAAGGTAACTCCCCTAATCTTGTCCATCATCTATGTGGCCCCTAATTTAAAGAAGGCCTCACCCTTTTAAAAAGAGGGGTCATTGATTTAAACTGTCAAAATGTTTTTGTTTTTTTAAAATGCACATATGTACACACAATCAACTTCTGTCTTGACATCAGAAGTCCCTATCTATCGAGCTGTCAAATGTAAATCAAGCCTTTCAGCCATTTGTGCTGTACATAAATCATTTCTGATAGCACCACACTGAAAAACCCTGACCACAGTTATAAATCAAAAGCTAAAACTGATAAAATCAATCTCTTACAAATGTTCAAGATTGTAGTAACAAAGTCCAAATGAAGACAAATTTTAACAAGTCACTCAATAGAAAAGCTTGAAAATCAGAATTTCTAGCCGGAGTATTGTAAAGAATATAATTCTGCTGTAACACTAGCTGCATTATAAAACATAATTACAATCAACAATTAAACTAATAACAATATATACCTGAAATGCAAATGAACACTGGGCACAGTTACACAACATTATATCCACAGAGTTGAGCAGAATTTACAATCTCCAGTGCCAAACTTAGCTCAGTGTTTGTTTGCACGTCATCCTGAGAAATTACTCCACATAAAGAGAGCTAAACAATGAGACTCATTGTTCCATTTATGTTTTAATTGATTGCTGATAAAAACAACCTGTATATAGATCAGACGTGCAGTACAATTGTTATCCCAGATATCCAATCGTTATTTAGAGCTCAGTAATGTGTCCATAAACATTTATAATAAATTCATCAATTGCATTAACCCAGCTAACAGACATTTGTAACATATGAACATGATAGAAATTGGACCCAGAAGCATATCAATAATTAAAGGAATACTAAATCCATATTCTTTCTTTAATGATTCAGATAGAGCATGCAGTTTTAAGCATTTAATCCTTTTAATAATTTGTCTTTGTTCTCTTGCTATGTTTATTTAAAAAGCAGTATTGTAAAGGTTAAGAGCCGGCCCATTTTTGGTTCAGAACCTGGGATACGCTTGCTTATTGGTTGGCTGAATGAAGTCGCCAATAACCGAGCGCTATCCAGGGTGCTGAACCTAAAATAGGCCGGCTCCTAAGCTTTGCCTTACTGCTTTTTAAATAAAGATAGCAAGAGAACAAAGAAAAATTGATAATAGGAGTACATTAGAAAGTTGCTTAAAATTGCATGCTTTATCTGAATCATGAAAGAAAAAATCAATTTATGCTTAACAGAAATTTCTTTCCTTACGGATAGGGGGACTCCACGACTTCATTCCTTACTGTTGGGAAATACAACACCTGGCCACCAGGAGGCGGCAGAGACACCACAGCCAAAGGCTTAAATATCTCTCCCACTTCCTCATTACCCCAGTCATTCTGCCGAGGGAACAAGGAAAAGTAGGAGAAACATAAGGGTTTATCGTTCATCCATGTGATCGAAGAAGACTGAGAAGAGACTCTGAGAATTCTTCCGCAAGACGAAAGGATGGTGCTTGCACCAGAATATCATCCAAGAATGGGGCTACTGCAATACCCTGAGTTCTGGCAACGGCTAGAAGAGCCCCCAGAACATTTGTAAAGATTTTTGGAGCAGTAGCTAGGCCAAACGGAAGGGCAATGAATTGGAAGTATTGGTCCAGGAATGCAAACCTCAGGAACTGAAAGTGTTCCCTGTGGATTGGAACATGAAGGTAAGCGTCCTTCAGATCTATAGTGGTCATAAACTGGCCTTCCTGAATTAAAGGAAGGATGGACCTTGACTTCTCCATCTTGAAGGAAGGAACACTGAGAAATTTGTTTAAGCACTGTAGGTCCAGAATCGGGCAGAAAGTTCCCTCCTTCTTTGGGACCACAAAAAGTTTTAAATAAAACGCCATACCTCTTTCTTCGATAGGCACCGGGACAACAACTCCTAAGGAGGATATATCCCGAGCGCACCCTAGAAAGGCATCCTTTTTTTTCATGGTCTGGTAACAGATTCAAAAGAAGGAATCTGCCCCTTGGCAGATGAGATTTGAAGCCTATCTTGTATCCCTGAGATACCACTTCCAGGACCCAAGGATCCTGTATGTCCTTGAACCAGGCGTCTGAAAAATGAGACAGTCTGCCCGCTACATGATCCGATCCCGGATCGCAGGCCGTCCCTTCATGCTGATTTGTTTTTGGCAGGCTTCTTATTCTGCTTGGATTTATTCCAGGACTGAGCCGGCTTCCAAGTACTCTTGGGTTGCTCTGGCTTGGAGGAGGATTGTTGCCGTTGGGATTTGTCAGAACGAAAGAAACAAAATGTAGAAGATTGTCGCCCCTTAGACTTGTT
The DNA here is from genome assembly GCF_027579735.1 of Bombina bombina. NCBI lineage: Eukaryota > Metazoa > Chordata > Amphibia > Anura > Bombinatoridae > Bombina > Bombina bombina. Next base: position 423,861,674 of record NC_069504.1, read on the forward strand.
CTTATCTTGCGGTAGGAAGGTAACTGTATAAATATTGGAGTCCAGGCATGGACCAAATAAAAGCTTTCCCTTGAAGGGAAGAGAAAGGAGTCTGGACTTAGAAGTCATATCTGCAGACCAAGAGTGCCCGGTGGGCTAGGACCGCAAAGCCAGAGGCCTTTGCATTTAGGCGAATAATGTGCATGTTCGCATCACAGATAAAAGAATTAGCAATTGTCAGAGCTTTATTCTGTCTTCAATATCCTCAAGGGAAGACTCCATCTCAATGAGTTACGACAAAGAGTTGCACCAGTAGGCAGCTGCTCCGGCAACTGCGGCAACTGCAGCCGCCGGTTGAAAAAAAATCTCGTATGTTGAAACATCTTTCTCAGAAAGGTTTCCATTTTCTTATCCATCGACACTTTGAACTAAGAACTATCCTCAAGAGGTATAGTAGTATGTTTAGCAAGCATAGAGATAGCACCATCCACCTTAGGAATGGAGCCCCACAAATCCAGTTGAGAGTCCGGGAACAACTTTTTAAAAGTAGACGAGGGGGAAAAGGAAGAACCAATTCTTTCCCATTTGTTCTTAATAATGTTCTTCATCTTAACCAGCACAAGAAAAGTTAAAGGAACTTCCCTGTCTTCGTAAACTGTCTAATTTAAGTATCATAGGTTCTTCAGGCAGCGCAGCCTCTGGAACCTCTAACGTAGACAGAACCTCCTTTAATAAAAAAACGCAAGTGCTCAATTTTAAATCTAAAGGACGGTTCCTCCACAGCAGACGCTAAGGACTCCGACCCAGAAAGTTCACCCTTTGAAGCTACAGAGGTTAACTCATCATCGGAAAACTGGGACATAATAGCTAAATCCTATAAATATTTAGATGACTCAGGAGAGCTATGTTTAACCTTTCTCTCTAATGCACTGAGGGCCGCAGACACCGCCGTTTGTAACTGCGTGGCAAAGCCCGCAGGAAGAAGGCCCCCTCCGGATGGAGGATTATATGTGCTACAGGGAACTTCATGTGGAGTGGATAATGTAGCAAGGGAAGTAATCTCACGGGACGTCCTGATAGGTAGATGGCTCAGAGGAACTAAGAGCCTTAGCAGGCTTGTCTCCCTTCTTAGACTTTTTAAAACAGTGTTAAGGCATGTGGAACATAATTGAGTGGGCGGGAAAACCACGGCCTCCTCACAATATAAACAGGTATGATTTAGTACAGAAGGAGTACCTTCTAACATGTCAGAGTCCTCCATAGCTCAGGTTATACCCACAGAAGGACACAAATAAAAACTTTTTTTTATTATAGAAAACTACACCTTTATATTCCCAATGGCTGGGGCACTCACCACCTCCTAGACCCAGACAGTTAACTGGGGAAACGCTCTCCTCAGGTTCAAGTCTCAGCCAGAATGGAGGAATTGAACATAGACCATACCCGGTCACATGGAGTGCAAGAGAGTACTTCCCCTGTTATTACAAGTACAGCAAGTAATAGGAGCTGTGCAACACTTTCAAAAAGGAAAGTGAAACCTGTTTGTTCCAGCCAAAAATACACAGTCTATCAACCCAGAAAAAAATCACACAAAGCAGCATGTATACACTGATTAATTAACCCCAACTGTTCAATAAACCTCCTTCAGAGGATATTAACCCTGGATTCTATCAAGGTATAAAGGAGCCACACTGTGACCCTGTTATAACGTTTTATGTGTAAAAATTGAAATTATCTTACCTCCAGAATCCATGCTGTGGAACAGAACACAGCCTCTCAAGTGTGACAGTCTTATAGCAGCGCTCCTGACATGGACTTGAGTGAGAGAAAACAGGCAGTGAAACTTTTCAACACTGATTGCTTAGGAGCTGTAGTCCGAATGGTTTCGCAGAAAACCTTTCCCTGCATCTCCAGACTCTAATTTTCATCAGTACTCTCACTGAGAAGTTGACATAACTACTTAAAACTCCAGTCCTATATCGAAGGGCAGATACCCTTTTTCAGGACTCTCAGAATCTTCTGACACTTCTCTGCCACCTCCTAACCTGACGAAAGACAAATAATGACTGGAGTAATGAGGAAGTGGGAGGGATATTTAAGCATTTGGCTGGGGTGTCTTTGCCTCCTCCTGGTGGCCAGGTGCTGTATTTCCCAACAGTAAGGAATGAAGCCGTGGACTCTCCCTATTTTAGGAAGGAAATTTGGGTTTAGTATTCCTTTAATCCCACCAATGTAATGGGGTTGGCTTGTATTACTACTTAGCCTTAAAGAGATCACACTTTTTTTTTAAGATCAGGCACATTAGGATAAATATCAGAATACTGAGTTGAGTTTGTGGAATGTCACTTAAAAAACAAAGCTCTGGACTAGCAATGTTCTATTGGTCAGAATCGGACATGGCTAGAGAGTCAATCAAGAAGGCCATATTAAAGAAACCACCAAATGCAGGACATGTTTAATACAGGATAAGCAGTGTTCAGAAGCATAGGTGTTAAACACACAGTTATAGGCAAACAATAGAAAACATTCTAACGCATTGGATTATTTTTTTATTTAAACCCTTTTAATCTTGTCCTACTGATCCATTTTACATGCTGGAGTGTATTAAATGGTTTAAGAATACCCATTTACCTTTATTTTGTCGTTTGAAATAAGAAAAAGAAGAGGAACCACCGCCAGACACCTTTGCCTTTTTGGATTACGTCAGTTAAAGAAAGGAAGATGGCCCCTTTGCCTTTTCGGATTACGTTGGATTAAGAAAAGAAAATTACCCCTTTGGCTTTTTGGATTACACTGAGTTTTTGGATTATGTCAGATCAAGAAAAGAAGACAAGACCTTTGGATGGTGAGTAATAAAAAATTGATGTTCAGGTTTACGGTTAGGGTTTTTGTAACTATTATAATGATTTTTTTTTATTTTATTCTTTATTCTGTGTGTGATTATGTTTATTATTCTACTGGTTTAGGATATGAATTTATAGGGGGCCTTTTTTTTATATAAGAAAGTATAGTGTTTTTTTTAACTTTGGGGGGTCTTGGGTTAGTGGTTAGTGTAAGGGACTTACATTGCAATCGGTGTTGTGGAAATGTAGGGGTAATAGTGTAGGGGGATTACATTGTCAGGGGTTGTGGTGGTTTAATGGTTAATAGTGTGGGAGGTTTACATTGCAATGGGGGTTGTGGTGGTTTAGGGGTTAATAGTGTAGAGCTGTATAGGGAATTTATTGCATTATTTTTGCATTAAAAAATATAAAATAAAATGTATAAAATAATTTTTTTCGGTATTCTTTAAATTTGTATGGCTGTTTTTCATTTATTCAGTTGTGCACCAAATGCATGAATTAGGCAATGCACATGTCTAAAAGGGATCATTTACTTTACACAGAGATGTATAATGAAACGCCTCTCTGCAAGACTACCTTCAAACACTGATTTCAGCGCTTTTTTAAGGTTTCACCAGCAATCTTGATTGTGCAACGGATCCCTTTTTAAAATATTGCCAATGCTTTTAACATCAGGGCCTAAGTATTGGTCTTTGAGTAAACAGTGAGAAATAAGATAAGGAGAACTTTGTGTAAATAATTTAACAGAAAACATAAATGAAGGTGGCTTTCCCTACAAGCTCATTTTATTGGGTTGTGGTTTCAATCACCACAGAAACAGCTATTTAATATAAAAAAAATAATTCTAAAGAAACAACTTCCCATACAATTTAATTAAATACTGCAGCTAGAATAACAAGTTATTGGAAGCACATTCAGGAGTAAACAATCTTACAATATACTGTCCCTTTAATTTCACCGGTGATGCATAGTAAACTGAAACCAACTACACTGAATGAAGTGAAACAATTAAGAGATCACTAACAGCAAAAACAAACATACAGTTTGCCAAACTTGCCCATGTGAAGCTGGACATTCCAGATTTATTGTCTGTGGTCAGCACAACCTGTTTATTTCAGATCATCAGCAATCTATTATTATCTGTGTTCACATGCAAAGCAATCAAAATAGCAATTAAACTTTATATTATTTCCTGCTTATAAAAGGTTTGTTATGACTAGTTTGGAATTCTCATTGAAGCCTTTTAATGTATTATTAATCAAAACTTACAATATAAAAAATTACTTTTAAGGCATACTGACACATGAGCGGGGGGAAAACAGCTGCTATCTAATAATGAATAGTATCTCAAGTCAAGATAATATAAAAGCACAAAGTAAAATATTCAATTTCATTAAAGAATTTTACTTGTAAACAAATCCCCCCCCCCCCTTGCACTGTGTGTTTAACCACTGAAAAAAAGACTGGCAAATGTTGGTTATATACATATGTTACTCTTAATTTTTCAGCGCTCTCTACAGGTGTTAAAGGGATATGAAACCCAAAATGTTTCATTCATGATTTAGATAGAGCATGCAATTTTACCCAACTTTCTATTTTACTTCTATTATCAATGTTTCTACGTTCACTTGGTATCTTTTGTTGAAGGGCAGGGACGTATGCTTAGGAGCAGGCTCATTTCTAGAGCACTATATGGCAGCAGTTTTGCAAGAACACTAGATGGCAACACTATTACCTGCAGTGTGTGTGTGTGTGTGTGTGTGTATATACAGTATATATATTCTATTGCTTAATACTGAGTTACCTTTGAAGGGGGGCCCAAATTTTTATTTTTTTTGCACCAGGGCCCACTTTTGATCTTCTGAGTAGATCTGCTACTAATTGTGCACTTGTTAATTATGCAATTCTACTCGCATACTTCCCAACTGTCACGATTTGCACAGGACATTCCCGAATTCCATGATCTGTCCCGCTGTCCCGCAGACACACGATTCAGTTCTGCATTGTCCCTGGCCCCTATTGGGTCCTGCATCTTCGAGTGATGAATAACATTACCTGCTGCAGCATGTGACTCAAGTTAGTACTTTGACATGTGATCGCATGCTCCTCAAGCGCTGTGTGCTGCTTAGCATAGTAACTGTCTGCCTGTCTGCCAATACATCGAAAACCCCAATCTGACGTCACTTCTGGTGATTCCAGACATCTGATTGGTCCACGTCTCAGTGAGTGACAGGATTCACAACCAATCAGATGGGCACTGCAATCGCCTATCTTCACTATCTATTTTGCCTCCGCTTGGGGGGGGTTCAAGGGGGCAAAGTCCCCCTTGAAAACCTTATACCCCAAGGTTTACTTGGGGTATATGCCAGAGGATCAGCGGTGCACCCCCAAGACAGGCAAAAAAACATAATTTATGTAAGAACTTACCTGATAAATTAATTTCTTTCATATTAGCAAGAGTCCATGAGCTAGTGACGTATGGGATATACATTCCTACCAGGAGGGGCAAAGTTTCCCAAACCTTAAAATGCCTATAAATACACCCCTCACCACACCCACAATTCAGTTTAACGAATAGCCAAGAAGTGGGGTGATAAAAAAGGAGCGAAAGCATAAAAAAAATAAGGAATTGGAATAATTGTGCTTTATACAAAAAATCATAACCACCACAAAAAAGGGTGGGCCTCATGGACTCTTGCTAATATGAAAGAAATGAATTTATCAGGTAAGTTCTTACATAAATTAGGTTTTCTTTCATGTAATTAGCAAGAGTCCATGAGCTAGTGACGTATGGGATAATAAATACCCAAGATGTGGAACTTCCACGCAAGAGTCACTAGAGAGGGAGGGATAAAATAAAGACAGCCAATTCCGCTGAAAAATTAATCCACTACCCAAATCAAAAAAGTTTCAATTTTTATAATGAAAAAAACTGAAAATATAAGCAGAAGAATCAAACTGAAACAGCTGCCTGAAGTACCATTCTACCAAAACTGCTTCTAAAGAAGAGAAAACACCAAAATGGTAGAACATAGTAAAAGTATGCAAAGAAGACCAAGTCATTGCTTTGCAAATCTGATCAACAGAAGCTTCATTCTTAAAAAGCCCAGGAAGTAGAAACTTACCTAGTAGAATGAGCCATAATCCTCCGAGGCGGGAATCCACCCGACTCCAAATAAGCATGATGAATCAAAAGTTTAAGCAAGATGCCAAATAAATGGCAGAAGCCTTTTGACCTTCCTAACACCAGAAAAGATAACAAATAGACTAGAAGACTATCTGAAATCTGAATAGCTTCAACATAAGATTTCAAAACTCTTACCATATCCAAAAAATGTAAGAATCTTACCAAAGAAGTCTTAGTAAAAGACAATAATTCCTCCCTAATGTTGATAGAAATCACAACTTTAGGTAAAAATTTAAATGAGGATAGCAAAAACCACCTTATCCTGATGAAAAAATCAGAAAAAGGAGACTCACAAGAAAGAACAGATAATTAAAAATTGTTCTAGCTGAAGAGATGTCTAAAAAGAACAATACTTTCCATGAAAGTAAATAATGTCTAGAGAAAACATATGCTCAAATAGAAGAGCCTGTAAAGCCTTTAGAACCAAATTAAAACTCCAAGGAGGAGAAATTGGCTTAATGACAGGTTTGATAAGAACCAAAGCCTGAACAAAATAATGAATAACAGGAAGGAACACTGCCTTACCCTGATGAAAAATCAGAAAAGCAGAAGAGCAGAAGACAAGAAAACAAGGAGAAAGAGCAGAAAACTCAGAAACTCTTCTAGCAGAAGAGATAACCAAAAGGAACAATACTTTCCAAGAAAGTAATTTTAATGTCCAGAGAACGCAAAGGTTCAAACGGAGGAGCCTGTAAAGCCCTCAGTACCAAATTGAGACTCCAAGGAGGAGATATTGACTTAATGACAGGCTTGATACAAACCAAAGCCTGTACAAAACAATGAATAGCAATCTTTCTGTGAAAATGAACAGAAAGAGTAGAGATTTGTCCTTTCAAATAACTTGCAGACAAAACCAACCTGAAAAATTGTAAAATTCTAGGAATTCTAAAAGAATGCCAAAAGAATTTATGAGAAGAACACCAAGAAATGAAAGTCTTCCAAACTCGATAATAAATCTTTCTAGAGACAGATTTACAAACCTGTAACATAGTATTAATCACTGAGTCAGAGAAACCTCTATGACTAAGAATCAAACGTTCAATCTCCATACCTTCAAATTAAATGATTTGAGATCCTGATGGAAAAATGGGCCTTGAGATAAAAGGTCTGGTCTTAACGGAAATGTCCAAGGTTGGCAACTGGCCATCCGAATGAGATCCGCATACCAAAACCTGTGAGGTCATGCTGGAACCACCAGCAGTACAAACGAACGCTCCATTAGAATTTTTGAAGAACTAGAGGCGGAAGATATAGACAGAATGATAATTCCAAGGAAGTGTCAAAGTATACGCTACTTCCGCCTGAGGATCCCCGGACCTGAAATAGGCCCCTGGGAAATTCCTTGTTAAGACGAGAGGCCAACAGATCTATTTCTGGAAGCCCTCACATCTGAAAAATTGAAAAACATATCTGGGTAAAGACCATTCTCCCGGATGTAAAGCTTGATTAACAGAGATAATCCGCTTCCCAAACGTCTATACCTGGGAAAAGGACCCCAGAATTTAGATAGGAGCTGGATTTAGCCCAAGCAAATATCCGAGATACTTTGTTACAGTCTAAAGACTGATAGTCACACCCTGATGATTGACATACACCACAGATGTGATAATGTCTGAAAAAAACAATAAATGTCTCTTCTTCAAAAGAAACCAACTGAAGAACTATGGGAATGCACAGAGTTCCAAAATATCAAATGGTAATCTCGCCTCCTGAGATTTCCAAACCCCTTGTGCTGACAGAGAACCTCAGACAGCCACCCAACCTAAAAGACTCGCATCTATAGAGATCATGGTCCAGGTTGAAAGAATCGAAGAGACCTGTAGAACTAAATGATGGTGATCTTAACCACCGAATCAAAGATAGATAAACATAGAATTCAAAGATTTAAAAAGTGAAATCCTAGAATCCCTGCATCATTATGCAGCATAAAAAAATGCAAAGGTTTTCTATGAAAATGAGCAAAGGAAAATGAATCCAATGCTGCAGCCATAAGACCTAAATTTCCATGCATATATAGCAACTGAAGGAAATAATAGAGACTGAAGGTACCGACAGATGGAACCCAATAAGAAAAAAATCACTTATCTGTTAGAGACAAAGACAGTGACACAATCTATTTGGAAACCTAAAAAGGGTGACCCTTGTGTGAGGAATCAAGAGCTTTTGATAAAAAAGATCCTCTAACCATGTCTTGAAAAAACAAAATTGAATCATATGAGATTCCGTAGTCTCAGAAAAATAAAAATAATCTGAATGAAAACAGAAATGAAGATATGCATCTATTGTATCTAATGAAAACAAATAATGCTATCACTGACCAAAAAAAGTCAGAATAGACCATAGAAAATATTTTTATTATATAAATGTACCATCTTTTAGATTGGTATTTATATCTTTGGAACAATGAATAGTTTGAATAAAACCCCAAAACCCAGATCCTAAAAATGGAACTGGAATAAATACCCCAGAAGATTCCAGATCTGAGCAGCGCTTGATCCTCAACAGGTGATCAACCGCACTTCAACATTACCCAAAATATATGGGACTGAAACACCTTAAGGAAAGTGTTAGCCTTACTGGAATAGCTGGAATATAATAGAGAGAAAAAGACTTCTCACAGACGGTTTTACTTCAAATTTTATTTTGTACCCAAAATCTAAGAATTTTGGACCGAATAGAACCAAAAAAACCTTCTAAATAAAAACATGTTACTTGGGTAAGAATTTAGAATTTTGTTCTTTAGTAAGAACAACCAAACTAAAATAAGCTTAAAGTTTTAGTCTAAGAACTTAATCTTGAAGCCCAGAGTAACAGTTAAGAATTGAATCCAATATGAATCAAATAATTGATTATCTTGGAAAAAAAGAAATAAGGATTTTTTAGAAATCACAAAATTTCTTCTAGCTAAAAACAGCTAAAGACATAGATTAAACCTCATTTGTGAAAATATTCAATAAAAATGAAGAAACAAATAAAATTATTAGCATGTTAATCCAGTTAAGGGACCAGAACACACCGGACTTGCATAAACAAAAATGCAAGACAACAAGACAAATGCAACAGCACCCAGTCTGAACCTCAAATGAGCAGTAGACTTTGTCCCTTAACAATGCTAAATAATACATAATCTGATACTTGATCTTTAAAGTAAACAGAAAAAATGGAGCAAAAGCAACATCATCCAAATAAGTTACAGGTCCAAGAAAAGTACCTGAAAATAAAAAAAATTCCTTAAATAGGATACAACCATTTAAAAAGAAAATAAATACTATTTTGCTATAGAAACAATAGCATAATTTAGCAGGAGTAGAGATAGCCCCATTAAATTGGAGAACCCTCAAAATTGAATTTAACTGCCGGCAAAGAATATAATTTAAAACCTTTGATGAAAATTGTCAGCCTATTCCATTCCCTAGTATGAAGGAATGGAAAAAAACCTCTGAAGACACAGAAGATAAAATAAGCAGAAATAAAATGTTAGCTAGTTTTGAAAAAGAACTAGTTACCTCAATATCCAAAATAATCAACACCTTTTCAACAAAAAACAAATGTACTCTAATAAAAAATAAAAAAGTAGATTTGTTAGTGTCAATATCTGATGAAGAAAAGTTCTGAAAGAGAAAAAACATCATCAGAGAAGGATAATTCAGTATGTTGTTGGTCATTTGAAACTTCATAAAAAAGAAGTTTGAAAAAGACCTAAAATTTTTTTAATAGAAGGCGCAAAGTCAGACAAAGCCTTAACCTAGAATCAGAAAAATATTCTTATAAATTTTCTAAGTATATCTTGTACATAAGATGTAAAAAGAAAAGCAATACATAAAGCATAAATACTAATGGATTCTGCATGTAAAAGTTTATCATGATAACTTATTACAAACCATAGCTAAAGATAAAGATTCATAACATTTAAAATAAATTAACTTAGCTTTGGTAGGACTTCTTAGTCAACAGGAATCCCTCAGTATGTTCTGATCCAGGAATAATTTATGGAAAATCTTGCAATATGTAATAGAAAAAAACAAAATATAAAGCAAAATTATCAAATTCCTTAAATGACAGTTTCAGGAATGGGGAAAAATGCAAAACAAACAAGCCTCTAGCAACCAGAAGCAACAAAAAAGTGAGACTTAAATAATGTGAAAAAAAGTGGCGCCAAGCATGGCGCCCACATTTTTTGGCGCCAAGTATGACGCCCACACTTTTTGGCGCAAAAAAAACGTCTGTAACACACATGCGTCAAAAATGACGCAACCACGTGTAAACTTCCGGCGTCAACTATGGCGCCGGAAATTACAAAATTTTGCACCAAAAAAGTTTGCGCCAAGAATGACGCAATAAATTGAAGCATTTTCTGCCCCCGCGAGCCTAACAGTCTGCAAGGAAAAAAGTCAATTAGAAAATTTCTTTAAGGTAAGAAAAAATATTTTATTCATATGTATTTTCCCAAATAATGAAACTGACAGTCTGAAAGAAGGAATACTGATTATCCTGAATCATGGCAAATATAAGTTTAAAGACATATATTTAGAACTTTACGTATAAAGTGCCCAACCATAGCTTAGAGTGTCACAAAAAATAAGGCTTACTTACCCCAGGACACTCATCTACATATAGCAGATAGCCAAACCAGTACTGAAACGAGAATCAGTAGAGGTAATGGTATATAAGAGTATATCGTCGATCTGAAAAGGGAGGTAAGAGATGAATCTCTACGACCGATAACAGAGAACCTATGAAATAGATCCCGTAGAAGGAGACCATTGAATTCAAATAGGCAATACTCTCTTCACATCCCTCTGACATTCACTGCACTCTGAGAGGAAAACCGGGCTCCAGCCTGCTGTGAAGCGCATATCAACGTAGAATCTAGCACAAACTTACTTCACCACCTCCACAACTGAATTGTGGGTGTGGTGAGGGGTGTATTTATAGGCATTTTAAGGTTTGGGATACTTTGCCCCTCCTGGTAGGAATGTATATCCCATACGTCACTAGCTCATGGATTCTTGCTAATTACATGAAAGAAACAGATAGTGAAAATAGAAGAGTCACCGGAAGTGACGTCAGATTGGAGTTTTCGAGGAATTTGAGTCCTCAACAGAACACCTGCCGATGCCATGAGGCTTCTTTATAAAGATCAGAAAGCCAGAGCTCATATTTGTGTCGGGTGAGGGGACCAACCATGGCTGACAGGCAAGAGTCACGTACTCACTGTGCTGGGAGCCGGTCACTGACTTAATCTTACCGGTAAGCCTTACCTGTTCCCCAGCACTAAAGTAAATGTAGAGGGTCTAAGCAGGGTTTATCTGTGGATTCACTTAGGATTTCATTGTATGATGGAGGTCTGGGTGATATATAATAAATGCAGTGGTGGCAGTAGGGGGTTAATTACAAATCACCAGCACAAAAGCTGGGGCTGAAAGGGCACATTTGAGGAGGCCGGTCCTGTGCATGCTATAGTCAGGAGCTCCCTAAACTAAATGTAAACAAAACAACTTTAAAAATCATGTCCAGAGTCAATTCACATAGTAAATTTAAAGCTGCTCTTAGAGGCTCAACTTTGATCACTGAAGCAGTTCAGGCACGAATCCCCAGTCAACAGCCTGACACAAATTATTTACACCTGCATCCAGCTCACAGAAATGACTCCTCCTGGAAAGTAAGTTGTGGCTTCCTAGTGCCCTTTCCTAAATATGTTTCTGTTAATGTGTGTGTATGAGAGTGTAGAAATGTGTGTGTAAATATGTGTGTTAAATGTGAATATGTGTGTGTATATAAATGTTAATATTTGTGTATGTGTATATAAATGTGTGTGTGTGTATATATGTGTATATAAATGTAAATATGTGTGTGTGTGTGTGTATACATGTGAATATGTGTGTGTGTGTGTGTATATATATATATATATATATATATATATATATATATATATATTTACTATATAAATGTGTGTGTGTAAATATATGTGTATAAATGTGAATATGTATGTGTGTGTGTGTGTGTGTGTGTATATATATAAATGTGTGTGTGTGTATAAATGTAAATATGTGTTGTGTGGGTGTATATATATATATATATATATATAAATAAATGTTTGTGTTTAAATATATGTGTGTATAATTGTAAATGTGTTGTGTGGGTGTATATAAATGTGTGTGTGTGTGTGTGTGTGTGTGTGTAAATATATGTGTGTATAAATATAAATATGTGTTGAGTGTGTATGTGTAAATATATATGTGTATAAATGTAAGTGTGTGTGTGTGTGTGTTTGTATATAAATGTGTGTGTGTAAATGTGTGTGTATATATATAAATGTGTGTGTGTGTGTGTGTGTGTGTGTGTAAATGTATGTATAAATGTAAATATGTGTGTGTATATAAATGTGTGTGTGTATAAATGTAAATGTGTTGTATGGGTGTATATAAATGTGTGTATGTGTAAATATATATGTGTATAAATGTAAATGTGTGTGTATATAAATGTGTGTGTATAAATGTAAATATATGTGTGTATGTGTGTGTATATAAATGTGTGTGTGGGAATAAATATGAATATGTGTGTGTGTAAATATGTGTGCGTAAATGTGTGTAAATGTGTGTGTCCTCTAATAGTATATACTGTATAGTACCCATGGGGGGGGGGGGGTAATTGTCCCTCTTTGGATATTTCAAATGTTGGGAGGTATGCTGTACTGATGTTAGTGATCCTTTAAAGGGACACTAAACCCCTTTTTTTTCTTCTTTAATGATTCAGATAGAGCATGCAGTTTTAAACAACTTTCTAATTTACTCCTATCATCAATTTTTATTTGTTCTCTTGTTATCTTTATATAGAAAGTAGGAATTGAATGCTTAGTAACCGGCCCATTTTAGGTTCAGCACCATGGATAGTGCTTGCTTATTGGTGCATACAGTTAGCAGACCAATTAGCAAGCATAACCCAGGTTCTCAACCAAAAATGAGCCAGCTCTTAAAGGGACACTCAGGTTAAATTACATTTTCATGATTCAGATACAGCATGTCATTTTAAACAACTTTCCAATTTAGTTCCATTAAAAAAAATGTGCACAGTCTTTTATATTTACAATTTTTGAGTCACCAGATCCTACTGAGCATGTGCAAGAATTCACAGACTATACGTATATGCATTTGTGATTGGCTGATTGCTATCACATGGTACAAGGGGAGTGGAAATATACATAACTTTGAAATTTGTTATTAAAAAATCTACTACTCATTTGAAGTTTATACTAAGTGCTATTGCATTGTCTTGTTATCTTGCATTGGTTGATTATGCAAATCTAATGTGTTGACTGGTCCTTTAAGCTTTACATTCCTGCTTTTTAAATAAAGATAGCAAGAGAACAAAGAAAAATTGACAATAGGAGTAAATTAGAAAGTTGCTTAAAATTGCATGTTCTATCTGAATCATTAAAGCAAAAAATTTGATTTAGTGTCCCTTTAAGTTTGCTACAGGTCAGTTTCTTCCAAATGTTTAAAATCTTAGTTAAAGGGACAGTAAAGTCAAAATTAAAGGGATAGTATAGTCAAAATTAAACTTTCATGAATCAGATAGAGCAGGCAATTTAAAGCAACTTTCTAATTTACTCCTATTATCAATTCTTCTTCGTTTTCTTGGTATATTTATTTTAAAAAGCTGGAAAGTAAGCTCATTAGCCAGCCCATTTTTGGTTCAGCACCTGAGTAGCGCTTGCTGATTGGATGGCTACATTTAGACACAAATCAGAAAGCGCTACCCAGGTGCTGAACCAAAAATGGGCCGGCTTCTAAGCTTACATTCCAGATTTTTAAAATAAAGATACCAAGAGAACAAAGAAAAATTGGTAATAGGAGTACATTAGGAAGTTGCTTATAATTGCATGCTCTATCTGAATCATAAAACTTTAATTTTGACTATACTCTCCCTTTAAACTTTCATGATTCAGATAGAGCATGCAATTTATTTCATTTGCATCCGTTATCAATTTACTTTGTTCTCTTATCTTTTATTGAAGAGTAAAACTAGGTAAGCTCATAAGCGCTCAGGAGTGTGCACCTGTTTTTAGCACTCTATGGCAGCAACATTATTTGTAGCTTTGTTAACAGAGTAAATTGAACAGTTGTTTAAAATTGCATGCTCTATCTGAATCATGAAAGTTCATTTTTTACTTGTTCAGTATATCCATGATGATAAGAAGGTTCTCTCTAACATCTAACTCCCTCACTCTCTCTCTCTCTAACCTTCTAAAACAAGTTTTCTCATCAGGGTGTTTATTTAGATTCTTGAGTACTGAGCATGTTTCAGCTCATGCAGTTTTTATTATTGTATGTACAGTACATAGCTGGTGAGAGTAATATGTTATACACATTGGTTTGACACCTATTAGAATGACAAACACAAAAACACCTGTTGCTATCACACAGTGTTTAGTTATTTTGAGCATAAGTCTTTAGAATACATGAGAATATAACATTTCTGGAATAAAAAAAAAAGAAAAAACACAAAAGTAACCATACTCCTTACTATAAACAGAACACTATAAAACATCCCTGTTAAAAAGACAAGATTCAGCCTTAAAAGGGACATTATACACTAGAGTTTTCTTTGCATAAATGTTTTGTAGATGATCCATTTATATAGCTTATACAATTTATATAGTTTTGCTTATTTTTAAACAACACTGCGCTGATGTTCAGACTCCTAACCAAGCCACAACGTTTTAGGAGAATACTGATGTATACCTACTCCAGCTGGCTCCTGTTTGTGTAAAGGGTCTTTTCATATGCAGAGGAAGGGGGAGGGGGGAGTGCCTGCTTTTTTTCCTATAGAACCACTTGCAGTGGGTGTTCCAGCTAACCTTTTAAACAGTGCTAAACTGGGAGCTTCTAAAGAAGTTTTTAAACGGTTTTATACTGGATTTTTAGATCACTATCTGTGCATATTATTCTTTATAGTAGTGTCTATTACATGCAGTTAAATGTAATATTGGTGTATACTGCCCCTTTAAGTGACATGCATTACTATTAACTCACACTATGCTCTGTATGCTACCAAATCAATGCTACGCTGGGTTTATTTCAGGCAAACTGCAGCTGAAGAAATTATTTGCATGTCACAGTAAAAGAGTGTGATTATTTATTTAAAGGGATAGTAAACACCAACAATGTTATTGTTTAAAAAGATAGATAATCCCTTTATTTACCATTCCCTAGTTTTGCATAACCAACACTGTTATAGAAATATACTTTTTACCTCTGTAATTACCTTGTATCTAAGCTTCGGCTGACTGCCTCCTTATCTCAGATCTTTTGACAGACTTGCATTTCAGGCAATTAGTGCTGACTCAAATAACTCCATGTGCGTGAGCACAATGTTATTTATATGAAACATATGAACTAACGCTCTCTAGCTGTGAAAATGCATTCAGATAAGAGGCGGCCTATAAGGTCTTAGACATTAGCATATAAGCCTACCTAGGTTTAGCTTTCAAATAAGAATACCAAGAGAACATAGCAAACGTGATGATAAAAGTAAATTAGAAAGTTGTTTAAAATGACATGCCCTATCAATCATGAAAGTTTAATTTAGACTTTACTATCCCTTTAAAGCCCATTTAGGTGCAACAATACTAAGCTCCAATTGTAAAAAAAAAATCATCAAAAATCGTATTCTGTGTAAAATTTGGCAAATGATCTGTTAATAATGACAGTACAAATACAGAAAGAGTAAAAAGGGTCATAAATGTGTAATGAAATGTCAGACTAATCTAATTGACTTCTTTGATTATGTAACAAAAGTATTAGACAAGGGAGGAGCAGTTGATGTAGCATATCTAGATTTCAGCAAAGCATTTGACACCGTCCCACACAATAAACTTATTCACAAACTATATCTCCTTGGTCTAGATTCAAAAATTGTGAACTGGGTGGAATGCTGGCTTAAGGACAGAAAACAAAGTGTCTTAGTAAATGGAGTTCATTCAGCAGAGGGGGCTGTTACTAGTGGTGTTCCTCAGGGGTCAGTTCTGGGGCCTGTTTTGTTTAACATATTTATCTGCGATATCAGCAAAGGGCTACAGGGGAAAGTATGTCTCTTTGCAGATGATACAAAAATTTGCAACAGAGTGGATGTTCCAGGGGGGGTAGACAAAATGAGAAGTGATATACAACAATTGGAGGATTGGACAAACGACTGGGATCTAAAGTTTAACACAGCAAAGTGTAAAATAATGCATTTAGGGAAGAAAAATCCAAATGTTAATTACAGACTCAATGACACTTTACTGACTGTTACAGACGAGGAACAGGACTTGGGAATTATTATTTCAGATGATTTAAAACTTAGTAAACAATGTAGTAAGGCAGCGAGTAAGGCTAGCAGAATGCTTGGATGTATTGGTAGAGGTATTTGCAGCAGAAATAGTAAGGTTCTTATGCCACTTTATAGATCATTAGTTAGGCCTCATCTTGAGTATTGTGTGCAGTTCTGGAGGCCATATCTTCAGAAGGATATTAACAAACTTGAATCTGTGCAAAGGAGGGCTACCAAAATGGTACATGGTCTAAAAAATAAAACTTACCAGGATAGGCTCAATGACCTAAATATGTATAGCTTAGAGGAGAGAAGGGAAAGAGGTGATATGATAGCAACTTTCAAGTACATTAAAGGGTTTAGTAAAACTGAGGCTGTGGGTATTTTACATAAAATGGAAAATTCAAGAACAAGGGGTCATGAGCTCAAGCTAAAGGGTAGTAGATTCAGGAGTAATTTGAGGAAGCACTTCTTTACAGAAAGAGTGATTGATTTATGGAATAAACTTCCTCAAGAGGTAGTAGCAACAAACACTGTGGGGGACTTTAAAAATGCATGGGACAAGCATAGGGCTATCCTACGAACTAGATAAGTTTATACTGTTAGGTAAGGTGGGGCAGACTTGCTGGGCCTATGGCTCTTATCTGCCGTCAATATCTATGTTTCTATGTTTCTAAATGGGTTTTAAACCAGCAAAGCTATTGAGTACAAAATGTGTAATTATATTAAATGTTACCTGTGGTTACTGGCTTGGTACATGCTCTATCTAAATAATGAAAGTTTAATTTCACTTTGCTATGCCTTTAAGACTCAGCAACATTAAACTGCTGAGCACAACTACAAAAGAATAGTAAACACTTATTGCATGTCATCCTGTTCCTGCAGCTCTTTTCAAATCAGTTCTCTTGTTTTAATAGTTTAAAGGTGCCAGATACTGAAGCTCCGCCTCTTTATATTGGGCACTAACGTATTCTCACAGCCTGTGACAGACGCAGTGCACATTCACATTTCAATGACATTGCCCACTTTTTTACACCTGTTTCATTTGCTTGGAGTTAGTGTGCATGATACATTAAGCTTTACATTTTTGCATTTATTTATTTTTTACACAAAATCTATAAAACTCAACAATAACAAAAAACTATGCAGCCACTGCAGAAACTTAACACGCACACTATACAGTTTTCAAAAAGTAGATACCCTCATTTATATGTAAATGCACACTACCTCTCACAGTGTGTGAGAATAGCTGTGCTCCAAGATGGCGGCCCCCGGTATAAAGAGGTGGAGCTTCCCAATCCAACATCTTTCAGGAGTTAAAAAAGGAACACGGCTTGAAAGAGCTGCAGCAACAGAATGAAAAGCAATAGCCTAGTAACCATTCTAGAGTAGTTGTGCCCAGCAGTTTAAATTTCCCTTTAAAGGGACAGTCTAGTATAAATTAAACTTTCATTATTCAGAAAGGACTTTTAATTTTAATCAACTTTCCAATTTACTTTTATAATCAAATTTGCTTTATTCTCTTGGTATTCTTAGTTTAAACTAAACATAGGTAGGCTCATATGCTAATTTCTAAGCCTTTGAGGGCTGTCTCTTATCACATGCTTTTTAAATCTCTTTTCAACACAAAGAGACAGAAAGTACACGTGGGCCATACAGATAACATTGTGTTCAGGCACAGGGAGTTATTTAAGATCTAGCACAAACCAATGCTAAATTTAAGACAATAGATAATAAACAGTCACATTCATGTGATCAGGGGGCTGGAAGAAGGTTCCTAGATACAAGCTAATCACAGAGGTAAAAAGTACATTAATATAACTGTGTTGGTTATGCAAAACTGGGGAATGGGTAATAAAGGGATTATCTATCTTTTAAAACAATAACAATTCTATGGTAGACTGTCCCTTTAAGGAGGAAGTAAAGAGGGGGCTTTCCAGTTATGCTGTTTACCACCTTAAACATACATTTATCAGCAGAACATGGCTCACAGTTCGCGGTTGATACGGTTTTTATATGGTTGGCTTGACAAGGCCCTATCTTGCGTAATTTGCAGAACTTCAAAATAATCTATAAATTGTAGCACCTTTCAAAAGATCATTTATACAACACAAAAAACAGCAATGCACAAAAGTAGTAAATGCAATTTTATTACACACTAAGAAGCGTTTCTTGTGCCCAATGAACTAAAGTGTATTTTGTCAATAAAAGGATTTATAGACCATCTATTTCATCCAGATCTATTAAAGTAAAGAAACATTCAAACTTTCAATCCTTGTGACTTTTAAATCAAACTGAATTAAAGGGACACTGAACCCATTTTTCTTCTTTTGTGATTCAAATAGAGCATGGCATTTTAAGCAACTTTCTAATTTACTCCTATTATCAAATTTTCTTTATTCTCTTGAAATTAGGGTTGCCACCCGCCCCGGTTTCACCGGGACAGTCCCGGTCTGAGGCTCTGTGTCCCGTGTCCCGGAACAAGCCTCAAATGCCCCGGGCTAAGCGCTCCCCTGGCGCAGTGAGCACAGACGTTACAAAATATAAGATGGCCAGAGGAGCGCTTAGCCCGGGGTTCCAAAAAAAAAACGAGTAGTCTAGTCTGCAGCCTGCAAGAGAGACTGAGTATGATGAGTGTGACACAGTGGGAGGGGGGAAGAGGGTCGGAGCCGGAGGGGAGTCGTCACATCTTGGACTAAAGATACCAGCCAGGAGGTTGTTGCAACTCAGGTGATGAGGTTTATTTCTTACTGATTTGTTTATTTTGTTAAGGTAAATGGAGCGCAATTCTTGTTGTATCCAGTAAAGAGGCTAAAGTAAAATAAGCAGCTGACAGAATAATAATACACGGAGTTAAAGCTGTAACAAAACATTTTTAGAAATGTGATTTTTCCATGCTTTAAATTAACTCTGCCACCAACACCTTATTTAACAAGGCAATAACATATATAACTAGTGTTACATTTATTTTATATGTTCATTCAAACATAATGGCTTATGGCCATGTGAAGAACAGCCCTTGTGCATTGCGTCCGTGGGCATTTTGCTATAAAGCTATCAACATTCAGAGGAACTCAGATAAGGCCAATGATGAAATTCATTGTTTATGCCTTGAATATTAATGTATTTTGATCTTATGCGCTTCTTATGTTACAGCTTTTTTTTTTTTTTTTAATATTCAGACAGTAAAAAGTACAATTAAATGTATTTTCGGCTTCACCAAATCTAAGGTGCTGCAAATTTAATATAGAAGAACAGCATTAAATAGTGGTAAACCTACAGTTTTTCTCTTTGCAAGGCAACTCCTACCTATGGTTCTCATACTAAAAAACACCCATAGCCGGCCCATTATATATATATATATATATATATATATATATATATATATATACACATATATTATATAATATATATACTGTATATATATTATATATATATATATATAATATAAAAATTTTGTAATAAATATGATGCCGTGAGAAGCCACGCCCCAAACCACGCCCCGAGACACACACCCTCCACGCCCACTTAAAAAGTGTCCAGGAATTTTCTGGGCAAAAGGTGGCAACCCTACTTGAAATGCAAGAATGTACGTTTAGACGCCGGCCCATTTTGGTGAACAACCTGGGATGTTCTTGCTGATTAGTGGATAGATTCACCCACCAATAAACAAGTACTGTCCAGAGTTCTAAACATAAAAAAATAGCTTAGATGCCATCTTTTTCAAATAAAGATAGCAAGAGAAGGAAGAAAAATTGATAATAGGAATAAATTAGAAAGTGGCTTAAAATTGCATGCTCTATCTGAACCACAAAAGAAAATAATTTGGGTTCAGTGTCCCTTGAAGGATTTAGACGCTGCGATTAGCAATGACCTGAAGCACGTGAAGGAAATGTGCTTTGGATGTCTATTTTATTTTCCATTTCTTGGAAGCCAAAATTAAGCTATGAGGTTGTCTGTAACAAGATTTTCTTGTACATCTCTAAATCCTTCACCTTCTAAACAAAACTATAATCATTATCAAATGGTATCTCTTAAGAAGTACTACTGCCTATTAACAAGTTTATTAAGTCATTAATAAGACAGCTTACAATTCTGTAAGCATAAGTTATTTTTCACCCATCCTCCATAAAGAAAGCAAATTACAAAAATAAAAAAGAGGATGAGAGAATGAGTGGTTAACCAAGTTTTTTTTTTTTATATAAAACAGAGATATACAACTTAAAAGGGAAATTAAATTGTGACTACTTACATGATTCAAATAGGGAATGTAATTTTAACCCCTTAATGACCACAGCACTTTTCCATTTTCTGACCGTTTGGGACCAAGGCTATTTTTGCATTTCTGCAGTGTTTGTGTTTAGCTGTAATTTTCTTCTTACTCATTTACTGTACCCACACATGTTATATACCGTTTTTCTCGCCATTAAATGGACTTTCTAAAGATACCATTATTTTCATCATATCTTATAATTTACTATAAAAAAATTATACAATATGAGGAAAAAATGGAAAAAACACACTTTTTCTTACTTTGACCCCCAAAATCTGTTACACATCTACAACCACCAAAAAACTCCCATGCTAAATAGTTTCTAAATTTTGTCCTGAGTTTAGAAATACCCAATGTTTACATGTTCTTTGCTTTTTTGAAAGTTATAGGGCAATAAATACAAGTAGCACTTTGCTATTTCCAAACCACTTTTTTTCACAATTAGCGCTAGTTACATTGGAACACTGATATCTTTCAGGAATCCCTGAATATCCCTTAACATGTATATATATATATTTTTTAGAAGACATCCCAAAGTATTGATCTAGACCCATTTTGGTATATTTCATGCCACCATTTCACCGCCAAATGCGATCAAATAAAAAAAATTGTTCACTTTTTCACAAACTTTAGGTTTCTCACTGAAATTATTTACAAACAACTTGTGCAATTATGGCATAAATGGTTGTAAATGCTTCTCTGGGATCCGCTTTGTTCAGAAATAGCAGACATATATGGCTTTGGCGTTGCTTTTTGGTAATTAGAAGGCAGCTAAATGCCACTGCGCACCACACGTGTATTATGCCCAGCAGTAAGGGTTTAATTAGGGAGCATGTAGGGAGCTTCTAGGGTTAATTTTAGCTTTAGTGTAGTGTAGCAGACAACCCCAAGTATTGATCTAGGCCCATTTTGGTATATTTCATGCCACCGTTTCACTGCCAAATGCAAACAAATTAAAAAAAAATGTTCACTTTTTCACAATTTTATGTTTCTCACTGAAATTATTTACAAACAGCTTGTGCAATTATGGCACAAATTATTGTAAATGCTTCTCTGGGATCCCCTTTGTTCAGAAATAGCAGACATATATGGCTTTGGCGTTGCTTTTTGATAATTAGAAGGCCGCTAAATGCTACTGCGCACCACACATGAATTATGCCCAGCAGTGAAGGGGTTAATTAGGTAGTTTGTAGGGGGCTTGCAGGGTTAATTTTAGCTTTAGTGTAGAGATCAGCCTCCCACCTGACACATCAGACCCCCTGATCCCACCCAAAGAGCTCTCTTCCCTCCCTCACCACACAATTGTCCCTGCCATCTTACGTACTGGCAGATAGTCTGCCAGTACTAATATAAAAGGTATCTTTTTTGTTTTATATTTTTTAGCATATTTACATATGCTACTGTGTAGGACCCCCCCTTAGCCCCCAAACACCCTGATCCTCCCTAAACAGCTCTCTAACCCTCCCCCTCTACCTTATTGGTAGCCATCTTGGGTACTGGCAGCTGTCTGCCAGTTTTTTTTTAAATGTAATTTTTTTTTCTGTAGTGTAGCCGTTCCCACCCGCTCCCACCCCATGCACGCGCCCGCCCCCGCCCTTGTGCACGCGCTCCCACCCCGTGCATGCGCTCGCCCCCGGCAACCCGGCAATCTTACTCTAAGATCTTGATTTTGGTGGATTTATGTGTGTTCCTTGTGAGCTATTTAATTAAAGAAATAAAAAATAAAATACACAGAAAAACAGAACTACACATACCACACACAGAAACTCAAACAGACCCAAACACTCATAAAACAGACACTTACACACACACAGATACAAAAAACACTCACAAAGAAGCACAGAAACACTCACACGGAAAAACACGACACAAACGCTCAGACACACATGCAGAAGCACACACATTACACCCAGAAGTACACAAACACATACACTGAAGCAACATAAGCAAAACAGAGTCACTTACACATAAAGAAACACTCACACAGACACACACTGATACTAAAGCACGTGCATACACAGAAGTGTACACACAGTAAGTGTTCAGGAATACACCCTTGTTGTAAACTGCACACACAGAAGGCTAAGCCAGTAGCCTGAGCAATAAGCAGAATTGAGACTGGGTATCGGAGGGGTACATAGCATTTTTCAGTTGTGCTGCTACAGGGGTTAAACTACTCTTCCATGTAAGAATAATAAACTATGAAACTGACACCATGTTTTATTACTTTTTAGGATTATTCCTAAAATATGAGAGCCACTACTGTGTTAGCTGGAAACTGTTAGAGACATAAAATAAAAAATATTTAAAATAATGTAGTCTTATTTGTGTTTCACAAGCAACCTTTCTAGTTCAGAACATATCACTGGTGAACATCAGCACTGTAAACACTGGCATCAATTCATTTTTGTTACACTTTACAAGCACTTTGAAATACCCACAGTCCTAATAAAAAATAAATGTAACCTCTTACCTCTACCACCAACCAGTAATGGCTTCCATCCAGATTCCTGTAATCACTATCTACAGAGAAACCTATTTTTTTGCAGTGCAGTGGCAAGGTGTACAATAACAGGAGCCAGGTTTCCCACCTATCAATTAAAACTGAAACTGTCTATGTGCAGGAACATACTCAGTGAGCACATAACATTTTTAGAAAATCTCCCCAAACAAAAAAACTGCTTGCTGCTCCTGCTGTGTGCCATCACTCAAGAGCTTTTCATATACCGATCTGACCTCTAGCCACTGCCCGCATTCCCCCCCCCCCAGGGATAGGCACAGATAAAGGCCGTGGCGGACATTTTCCAAAGTACAGACCTTAGTGAAGGACACCAAGGTACATTTGAAATTAAATAATTATTTTATAGTGCTTGGTGTTATTATACTGATGCAGATATCACTGATCCTATAACCAGCCCTCCTCTGGCTATACCCATGAGCCAGTGTCACTACTGTGTCATTATATAGTGCTGGGTGTTATTATACTGATGTAGATACCACTGATCCTATAACCAGCCCTCCTCTGGCTATACCCATGAGCCAGTGTCACTACTGTGTCATTATATAGTGCTGAGTGTTATTATACTGATGTAGATACCACTGATCCTATAGCCAGCCCTCCTCTAGCTATACCCATGTGCCAGTGTCACTACTGTGTCATTATATAGCGCTGGGTGTTATTATACTGAGGCAGATACCACTGATCCTATAACCAGCCCTCCTCTGGCTATACTTATGAGCCAGTGTTACTACTGTGTCATTATATAGTGCTTGGTGTTATTATACTGATGCAGATATCACTGATCCTATAACCAGCCCTCCTCTGGCTATACCCATGTGCCAGTGTCCCTACTGTGTCATTATATAGTGCTGAGTGTTATTATACTGATGTAGATACCACTGATCCTATAACCAGCCCTCCTCTGGCTATACCCATGTGCCAGTGTCACTACTCTGTCATTATATAGTGCTGGGTGTTATTATACTGATGCAGATACCACTGATCCTATAATCAGCCCTCCTCTGGCTATACCCATGAGCCAGTGTCACTACTGTGTCATTATATAGTGCTGGGTGTTATTATACTGATGCAGATACCACTGATCCTATAACCAGCCCTCCTCTGGCTATACCCATGAGCCAGTGTAACTACTGTGTCATTATATAGCGCTTGGTATTATTATACTGATGCAGATACCACTGATCTTATAACCAGCCATCCTTTGGCTATACCCATGAGCCAGCGTAACTACTGTGTCATTATATAGCGCTTGGTATTATTATACTGATGCAGATACCACTGACCCTATAAACAGACCTTGTCTGGCTATACGCATGTGCCAGTGTCACTAGTGTGTTTTTGTATAGAGCTGGGCGTTATTTCACCGATGCAGATACACATTCAGGCTTTATTTATTCCATAAATTATCGCCCAAATATTGCTAGTAGTCTCTTGACAAGACACTAACTTTATTCACACTACATATTTTTTTTATTCCTACTATTTAATCAGAAAGAAAAGATATACTAAGGTTGTGGCGGACAGTGCAAGGGCTAGTCACGGACACCAATGTCCGTGTGTGGACACCTTGCCTATCCCTGCCCCCCCCCCCCCCGGAACAACACCAATATAGGCTATCATGTTAATGACAAGTCCATGTATGTTTACTAGATGCTTTTTGATTAGGTTTCGTTCACTGCAGAAATTGAAAGGCTAGCTCAGGCCAACTGAACACATCTTTACTGGAGCAGCTTATAGCAGATAGAGTTAACTTGTCTCCTTTTGATAGGAATATAAACAGACAATCAGGAAAATCAGGAAATAGCACAGAATCTTCAGTATGTCTGGAAATCTTCAAAGCTCAACATTTCCATGAAGGATATGAATACAACCAGGCAACATTGGCACAAGCAGTCTAACCTCTCAAACACTGAGCCCAACAGATGCTATATAAATGCGGTGCATCAGACATTAGGCATTCACTAAGCCATCCATACCTAAGGCCTAAAGGTCAGTATGCCTTCTCCTTATGTAGAATATAACTTGTTTGTTTTAAGAAATTGGGTTATGAAATATATATTTAAAATATTTTTGTTTTTTATAATTAAAATAAGTAGAAATACAATAAATACAGAATACTTATATGAAACGTACATATTGACAAAAAAATCTTACAAAGAAAAATGATCAAGATAAGGAAATAATAATAATACAAATAAAACCAGACAGGTAGGGCAAACAATGACTTTTCTGAAAAGTGCCAAGGAGCCAATGTTTACAGCCTTTTCCACTGCTTGTGTCAAATCAGGGGCCAGTACAAAAGTAATGCACAAGAACAAGAATTTGGGAAGCAGATATAAAGAAAACAAAACTATACACAGTAAGAAAATATGAAAGAGTCAGTAGTAGAGACTTCTGCATGTTGCAAAAGGGTAAGAGTCTGAGAAGTGTGGGATTGGGGACTACCTCATATTCCCCAGGACTTGGAAAACCCAGAAAAGAATGTATAAAGTCAAAGTAAAAAAGCATTAAAGGGACAGTCTACCATAGAATTGTTATTGTTTTAAAAGATAGATAATCCCTTTTTTACCCATTCCCCAGTTTTGCATAACCAACACAGTTATATTAATATTATTTTTACCTCTGTGATTACCTTGTATCTAAGCATCTTCTGACAGCCCCCTGATCACATGACTGTGACTGTTTATTATCTGAGTCTAGGCTCTACAACATGTTATGATTAGTAACACAACAGTTTATGTATAATTAGAGTTAAGAGTGATGTAACCTTTTTGTTATACTCATAGCTATAAATAGCTTCTTGGTTTGTCTCCATCGTGTACTTATTATGTACTATGTTCACTCCCCTATTAGAAGGGTTGCTTTTTTGTGATATTATTTAGGTAATATTAAAAAATGTTCATCATTAAATAAATTTCAGTTAAATTATGGAATTGATTTGTGCTTTGGATTGCAGAAAATTATATATTAAAAAATGTTACACTGCTATATATATATATATATATATATATATATATCTCCAATCTGTAAAATAAGTGCACAAAGAAGCTTCTCATAGCATAGTCTGTTTTAATAAAATGACACTTAAAAGACACTTTTAAAATTCCCTCAGGGTGGGTACTCACACAGGAGACCTCAATCAATATGAGGTAAGTAATACACGTGTCCACCACAAAGGTGCAATATGACAGTAAACGGCAGAGACGGAAATTTCCAAAACGAGCTGTTTTCAGGAGCTTGATTAGTCCGCTGTGAATAGGTCTCCCTGTAAATTACTTGCAGAGGCAGCCAAACAATGTGGCAAAAGAATGAAGATGTACACAAAAAGCAATGAAGCTGATACAAAATTGCTACAAAGTAGCGTGTATCCAGGTCGGCGTCCTGAACTGCGGCGTAAGGTGGGCGTAGCCTAACACGTTTCACAGAATAGATAGATATATACAGATATAGAGATAGATACAGATAAAGATATATATACACATAGCAGATCCTGGTGCTTTTTAAGGTACACAGGTGCTAAGTCCATTAGCTATGATTACGGCCTCAGGCCGAAACATGTTAGCGGACTAATGTTGTGTATGCATTTGTGCCACTTCATGGAGTGTTTTTATCCTATATTCTAATAAAGACTGTTTGCTTTTAAGACCGCTGCTTGCAACTCCTTTCTACTTTACTACAATTATTCCGGGCAGCAGCAGCAGGTCTGGGACTTTAAGCTCCGAAGCCGTTTTATGGGAACTCTGTTTTCGATAGCCGATCAGGATCAGCGTATGGATTCGAAACGCTGAAGCACGCACGTCACGCCCCCTCCTGCACAGTAGGACGCCTCTCTGAAGTTTTGCCGAGGAGACCATCGAGTGCACATATGTGAATTCCGGAGGTAGATCAGAGACTGAGCTATTTTAAGGGGTCAGCGGTCCAGAGGAGCGGTGAGTATAGGCGCTTACGCCGTCTGGGATAACAGGTCCCGGTCTTCACTCTTTATGTCCGAGATTTGAAGGTACCGCATACTCTGTTTTTGACCGCTTCTTTGTACCCCTTGAACCTCCGGTTTTCTGAAGCACACTCAGTCTCTGATATGTTTATTGACATCTACACAGGCGTGTATAGGGGGTCAGCCGAGCTGTTTTAAGCAGTTCAAAGCTATTCATATACACATATATTCTCTAAAGGTTTATTGCTTTGATACAGAGAACGTATATTCACCGGACTTTGTTTTTTGTCTGCAAGACAATTAATTTGGAAAGGGCAGTAACAGTGACTTTTACCTTTGGCTTGTTTATTTAGGTGCTTAGCCTGGTTGCACCCTACTGTTTCTGTCCAACTCACAGAGCTGTCCTTTCTCTCCATGGAGGTCACTAATTTTTATTCATTGTTGCCTGTCACGGAAAGGGACTATCCTACACTAGAAATTGAGAGGATCTTTTCTACCGATAAATCCAATTATTCATTGTCCACATTGTTTGAAGATATGGAAAAGCTTTTGATAAGGGAACACAAACTACAGTGGGACATTTGGACTTTGGAAACATACATTAAACTCAAAATTATACCACGTGGTTTGAGATTGAATAAATTTCCCACGTTTGATGTCACTGATGTAGATTTTATTAGTACATGGAATGATATTTTGTCTGATTGTTCTACTCGCCTAATGTTATTATTAATTTCATATAAATCAAATGTTTTGAAGGCTATTAGAGGAGAGATAGAGCTTTTACAGACAGAAATGAATTCAAGACAGCTGGAGACTAGCTTCGCCAAATTTGATGGTATTCTTAAAATAACAGTTGCACAGGTGAAAAAAGCAGTCCTTGAAACTAAACAAACGAAATTTATAAGGGATCAGACAGACTATAATAGCAATACGGTTTATACATGGAAAAAGGCAGACAACAGACCTAGAAGACAGTCTAGAGGTAGATCTAGGAATAGACGGAATGGTAGTAGGAATAGAAATACAAATATTGATCAAGGGGCTGTACATAATACAGAAACCAAGAGGGTGACATATTCTGACACTGACTTTGAGTCAGGGGATGATAATGGGGCTTCGAGTGGTGATGAACCACCAAGAAGCATACTTAAAAATACCAAGCAAAATCCATCACAACAGGCAGTCTGCGAGGCATCTGGCTCTGGTCACCATCAGATACAAGCAGTGACGTCTAAGACTAAATCTGCTGAACCTAAAGGCTCTTCCACAAAGTATGTTGATAACAGTACAACAGTACCACAAACAGTTATATCTGATGATGATCAACGCCAGATAGAGCAGGTTTTTCGTCTTCCTCCACAGCGCACAGGGATAGGACAAACAAGTCAGGACCACTACCAATTGAGAGGTCAAAGAGGCAGGAAGAAATACAAATAACTAATGTAAATAATGTGATAAATTTATCAGGATTCACTTTAACAGACCCACAAATCTCCCTACTCTGCCATGGTTTGAATTTTGCTCCTACTAAACATTTCAATGTATTTAACACTATTCTTGATGTAAATAAACTTATACGTAATATGACCCTTCAGAGACATTTTTTCACAGAACCCCAACAGTCTACACAAGGGGATAGCCTTAATTCCCAGCCAATGCAACTTACATATACCCCTAAACTAAGTAGATTCAATTTTGGTGAAACATGTGATTTAATCAATTTGGAGAGTTTGTCACATGACTCTTTATCACTAACCAACAAACAAAGTATTAATGCTGCTAGTGGTTTTCAAAACAAATCAGAATTTTACCCCATTCATAATAGGGGTTCCACCCTAGAAACTTTCTTTAAGAGAGTGGAACGAGACTTGATTAAACTTAAAGATTCAGTTGCCTACCAGACCCCCAATTTGTCTAGGTCTGAGAGAGTGGCTCTTAAGGAGCTCCAAGAGAATAAAAACATAGTTATACGCTCAGCCGATAAGGGGGGCTCTGTCGTGGTTTTGAACAAGACTGACTATGTAAATGAGGCACTACGCCAGCTTAACAATGTAGAGGATTATATCCCCCTTGATAGGGATCCTACCACTACATTTAAGAAGGATCTATTGGACATTTTGGACGATGGGTTGGAGGAAGGGCACTACGATCAAAAAACATTTGAATTTTTAGTGGTGGATCATCCAGTTGTGCCCATTTTCCATCATTTGCCCAAAGTCCATAAGTCCCTGACAGAAGTCAGGGGTCGTCCAATAGTGAGTGGTATTAATTCTCTGTTGGAACATGTGTCACAATGGGTTGATAGCATTCTACAACCACTTGTTAAGAACCTACATAGCTACATCCAGGATACGAAGGATGTAATAATGATTTTGGACGAACTTAAGTGGAACAGTGCTTGCTATAAATGGGCAACTATTGACGTAGTAGCATTGTATTCCTCGATCCCTCATGAGGAGGGCCTTACAGCAGTTGGTTTTTTCCTGGAATACTATTCTGATTTTTCTGAGGACTTTCGGTTCTTCATACTCAGAGTATTAAAGTTTTTGCTAACCCACAACTATTTTTCTTTTGAGGACAGGTTCTATCTCCAGAGACGTGGGACAGCCATGGGGGCCAAGTTTGCCCCCTCCTATGCCAACCTTTTTATGGGTTGGTGGGAGCTGTCCCACGTCTTTGGAGATGGAAATTCCTACAGACACCTAATTTGTTTTTATGTTCGCTTTATTGATGATCTCCTTCTTGTATGGAAGGGGAGCACAATGCAGTTTACATCTTTTGTGGCATATTTGAACTCCAATAATATTGGAATCAAGTTTACCTATGAACTGAGTGAAAATGAAATAAACTTTTTGGACATCACCATCAAGGGTATGGATGATGGAAGGGTGATTACTGAGATTTTTAGGAAACCCATAGCAGGGAATACACTCCTCCATGCGAGTAGTTGTCACCCAAGACATGTACCCTATGCGGTAGCTAAGGGACAGTTCACTAGGGTCAAGCGCAATTGCACATTACCTGATAAATACACAGAACAATCAAAAGATTTGACAAACAGATTGAAGAGTAGAGGATACAGTTCCCATGTCATCAAAAAAGCAAGAAATCAGGTTGATACGCTTGATAGGAAGCAAACTTTGGATACAAAAAGTAATGCTCTCAGTCTATCTGAGGAACATCACAAAGGAGTAACCTTTGTCACAGAATACAGTCAGGAATATCAGGACATTTGCAGAATAGTGAAAAAACATTTCTCTTTTCTTGCTGCAGATGACAAATTGGAGAACTGTGTCTCCAAAGGATTGCGGTGTTCCTATAGGAAGACAAGCACTTTAGGTAACATGTTGTCACCATCAGTCTTACCCAAAACCGACACACGACAGAGCTCCTGGCTTACACATAGGGGCATTTTCAAATGTCACAATAAATGTAGGGTGTGTGAGTTTGTCCTCCCTGCGGATAATGTTAAATCAGAAGTGACAGGTGAAAGGTTCCCCATACAAACATGCCTAAAGTGTACCTCCACATATGTGGTCTATGTCCTCAGTTGTACCCACTGTCATTTACAGTACGTGGGACTTACCACAACAGAGGTTAAGGTCCGCATACGTAATCATCTATCAACCATACAGGCAGGTACGGCATCCACTCCCTTGGTACAGCATTTTGCTAAATATCATCATAGCAGTGTCAATACACTGAAATGGCAGGCTATTGAAAGAGTTACCTGTCCACCAAGGGGAGGGGATAGGGATAGGTTGCTGCAGAAGAGGGAAATGTTTTGGATCTTCAGACTCCAGACCCGTGTACCCACTGGCCTGAACTCCGAGTATGATCTAATTAATTATTGGCAATGAGAGATTTTTTGCCATGGGTTACTTTCCCTTTTCTGCGGCACCAGCTTCTGTCCCCTATTATTATTATTATAACAATAAAGTAACGACATAATGTTTTATTATATTGTCGTATAAATATATCAAGATGTAATAGAATCTATTGCATTCACTGCCGTGCATTTTTGCATTATTGACATTTGTCATGCCTCCATTGAATCGTTCTTTCTTTTTTATGATATATAGAATTTTTCTTTTCTACATTCCCCCTTGGGGACTAGGTATTTACTAGCCATACCGTTGAATACTCCACAAGGAGAATATCATTAATACGGTAATACAGGGGTGGTTTGGTGACATACGAATCTTGTTTACATTCCTTTGTTAAAATAAAATGAAACTAAGTAAAACTAAATGAAATATATAAATTTATCAATACAAAAGAGGAATTACGCAGTGTTCAGGTTATATATAATCCAACATTCAGCTACTTAAATAAGTGTTCTTATTATTAGTATTTTTCCCTCCTCTCTAGTTCAGTTTAGATTAATAATATTATTTATGTTCCCCATCCAATAACATGTCCTTAATTACAACAACATGACAGATTAGGAAACTTTTACTATTCATCCATTATACATTAATCTTTGATTACACCAAATCTTTGTAGGTTTTGTAACGCTTTTTGCCACCATTGAAACAGAAACAATGTAACTGTTTAGGGCTTATGATTAAATAATATTATGTATCATGTTAGTAACTCTACAGGTGCACCGCTACATATTGTATTGTGCTTTAAACGCTTCACAATTTGGTAGGTTGGTAGTTGCTCTCTATGGTGTGCGTTTTTAGCGGTTTAGTTCATAGTTAGACTTATTGTTTAAATCTTTTGAACAGTTTCCATTTGATAATTCTGCTGTCATATATGTTTTTGTGTATATTCATTTTTGTTATTGGAAGGTTCTCCAGTGACAGGCTCTTTGTAATAAGAAAATTCTGAATTGAAATATAACATTTCCTTGTAAAAGTACTCAAAGAGTTAACTAGCATCACAATGTGAGATTTTGTTTTTACCCAATCAGGGCGATCCTGGTGCTTTTTAAGGTACACAGGTGCTAAGTCCATTAGCTATGATTACGGCCTCAGGCCGAAACATGTTAGCGGACTAATGTTGTGTATGCATTTGTGCCACTTCATGGAGTGTTTTTATCCTATATTCTAATAAAGACTGTTTGCTTTTAAGACCGCTGCTTGCAACTCCTTTCTACTTTACTATATATATATATATATATACACATATATATATATACACACACACACTTATATATATATATATATATATATATACACACACAAATTTATATATATATATATATATATATATATATATATATATATATATATATATATATATACTGTATATACAGGGCCGCCACTAGAAATTTTGGGGCCCCTGACTTAAGCATTGATCAGGGCCCCGCCCTCCTTTGACATGTGCAATTTTGACCAAGTAAAAACGTATATGCACTTTATTCTTAAGTGTCTATTTAAACTTGGAAATGTTGCAAAGGTAGTAACATACAAACACACTCATACACTGAAACACACACATAAGGATTCACATATAGACACTCTAGCAGACACGACATTGACCTGACAAGTAAACTACTGACTACAGTTCTGTGTAAAAAAAAAAAAAAAAAAAAAAAAAAAAGGAGATTTAGAAAACAAAATATGGAGTTCAGGTTATCTTTTTGTAAAGGAAGATGCCAACTAAATGATGACAACAGCATACAGTGGCTGAAGGGAAGGGTCCTGAACTGCCTAAACAATAATTTAAAGGTTAAACGGTAGATTGGTGACTTCCGGAAAGGTCTCAGTCTCAAAGTCTGTAAAAAGATGTGAATAATCAGTAGTAAGGTCAAAATGTCCTAAAAAGGAACAGACAATGGACACACACACACAAACTCAAACTTGCACATACACCCAAGGAAACACCAACAGAGACAGCCTCAGAAAACACACAGACATACACACTCACAGACACCCACAGAAAACACACAAAGACATACACACACACACACACAGAGACAACCACATAAAACACAGAAAGACATACATACACACACCCTCACTGAGACATCCACAGAAAACACACACCCTCACAGAGACATCTACAGAAAACACAGACATACACACCCACCCTCACAGAGGCATCCAGAGAAAATACACAAAGATAAACATACACACACCCTCACAGAGACACCCATAGAAAAAGCTCAAAGACATATGCACACACCCTCACAGACATCCACAGAAAATGCACAAAGACATACACACCCACCCTCACAGAGAGACCCACAGAAAAAAAATACATACACACTCATAGATACACAGACCAAAGCACAAAGACATAAACACAGACACCCACAGAAACACTCACAGGAGGAAACATTTATGCACCTTGCATCCCCTAAATCAACACACAGTGTGTGACATGCATGATAAAAAAAAATTGCAGAAATTAAGAGATCACTTTTTAAAGAATCATATTTGTAAATGTACAAACAAAAATAATTCTGTGAATTCAAAATTGTACATTAATGATCTAGGCAGATGGCTAGATGAAGAAAAGTACTTTTAAAAGGTTGACATATGTTTGTTTGATTTTTCCCCATTTTCCCCAACCAAGAGCACCACTTCAAATATAGTGTACAAATGTTCCCATCTGTCAGCTGTACTTATGGATTTTGAAAATGCTGTACTTTATATGGTCTTGGTGGAACCATAAGCTGTGGTACTCATACAGTTAGATCAGGTTAAATGCAGGATTTAGGATAGTTTGTATGTATTTCAAATTTAAGTAAGCTGTAGTGTAAACTGAACAGTTTAAGTCAAACACTGAACAATCTTTGTCTGAGAGTATAACATGTTATGCAGATGTAAAAATCTTAAATACAATGCCTCCTTGCATCTAGAAAGTCCTTGCATAAAGGGGCAGTAAACTGGAATGTAATATGTATATATATATATATATATATATATATATAATATATACAATATACATCTTCCAGCTTAACCCACCAAATGCCGACAGCCTGGGTGCAAAGATATGGCAGAATACAGGAACAGACGTTTGCACTCACAGGTCTTTTTTTCAAACTTTAAATGTGGAACGTTTTCGGGGGATTATAACCCCATCATCAGCATACAACAGTGATAATAATAAAGCATTTTATAGTGTTTTACAAACAAAGTGTACCAATCACAAACCTCACATCTCCCCCAGCTTTCGCGGCAAAATTATCAGCAGTGGAACGCATAATGCCTTCCACCGTCATGGCCAAAACCGGAACTTTACAACGTCACTTCCGGTTTATGACCAAATTACGTATTTTATATAATCAAACAACAAATGTAAAAAAAACCTGATTAGCTTCCAGGTTGTACACACATTGTGTCAGTGTAAAGTGATCAGTGCCTCAACAATTAACATTATTAGTACACTCGATTTCTCGTGTCAAAACTGTGTAGGTGTATGTGTACATTGTTATGACAACCGTTGCCATAGAGACAATAATAAACAACGGCTCAAGTGCATACATATATTAAAGTGAATAACACCGACCGTATAGTTGAAAGACTTCTATATACTAAGAAATTTAAAACGGGATATGATAAATACATTATCCCTAAAGTTGAACATGTCAAGAAATTAAAATCAAAATCAAATTGGGTTACACTGTTGTGCCATTGATAACACATCCCCAATATTTATAAGGGGTTAATCCAAACTTCGTTACAGAGTTAAGTGTGATAAATATGAGCTGGGATGAGGCTGAACCAACTACAAACATTAAGATAGATGGGAGAACTAATAGACCAGTATAACTGATCTGAACATATATGTGCAGTTCACATCTCTGTCTACCTTGAGACCAAATGTGATAACGCCGGCCGTACATTATATCAGTAGATAAATACATTGTGTCCGAAGATAAATACTTTGTAAGATAGAAGATAAATGTATATAGTATCAATAGATAAATATATTCATAGGATCAACGATAGATAAGCTACCTAAAAAACCTAATAGATATGTTATATTGATCGGTAAATATATTAGTTAGATCGAAGATAGAAATATTACCTATACAACAAACCTAATAGGTGTTAGGTAGCTACCAAAATGATATATACAGTGGGGTTCATTTGAGGACATATGTTCAATACACATCAGGGTCACATTCCTAAGATAGATTATGTTATTCGCACTTAATACTTGATATCAATTGATAAATATTTTTCCAAAACAAAGATAGATATATTGTAAATGCATTTGCAAATTGGATATCTATATGTCTTTGAAACAAAGAATACATGCGACATATATTGTCATATAATCACACAGAATTCCATGTTGCCTAGACTGTTAAGATTTTGGTGCAGATGTGAGTAACTAACGCAGGTAGGCCAGGCTTCCACATTATGTATTGGAATCAAAGATGATCCCAACCCATAGTGCTGAGAGAATAATGCGGGGAACCCCCTACCTAAAGAGGGGACACCGCAAATTACAACTCAGAGCCACCATGCCACCCTGGCAGTACCCCAAGTAGGTAGCACACTAAAGAAGATTTTTAAAGTCTGGCATGGTATTCAGGCCACCAGGTATGATAGTCCCTAGGCGGAACATCGACTGTACTTCACATTTAAGAAGCTGCTTGTTGCGGTCTCCGCCTCGTTCCAATGGAGATATATGATCTATCAATATGTAGCGTATCGAGGAAACCGAATGTCCCTCATTCGCGCAATGTCGCGCCACTGGCTGCTCAGAAGTTCCTTCCTTAATGGCCGTCCTTATGGCATGTCGATGATTAGCCATCCTTTCACGTAATGTTCCTCACGTCTTGCCAACATAGAACCTCGAGCACGGGCAAAACAGAAGATACACTATGTGCGTTGTAGTGCATGTTATAGAGTGTCTAATATTGAAAGACTGGTTAGTATGTGGATGGTGGAAAACCTTCGTGCCAATTAGGCCACTGCATGTAGTGCAACCTAAACATCGGTATGATCCCCTGATGTTTCTTTTAGTGCCGGTGTTGTAACTTGCTTTAGGGTCTATTCTCATTAATAGATCTTTGAGGTTAGTGCCTCTCTTGAAACCCACCATGGGACTTAAATTATTGGTGAACGTGAGCTTTGGGTCGGAAGATATAATAGGCCAATGTTGGCGTAGAATCGGGCCAGTACCCTTCGTGGCAGGAGTAAAGGTAGTGGACATAATCAATTTGTCTGCAGTGTCCCGTTTAGGCTTTGGTTGTATCAGTTCCGCTTGTGTCAAAGTGGATACAGCTTCCACAGATTCTTGAATCACAGATGCCTTGTACCCTCTCGAGCGGAACCTCTCACCCACTCCAATCAGTTGGGAGACCCCTGTTGCAGTATTCGAATTATTTCTCATAGTTCTTATGCATTGTGATTTGACAATACCCTTCAACAGTGCAGGGGGATGACAGCTGTCTGCCCTGAGTAAAGAATTTTGATCATTGGGCTTATGGTACAGCGTGGTCCCCAGTTTATCTGTGTCTTTAAAGACTGTCAGATCCAAAAAAATGATGGATTGTTCATCTACCGTCATTTTAAATTTTACATTATCTGTACAGTTATTGTAAAAGTTGTACCAAGCCTGGAGTCCCTCCATGCCCCCCCACCATACCAAAAAGATGTCATCTATATATCTGTAATAATAATAGATGTGTCAGTGTGAGACCATAAATACATGTTCTCAAATTGTGACATATAAATGTTGGCGTAGGCAGGGGCCATGGAGGAACCCATGGCAGTACCGGCCAACTGCAGATAGAATCTCTTTTCAAATCTGAAATAGTTTTTAAATAAACAATATTCAATCAGAGAAGATAGATATTCTATCGGGGGACCATCAGACCTAGGGTTGTCAATAAGGTGTTCTTGTACTGCCTTTAGTCCCTCGTGATGAGGTATGATGGTGTACAGACTGTTGACATCCAGACTCACGAGTAAATCGTCATGCTGGATGTCAACAGACCGTATCTTCCTAATGAAATCATTGGTGTCCATGATATAGGAATGTATCCCCTTAACCACCGGTTGGAGTAACACATCCACAAACTGAGCTACAGGTTGAGTTAATGACTCACGTGCCGAAACTATCGGACGGCCCGGTGGATGGTCCAAGGTCTTGTGGATTTTGGGGATAGAGTACAGAATGGGTACTTTGGGATATTTAGTAGTACAGAATTCCAAAATATGTTCTGATAGAAAACCCTGTTCAAATCCCAATGCTAGAAGGGTATCTAATTGTGTTTTGTAAATATTAGTGGGATCATTGGTTAATGATGTGTATGTATTTGCGTCAGACAGCTGGTCCAAAATGTCAGTTCTATAATCAGTATAGTTAAGTAACACTATGGCTCCGCCCTTATCGGCGGGCCTAATTACAATGGAGGAGTCAGCTTGAAGGGTTTGAATAGCCCTCTGTTCGTCCCTAGATAGATTGTGTTTCCACAGTGTTTCTGTTCTCTCAGGATCAAGGTCTTGAGAGACCAATCTTAGAAAGGTTTTAGTACTAGAGCTACAATTAACAGGCTCAAAAGTAGTGGGTAACTTACATTTAAGTTCAACCTGAGTTTTAGTACAAGTAGTTTCTTTATTCTGGAAAAATTCCTTGATTTTAAGGGATCTATTGAGTTTATACAAATCAAACTTTAAATCAAATTCAGAAACAGGTGCACTTGAGACAAAAGAAAGGCCTTTATTGAGTACTTCACGCTCACTTACCGTGAGGGTGTGTGTACTAAGATTGATAATTATGTCCTCTGGCGTGGACGTCTTGGGGGCCTGTGTCTGATGCCCCGCCCTCCTAATGTGGGGTCTGTTGTGTCTCCCCCTCCCCGTGATCGTGTAGTCACCCCTAAAAAATGTGTCGGTGTAGACTGTGATCTTGGCTCATATTGAGGGTATTGGTTGCGTTGTCTAAATGTACTGGGAGGGGTGAAAGGTGTACCTGATGGGTTCCTCTCAGTGTCAGTGGAATTCCTCTCAGTGTCAGTGGAATCCCCCCACTAGTATCTATAGTATCAAAGTGTACTCTCCTATTTCTTTGTCTCCTCCTAGGTTGTTGGCTAGTAGTGGTAGTGAGCCACTTATAGACTTTACCCTGTATATAATTATTATTCACTGTCTCTAATTTTCTATTTTTGAAAATGATTAAATCACTCTATTTGTCTATTTGAGTTTTTAACTTGGGTAACCAATTCTCCTGAGAGTCATTAATGAGAGTGGTATTGTGTACTGATTCAAATGTTTGTATCTCTACCCTTACCTTGACTAAGATAATGGTAACCTCCTCTATGACTAACAATATAAGGTCAAGGGAGCATTTGTTCAATATGAAACACCATTTATTTCTGAATTCAGGGTTATCTCTTCCAATTGTGGGTATATTGTGCACTCTAAAACCCCTAGGTATATAGCCTATCCTGTAGTAATCGGATAAATAGCTCCCATGTAGGGCTAGATCTACTTCCCTTTTCTTTAATTTGAGCAAACTATAATACAAATTAACAGGAGTCTCACCCACTGATTTAGAGATGGGTGCAAATAGGATCCGGTTTGCATCATCTGTAGTATATGAAACGGTACCTGTCTGTGCGGCCATGGCCTGAGTAGTCATATCTTCCACTTGGATATCCAATTCAGAGGGGGTACTCCCATCCTGCACCTGATGTGACATTGTGTTACTGTGGAGGAATGTTACTGTAAAGCAATGGTAGAGACAGTGGTAAAGTCCCAATACAGGTAGCTGTGAATCAAAGACAAGAAGAGGCACTAACAGTTATAATCCCAAAATGTAGTTAGAAGATGGTAAAGTCCCAGCTCACTTAGCTGTAAAATAAAGTTTTATGGAGAAGAGTAATGGCACAAACAATAGTAATTGTTTGTGCCATTCAGATTTGAAAAGAGATTCTATCTGCAGGTGGCCAGTACTGCCATGGGTTCCTCCATGGCCCCTGCCTACGCCAACATTTATATGTCACAATTTGAGAACATGTATTTATGGTCTCACACTGACACATCTATTATCTGTTATTACAGATATATAGATTACATCTTTTTGGTATGGCGGGGGGGGCATGGAGGGACTCCAGGCTTGGTACAACTTTTACAATAACTGTACAGATAATGTAAAATTTAAAATGAGGGTGGATGAACAATCCATCAATTTTTTGGATCTGACAGTCTTTAAAGACACAGATAAACTGGGGACCACGCTGTACCATAAGCCCACT
Organism: Bombina bombina; assembly: GCF_027579735.1. Classification (NCBI taxonomy): domain Eukaryota; kingdom Metazoa; phylum Chordata; class Amphibia; order Anura; family Bombinatoridae; genus Bombina; species Bombina bombina. Next base: position 423,900,900 of record NC_069504.1, read on the forward strand.
GATCGTAATTCTTTACTCAGGGCAGACAGCTGTCATCCCCCTGCACTGTTGAAGGGTATTGTCAAATCACAATGCATAAGAATCAAATCACAATGCATAAGAACTATGAGAAATAATTCGAATACTGCAACAGGGGTCTCCCAACTGATTGGAGTGGGTGAGAGGTTCCGCTCGAGAGGGTACAAGGTATCTGTGATTCAAGAATCTGTGGAAGCTGTATCCACTTTGACACAAGCGGAACTGATACAACCAAAGCCTAAACGGGACACTGCAGACAAATTGATTATGTCCACTACCTTTACTCCTGCCACGAAGGGTACTGGCCCGATTCTACGCCAACATTGGCCTATTATGTCTTCCGACCCAAAGCTCACGTTCACCAATAATTTAAGTCCCATGGTGGGTTTCAAGAGAGGCACTAACCTCAAAGATCTATTAATGAGAATAGACCCTAAAGCAAGTTACAACACCGGCACTAAAAGAAACATCAGGGGATCATACCGATGTTTAGGTTGCACTACATGCAGTGGCCTAATCGGCACGAAGGTTTTCCACCATACACATACTAACCGGTCTTTCAATATTAGACACTCTATAACATGCACTACGACACACTTAGTGTATCTTCTGTTTTGCCCGTGCTCGAGGTTCTATGTTGGCAAGACGTCAGGAACATTACGTGAAAGGATGGCTAATCATCGACATGCCATAAGGACGGCCATTAAGGAAGGAACTTCTGAGCAGCCAGTGGCGCGACATTGCGCGAATGAGGGACATTCGGTTTCCTCGATACACTACATATTGATAGATCATATACCTCCATTGGAACGAGGCGGAGACCGCAACAAGCAGCTTCTTAAATGTGAAGCACAATGGATGTTCCGCCTAGGGACTATCATACCTGGTGGCCTGAATACCATGCCAGACTTTAAAAATCTACTTTAGTGTGCTACCTACTTGGGGTACTGCCAGGGTGGCATGGTGGCTCTGAGTTGTAATTTGCGGTGTCCCCTCTTTAGGTAGGGGGTTCCCCGCATTATTCTCTCAGCACTATGGGTTGGGATCATCTTTGATTCCAATACATAATGTGGAAGCCTGGCCTACCTGCGTTAGTTACTCACATCTGCACCAAAATCTTAACAGTCTAGGCAACATGGAATTCTGTGTGATTATATGACAATATATGTCGCATGTATTCTTTGTTTCAAAGACATATAGATATCCAATTTGCAAATGCATTTACAATATATCTATCTTTGTTTTGGAAAAATATTTATAAATTGATATCAAGTATTAAGTGCGAATAACATAATCTATCTTAGGAATGTGACCCTGATGTGTATTGAACATATGTCCTCAAATGAACCCCACTGTATATATCATTTTGGTAGCTACCCAACACCTATTAGGTTTGTTGTATAGGTAATATTTCTATCTTTGATCTAACTAATATATTTACCGATCGATATAACATATCTATTAGGTTTTTTAGGTAGCTTATCTATCGTTGATCCTATGAATATATACATTTATCTTCTATCTTACAAAGTATTTATCTTCGGATACAATGTATTTATCTACTGATATAATGTACGGCCGGCGTTATCACATTTGGTCTCAAGGTAGACAGAGATGTGAACTGCACATATATGTTCAGATCAGTCATACTGGTCTATTAGTTCTCCCATCTATCTTAATGTTTGTAGTTGGTTCAGCCTCATCCCAGCTCATATTTATCACACTTAACTCTGTAACGAAGTTTGGATTAACCCCTTATAAATATTGGGGATGTTTTATCAATGGCACAACAGCGTAACCCAATTTGATTTTGATTTTAATTTTAATTTCTTGACATGTTCAACTTTAGGGATAATGTATTTATCATATCCCGTTTTAAATTTCTTAGTATATAGAAGTCTTTCACCTATACGTTCGGTGTTATTCCCTTTAATATATATATATATATATATATATATATATATATATATATATATATATATATATATATAAAGAAATGCATATCTGCCAAAAGGGCACCTACCATGTGTGTATTGAGGAGGAAACTTTTCTGCATGGTTTTAAATGTAGAATTTCTACAGCATTGTCAAATAATCATAAATACACTGCTGCTAAAAAAAAATGTTTTTATGGACCCCTGGCCCCACCATACAACTACTACCACACTGAAGTTACAATCCGAAATTGCACAAAGAAATAAAAAACATTTGCTAAGTAAGTCCTACCTCCTTTGCAAATGATCTGCCGTCTGACTCCGGCACACACTGTACAAACTAAGTGACAAGTCTGTCTCACACTGTGCATGGTGGTTTAGTGCACACTCAGAAATGCTCTCAAATGCTAATACTTTACTCCTTAGTTCTTGCCTCATGGGGCCCCCCTGGCCCATTGGGCCCCTGACAGGAGTCACCCCTGTCACCCCCTAAAATAATATGGTTGCATAAGTGTGAACACCCTTAAACTAATAGAAATGTACAAATATGTGTGCAAGAGAGATTTGCAACACACAAAGAGAAAGATTGCAGGTTGCTGGATTGTGTAATAACTGTACCCACTGTAGATAAAGGTCAGACACATAAAGAATAAGTAAGTATCAAAATCATCCGATCATTCACATTTATACTAAATAACTTTATTAGTGAAAAAATATATTGAAAGTCCGGCTGGACTCATACACATGCACACACACACATACTATTAAAACTAGCTGGAACTCAGATAATATTATTGGTATATCAGATAGCACTCCCGTATTCAAATTATAGTAACTAGCAGGGAATCTAAACTATTTATAGTGTTACAATATTGAACCCTGTTAGTATATAATAGATTATAGACAGCAAGAAAAAATAATTGCTGTATTAGTTAGTCCTCCTTTAAGGCAAGTCTACACTATTAGGATAGGCAAAAACACTGTATAGTCTGAGGTGCTGGGTATTAGTGCATGAATTAGCCAACCCAAGCACAGCCTTAAATATCTGCGTGTTTGAGTCCTAAACTGAGTGAGAGTTGCACTGAGATTATTGTTAACGATACTATTGCTAGTAATAGTTCAAGTGGTCAATATATAGGCCCCATAGATATAAAATATAAGCCTTGATTAAAGAGACAAAATATGTTGAGTGCCTCTTATTGAGCCACAATATAGCTGTTTGCCGTGGTATTTGTGACCTGGTATTCAGGGTGGATATATTTGAATAAATTAGCATAGACCGATATTGTTTGCTACAAACTAACAGACCTTGTCGCAATTTTACCACATCCAATAGTAGTGCTTGATAAGCTAGTTTGAATGTGGTGCAGTTAGCCTGCTTTTTAATTAATATAAGTCGCTATTGTTTGCTGCAGACTAACAAGCGTGTCAGCAATTATAACACATCACACAATAGTGCTTAATCAGCCAGTTTGAATGCTGTGCAGTTAGTCTGCTTAATACCGTAAATTTATGAGTTTTAGAAATCTGACCCCTATTATCGGCCGGAAAATTCCCACTGAAATACTTAGAGATATCCCATTACAAACAGCCACCAAGTTAAATCGTCTACATTAGACGTAAATGAGGACTAAGCTATAAAAAGGTCTCTTCTATAGCGGAGACCTGATTACTTTTAACTGTCTATGAATATTGGGATAGTATCAAGAGTGCTAGCACTGAGTCAGCAAATTAAAAATTGGGGGTTGGGGGCACGAACACGGGGTTATTGAACCCCCAATTTTTAATTTGCTGACTCAGTGCTAGCACTCTTGATACTATCCCAATATTCATAGACAGTTAAAAGTAATCAGGTCTCCGCTATAGAAGAGACCTTTTTATAGCTTAGTCCTCATTTACGTCTAATGTAGACGATTTAACTTGGTGGCTGTTTGTAATGGGATATCTCTAAGTATTTCAGTGGGAATTTTCCGGCCGATAATAGGGGTCAGATTTCTAAAACTCATAAATTTACGGTATTAAGCAGACTAACTGCACAGCATTCAAACTGGCTGATTAAGCACTATTGTGTGATGTGTTATAATTGCTGACACGCTTGTTAGTTTGCAGCAAACAATAGCGACTTATATTAATTAAAAAGCAGGCTAACTGCACCACATTCAAACTAGCTTATCAAGCACTACTATTGGATGTGGTAAAATTGCGACAAGGTCCGTTAGTTTGTAGCAAACAATATCGGTCTATGCTAATTTATTCAAATATATCCACCCTGAATACCAGGTCACAAATACCACGGCAAACAGCTATATTGTGGCTCAATAAGAGGCACTCAACATATTTTGTCTCTTTAATCAAGGCTTATATTTTATATCTATGGGGCCTATATATTGACCACTTGAACTATTACTAGCAATAGTATCGTTAACAATAATCTCAGTGCAACTCTCACTCAGTTTAGGACTCAAACACGCAGATATTTAAGGCTGTGCTTGGGTTGGCTAATTCATGCACTAATACCCAGCACCTCAGACTATACAGTGTTTTTGCCTATCCTAATAGTGTAGACTTGCCTTAAAGGAGGACTAACTAATACAGCAATTATTTTTTCTTGCTGTCTATAATCTATTATATACTAACAGGGTTCAATATTGTAACACTATAAATAGTTTAGATTCCCTGCTAGTTACTATAATTTGAATACGGGAGTGCTATCTGATATACCAATAATATTATCTGAGTTCCAGCTAGTTTTAATAGTATGTGTGTGTGTGCATGTGTATGAGTCCAGCCGGACTTTCAATATATTTTTTCACTAATAAAGTTATTTAGTATAAATGTGAATGATCGGATGATTTTGATACTTACTTATTCTTTATGTGTCTGACCTTTATCTACAGTGGGTACAGTTATTACACAATCCAGCAACCTGCAATCTTTCTCTTTGTGTGTTGCAAATCTCTCTTGCACACATATTTGTACATTTCTATGTATATTATTGCATTAGGTTCTGGGATTCTGGGACTATAAGTATTATACAAAGTGATTCAGTCCTTGAATATAAGAATTTCAACCCACTTCATTTCCCTCGCCACCCCCAGTTAACCCTTAAACTAATACTTTGTTGGAGCACCTTTTGATTTTATTACAGCACTCAGTCTTTTTGGGTATGAGTCTATCAGCATGGCACATCTTGACTTGGCAAGATTTGCCCACTCTTCTTTGCAAAAACACTCCAAATCTGTCAGATTGCGAGGGCATCTCCTGTGCACAGCCCTCTTCAGCCCTCCACAGATTTTCGATTGGATTCAGGTCTGGGCTCTGGCAGGGCCATTCCAAAACTTTAATCTTGTTCTGGTGAAGCCATTCCTTTGTTGATTTGGATGTTTACTTTGGGTCGTTGTCATGCTGAAAGATGAAGTTCCTCTTCATGTTCAGATTTCTAGCAGAAGCCCGAAGGTTTTGTGCCAATATTGACTGGTATTTGGAACTGTTCATAATTCCCTCTACCTTGAATTAGGCCCAGTTCCAGCTGAAGAAAAACAGACCCAAAGCATGATGCCACCACCACCATGCTTCACTGTGGGTATGGTGTTCTTTTGGTGATATGCAGTGTTGTTTTTGCGCCAAACATACCTTTTGAAATTATTGCCAAAAAGTTCAACCTTGGTTTCATCAGACCATAACACCTTTTCTCACATGCTTTTGGGAGACTTTAGATGTGTTTTTGCTAAATTTAGCTGGGCTTGGATGTTTTTCTTCGTAAGAAAAGGCTTCCGTCTTGCCGTCTACCCCAAAGCCCAAACATATGAAGAATACGGGAGATTGTTGTCACATGTACTACAAAGCCAGTACTTGCCAGATGTTCCTGCAGCTCCTTTAATGTTGCTGTAGGCCTCTTGGTAGCCTCCCAGACCAGTTTTCTTCTCGTCAATTTTGGAGGGACATCAAGTTCTTGGTAATGTAATTGTTGTGCCATATGTTCTCCACTTGATGGTGACTGTCTTAACTGTGTTCCATGGTATATCTAATGCCTTGGAAATTCTTTTGTACCCTTCTCCTGACTGATACCTTTTAACAATGAGATTCCTCTGATGTTTTGGAAGCTCTCTGCGGACCATGGCTTTTGTGTAGGACACGACTAAGAAAATGTCCGGAAAGACCTACTAGAACAGCTGAACTTTATTCAGGGTTAATCAGAGGCACTTTAAATTATGGCAGGTGTGTGATGACTCTTATTTAACATGGTTTGAATGTGATTGCTTAATGCTGAACACAGCTACAACCCCACATTATTTAAGTTTTTTTTGTTTACTTCCCTCCACCTTAAAGATTTCAGTTTGTTTTTCAATTGAGTTGTGTAGTTTATAGGTCACATTAAAGGTGAGAAAAGTTCTGAAATGATTTATCTTTGTCTCATTTTTTTACATCACAGAAACCTGCCATTTTAACAGGGGTGTGTAGACTTTTTATATCCACTGTATATATATATACACACACACACACACATATTGTTCCAACTTCATGCACTCACTCCAACAATCTCTTATTTGCCCGGGTGTTTCCTCCTGAATTTATTCATATGCAAATTTATCAATGATGAGGGCACTCACAGGACTTAATAATAACAAATATTTTATTAATCAAAGTGTTATATCAACATGTATCAAGGACATTGATACATGTTGATGAATTAAACATTTTGTTATTATTAAAGGGACAGTCAACACCAGAATTTTTATGGTTTAAAAAGATAGATAATCCCTTTATTACCCATCCCCCAGTTTTGCATTACCAACACAGCTATATTAATATATGTTTTACCTCTGTGATTACCTTGTATCTAAGCCTCTGTAGACTGCCCCCTATCTCAGTGCTTTTGACAGACATGCAGTCTCAAATAACTCCATGGGAGTGAGCAGACTGTCCCTTTAAGTCCTGTGAATGCCCTTATCATTGAGAAATATACACACATAGTTTATATATATATATATATATATATATACACATACATACACATACAGTATCTCACAAAAGTAAGTACACCCCTTACATTTTTGTAAATATTTTATTATATCTTTTCATGTGACAACACTGAAGAAATTACACTTTGCTACAATGTAAAGTAGTGAGTGTACAGCCTGTATAACAGTGAAAATTTGCTGTCCCCTCAAAATAACTCAACACATAGCCATTAATGTCTAAACCATTGGCAATAAGAATGAGTACACCCCTAAGTGGAAATGTCCAAATTGGGCACAAAGTGTCAATATTTTGTGTGGCCACCATTATTTTACAGCACTGCCTTAACCCTCTTGAGCATATAGTTCACAAGATCTCTTCGACTCCTCCATGACGACATCACGTAGCTGGTGGATGTTAAAGACCTTGCACTCTCCCGTTTAAGGATGCCCCACAGATGCTCAATAGGGTTTAGGTCTGGAGACATGTTTGGCCAGTCCATCACCTTTACCCTCAGCTTATTTAGCAAGGTAAAGGTCATCTTGGAGGTGTTTTTGGGTCATAACCATATTGGAATACTGCCCTGAAACCCAGTCTCTGAAGGGAGGGGATCATGCTCTGCTTCATTATGTCACAGTACATGTTGGCATTCATGGTTCCCTCAATGAACTGTAGCTCCCAAGTGCTGGCAGCACTCATGCAGGCCCAGACCATGACACTCCCACCACCATGCTTGACTGTAGGCAAGATACACTTGTCTTTGTACTCCTCACCTGGTTGCCGCCACATACGCTTCACACTATCTGAACCAAATAAGTTTTGTTCTCTTCGGACCACAGAACATGGTTCCAGTAATCCATGTCCTTAGTCTGCTTGTCTTAAGCAAACTTTGTGGGCATTCTTGTGCATCATCTTGAGACGACAGTCATCCAGACCAATTTGATGCAGTATGCGGCGTATGATCTGAGCACTGACAGGCTGATCCCCCACCCCTTCGAACTCTGCAGCAATGCTGGCAGCACTCATATGTCTATTTCCCAAAGACAACCTCTTTATATGACACTGAGCACGTGCACTCAACTTCTTTGGTCGACCATGCCTGTTCTGAGTGGACTTGCAATCTTTGTCATAGCCAATATATAGCACAAACCTTCAGAGAACTCAGAAAAGAGTAGGGGAACACATTAGAGATATGAAAAACTACATAAAAGAATCTGCTGTAGCAAGCCGCTTCAATAGCATACATTTCACAAATAAGGCTAACATATATGTACAAGCAATAGATTTAGCTAGAGTCCCCATAAGAGGTGGTAATAAAAATAAAATCCTTGATAAGAAAGAATTATTCTGAATTTTAAAACTGAAAACAAGAATCCCCTTAGGAATGAACAGGGAGTTCAATATCAGTTACTTTATAGACAATTAATGTCTGTTAGGAATTGTATCTGGTATTTTAAAAACATGTATTTGGCTCATTTTGTGACCCCACATTGTCCTAATTCCTAAGCATTATTGCATGATGACAGAATTATATACTTTTTGTCTTTTTAAATATTCCTAATGATACTATTCATCATAGCAAAATTGGGAATTTATCTTTATTTTTGGTCTATGCTGTCCCACAATTTGCTCCTCGTCCCTTTTAATATGAAAGAAAAACATGTTCTATGGTGCTGTCTAAAAAATTCAAGGTGTAGCTCAGCACAAAAATAGTCTAAGTATCAAAACTTAAATGTATTCATTCTATCTTTTTAGTTATGGATATTTGTATAGAAGGTGTATTGTGACACTTCAACACCGTTATCATAATTATGTTTCACTTCTGTTTTTAATCCTCACTTGGTTTTGGTTTTAACTGTACCTGGAGTGGTAAGAGTTAATACGTTTGTACCTTGGGTATAAATTATCTAGCTCTACCACACTCCCTGGATCATATACGGCCTGATCCGTAGCTCGATACGGCACTCCAGGTAATTTTGAGTAGCAGAGCACATTAATATGATGGAGTTCATTTTCTCCACTTGCACAGACCGGCAGTCAGACCGCGTTCCGTACACCCCCCAAGTTTGTCTGTTCTGAGTGGAACCTGTCTTTTGAAACCGCTGTATGGTCTTGCCCTTCATGCTGCAGCTCAGTTTCAGGGTCTTGACAATCTTCTTACAGCCTAGCCTAGGCCATCTTTATGTATAAACAATTCTTTTTTTTCAGATCCTCAGAGGGTTATTTGCCATGAGGTGCCATGTTGAACTAAAGTGACCAGTATGAGATCGATGACACCAAATTTAACACACCTGCTCCCCATTCACACCTGAGACCTTGTAACACTAAGCAGTCACATGACACCGGGCAGGGAAATTGGCTAATTGGGCCCAATTTGGACATTTCCACTTAGGGGTGTACTCACTTTTGTTGCCAACGGTTTAGACCTTATTGGTTGTGTGTTTAGTTATTTTGAGGGGACAGCAAATTTACACTGTTAAAAACATAATTTATGCTTACCTGATAAATTTATTTCTCTTGTAGTGTATCCAGTCCACGGATCATCCATTACTTGTGGGATATTCTCCTTCCCAACAGGAAGTTGCAAGAGGATCACCCACAGCAGAGCTGCTATATAGCTCCTCCCCTAACTGTCATATCCAGTCATTCGACCGAAAACAAACAGAGAAAGGAGAAAGCATAGGGTGCAGTGGTGACTGTAGTTTAATTAAAATTTAGACCTGCCTTAAAAGGACAGGGCGGGCCGTGGACTGGATACACTACAAGAGAAATAAATTTATCAGGTAAGCATAAATTATGTTTTCTCTTGTTATGTGTATCCAGTCCACGGATCATCCATTACTTGTGGGATACCAATACCAAAGCTAAAGTACACGGATGATGGGAGGGACAAGGCAGGATTAAGCGGAAGGAACCACTGCCTGAAGAACCTTTCTCCCAAAAACAGCCTCCGAAGAAGCAAAAGTATCAAATTTGTAAAATTTTGAAAAAGTGTGAAGCGAAGACCAAGTCGCAGCCTTGCAAATCTGTTCAACAGAGGCCTCATTTTTGAAGGCCCAGGTGGAAGCCACAGCTCTAGTAGAATGAGCTGTAATCCTTTCAGGGGGCTGCTGTCCAGCAGTCTCATAGGCTAGGCGTATTACGCTCCGAAGCCAAAAGGACAGAGAGGTTGCCGAAGTTTTTGACCTCTCCTCTGTCCAGAGTAAACGACAAACAGGGAAGATGTTTGACGAAAATCCTTAGTAGCTTGTAGCTTCAAGGCACGGACTACGTCCAGATTATGTAAAAGACATTCCTTCTTTGAAGAAGGATTAGCACACAATGATGGAACAACAATCTCTTGATTGATATTCTTGTTAGAAACCACCTTAGGTAAAAACCCAGGTTTGGTACGCAGAACTACCTTATCTGCATGAAAAATCAGATAAGGAGAATCACATTGTAAGGCAGATAGCTCAGAGACTCTCCGAGCCGAGGAAATAGCCATCAAAAACAGAACTTTCCAAGATAAAAGTTTAATATCAATGGAATGAAGGGGTTCAAACGGAACTCCTTGAAGAACTTTAAGAACCAAGTTTAAGCTCCACGGAGGAGCAACAGGTTTAAACACAGGCTTAATTCTAACCAAAGCCTGACAAAATGCCTGAACGTCTGGAACCTCTGCCAGACGCTTGTGCAAAAGAATAGACAGAGCAGAAATCTGTCCCTTTAAGGAACTAGCTGATAATCCTTTGTCCAAGCCCTCTTGGAGAAAAGACAATATTCTAGGAATCCTAACCTTACTCCATGAGTAATTCTTGGATTCACACCAATAAGGATATTTACTCCATATCTTGTGGTAGATTTTCCTGGTAACAGGCTTTCGTGCCTGTATTAAGGTATCAATGACTGACTCGGAGAAGCCACGCTTTGATAGAATCAAGCATTCAATCTCCATGCAGTCAGTCTCAAAAAAATTAAATTTGGATGATTGAAAGGACCTTGTATCAGAAGGTCCTGTCTTAGAGGCAGAGTCCATGGTGGAAAGGATGACATGTCCACTAGGTCTGCATACCAAGTCCTGCGTGGCCACGCAGGTGCTATCAGAATCACTGATGCTCTCTCCTGTTTGATTTTGGCAATCAGTTGAGGGAGCAGAGGAAACGGTGGAAACACATAAGCCAGGTTGAAGAACCAAGGCGCTGCTAGAGCATCTATCAGCGTAGCTTCTGGGTCCCTGAACCTGGATCCGTAACAAGGGAGCTTGGCGTTCTGGCGAGACGCCATGAGATCCAACTCTGGTTTGCCCCAAAGATGAATCAATTGAGCAAACACCTCCGGATGGAGTTCCCACTCCCCCTGGATGGAAAGTCTGACGACTTAGAAAATCCGCCTCCCAGTTCTCCACGCCTGGGATATGGATTGCTGACAGGTGGCAAGAGTGGGACTCTGCCCAGCGAATTATTTTTGAGACTTCTAACATCGCTAGGGAACTCCTGGTTCCCCCTTGATGGTTGATGTAAGCCACAGTCGTGATGTTGTCCGACTGAAATCTGATGAACCTCAGTGTTGCTAACTGAGGCCAAGCCAGAAGAGCATTGAATATCGCTCTTAACTCCAGAATATTTATTGGAAGGAGTTTCTCCTCCTGAGTCCACGATCCCTGTGCCTTCAGGGAGTTCCAGACTGCACCCCAACCTAGAAAGCTGGCATCTGTTGTTACAATTGTCCAATCTGGCGTGCGAAAGGTCATACCCTTGGACAGGTGGACCCGAGACAACAACCAGAGAAGAGAATCTCTGGTCTCTTGTTCCAGATTTAGCAGAGGGGACAAATCTGTGTAATCCCCATTCCACTGACTCAGCATGCATAATTGCAGCGGTCTGAGATGTAGGCGCGCAAATGGCACTATGTCCATTGTCGCTACCATTAAGCCGATTACCTCCATACACCGAGCCACCGAAGGGCGTGGAATGGAGTGAAGAACACGGCAAGCATTTAGAAGTTTTGATAACCTGGACTCCGTCAGGTAAATTTTCATTTCTACAGAATCTATAAGAGTCCCTAAGAAGGAGACTCTTGTGAGTGGGGATAGAGAACTCTTTTCGTCGTTCACTTTCCACCCGTGCGACCTCAGAAATGCCAGAACTATCTCTGTATGAGACTTGGCAACTTGAAAGTTTGACGCCTGTATCAGGATGTCGTCTAGATACGGAGCTACCGCTATGCCTCGCGGTCTTAGAACCGCCAGAAGTGAGCCCAGAACCTTTGTAAAGATTCTCGGGGCTGTAGCCAACCCGAAGGGAAGAGCTACAAATTGGTAATGCCTGTCTAGAAAGGCAAACCTTAGAAACCGATGATGGTCTTTGTGAATCGGTATGTGAAGGTAGGCATCCTTTAGGTCCACTGTGGTCATGTACTGACCCTCTTGGATCATGGGTAGGATGGTCCGAATAGTTTCCATTTTGAAAGATGGAACTCTGAGGAATTTGCTTATGATCTTTAGATCCAAAATTGGTCTGAAGGTTCCCTCTTTTTTGGGAACCACAAACAGATTTGAATAAAAAACCTGTCCTTGTTCCGTCCGCGGAACTGGATGGATCACTCCCATAATTAGGAGGTCTTGCACACAGCGTAGGAATGCCTCTTTCTTTATCTGATTTGCAGATAGCCTTGAAAGATGAAATCTCCCTTGTGGAGGGGAAGCTTTGAAGTCCAGAAGATATCCCTGAGATATGATCTCCAACGCCCAGGGATCCTGAACATCTCTTGCCCATGCCTGGGCGAAGAGAGAAAGTCTGCCCCCTACTAGATCCGTTGCCGGATAGGGGGCCGTTCCTTCATGCTGTCTTAGAGGCAGCAGCAGGCTTTCTGGCCTGCTTGCCTTTGTGCCAGGACTGGTTAGGTTTCCAGGCCTTCTTAGATTGAGCAAAAGTTCCCTCTTGCTTTGAAGCGGAGGAAGTTGATGCTGTACCTGCCTTGAAATTTCGAAAGGCACGAAAATTAGACTGTTTGGCCTTTGCTTTGGCCCTGTCCTGAGGAAGGGTATGACCCTTACCTCCAGTAATGTCAGCAATAATTTCCTTCAAACCAGGCCCGAATAAGGTCTGCCCCTTGAAAGGAATGTTGAGTAATTTAGACTTCGAAGTCACGTCAGCTGACCAGGATTTAAGCCACAGCGCCCTACGCGCCTGGATGGCGAATCTGGAATTCTTAGCCTTTAGTTTAGTCAAATGAACAATGGCATCAGAAACAAATGAGTTAGCTAGCTTAAGTGTTCTAAGCTTGTCAATAATTTCAGTCAATGGAGCTGTATGGATGGCCTCTTCCAGGGCCTCAAACCAGAATGCCGCCGCGGCCGTGACAGGCGCTATGCATGCAAGGGGCTGTAAAATAAAACCTTGTTGAATAAACATTTTCTTAAGGTAACCCTCCAATTTTTTATCCATTGGATCTGAAAAAGCACAACTGTCCTCAACCGGGATAGTGGTACGCTTTGCTAAAGTAGAAACTGCTCCCTCCACCTTAGGGACCATCTGCCATAAGACCCGTGTAGTGGCGTCTATTGGAAACATTTTTCTAAATATAGGAGGTGGGGAAAAAGGCACACCCGGTCTATCCCACTCCTTGCTAATAATTTCTGTAAGCCTTTTAGGTATAGGAAAAACATCAGTACACACCGGCACCGCATAGTATTTATCCAGCCTACACAATTTCTCTGGTACTGCAACTGTGTTACAGTCATTCAGAGCAGCTAATACCTCCCCAAGCAATACACGGAGGTTCTCAAGCTTAAATTTAAAATTAGAAATCTCTGAATCAGGTTTCCCCGAATCAGAGACGTCACCCACAGACTGAAGCTCTCCGTCCTCATGATCTGCATATTCTGACGCAGTATCAGACATGGCCTTTACAGCATCTGCGCGCTCTGTATTTCTCCTAACCCCAGAGCAATCGCGCTTGCCTCTTAATTCAGGCAACCTGGATAATACCTCTGACAGGGTATTATTCATGATTGCAGCCATGTCCTGCAAGGTAATCGCTATGGGCGTCCCTGATGCAATTGTCGCCATATTAGCGTGCATCCCCTGAGCGGGAGGCAAAGGGTCTGACACTTGGGGAGAGTTAGTCGGCATAACTTCCCCCTCGTCAGAATCTTCTGGTGATATTTCTTTTATAGTTAAAGACTGATCTTTACTGTTTAAGGTGAAATTAATACATTTAGTACACATTCTCCTATGGGGCTCCACCATGGCTTTCAAACATAATAACAAGTTGTTTCCTCTGTGTCAGACATGTTTAAACAGACTAGCAATGAGACTAGCAAGCTTGGAAAACACTTTAAACAAGTTTACAAGCAATATAAAAAAATGTTACTGCACCTTTAAGAAACACAAATTTTGTCAAAATTTGAAATAACAGTGAAAAAAGGCAGTTACATACACTGTAAAAATTTCGTTAGTGTAACAAGTTAGCAGAGCATTGCACCCACTTGCAAATGGATGATTAACCCCTTAATACCAAACACAGAATAATAACTGACAAAAACGTTTTTTTTTTTGTTTGTTTTTTTTAAAACAGTCACAACAACTGCCACAGCTCTACTGTGGCTTGTTGCCTCCCTCAAAAACGACTTTGAAGCCTTTTGAGCCCTCCAGAGATATCCTGGATCATGCAGGAAGAAGCTGGATGTCTGTGTCTGTAACCACTCCCACTCATATTACAACAGTGGAAAGCCTTCAGGAAACTGTTACTAGGCAGAATTCAAGCCAGCCATGTGGAAAAAAACTAGGCCCCATAAGTTTTATCACCAAATACATATAAATACGATTAAACATGCCAGCAAACGTTTTATATTACATTTTTATAAGAGTATGCATCTCTATTAATAAGCCTGATACCAGTAGCTCTCACTGCATTTAAGGCTTTACTTACATTAGTTCAGTATCAGCAGCATTTTCTAGCAAATCCCATCCCTAGAAAAATATTAACTGCACATACCTTATTGCAGGAAAACCTGCACGCCATTCCCTCTCTGAAGTTACCTCACTCCTCAGAATATGTGAGAACAGCCAAGGATCTTAGTTACTTCTGCTAAGATCATAGAAAACACAGGCAGATTCTTCTTCTAAATACTGCCTGAGATAAACAGTACACTCCGGCACCATTTAAAAATAACAAACTTTTGATTGAAGAATAAACTAAGTATAAAACACCACACTCCTCTTACGACCTCCATCTTTGTTGAGGCTTGCAAGAGAATGAGTGGATATGACAGTTAGGGGAGGAGCTATATAGCAGCTCTGCTGTGGGTGATCCTCTTGCAACTTCCTGTTGGGAAGGAGAATATCCCACAAGTAATGGATGATCCGTGGACTGGATACACTTAACAAGAGAAAAGACTGTACACTCACTACTACTACATTGTAGCAAAGTGTCATTTAATTTCACATGAAAATATATAATAAAATATTTACAAATATGTGAGAGGTGTACTCACCTTTGTGAGATATTGTATGTATATATATATATATATATATATATATATATATATATATATATATATATATATATATGTGTGTAAAGGGAAGATTTAGTAGACTACACAGCGCTAATCCCTAATATAGTGAGATCAAAATACAAGCCTATGTGGATAGCCCCAGCAATTATAACTATTACTAGGTGAATGAACTAATTCATATACAAAGGATCCATCTGAAGGATAAATACAATATATAAATGAGTAAATATCAATCCTTCACAGTACCTGCATTACGCTAATACACAATATCGGATCAAAAATGTAATGAAGGTTGAACAGCCCCAATATTTATAAGAAATGACAAGGTGAATGGAGATTGATAGCCTGGTCAGTAGTAAGGTACAAGCGGCTTTTACGTACAGAAAATTAATTGGAGGTTAATTTGAAGTCATGTATATACACACACTAACGACCTCTAGCCTAATATATATATATATGTATAGTAACCAGTGTAACTTAAAGTTGAATGAAGTGAAGATACTACTCAAAAGTTCATATACAGAGTTTCATCCGCACAGTCTATACAGTGTCTAACGATATTCAAACGTAAATGTTTCAGTGGCTCTTCTAGTAAAAAATCCTTAACCGGTCTCACAGTTCACTTACTTCTGTGCCCCCAATCGTATGAGGTAAGTGGTAGGTGTTTAGAGAAGCTCGGTGTGGGAATGATTTCCTCGGATTCAGCAGGTTCCTTCTCCTGTCCTCTGCATTAGTCAGCGTTACCCTGCTTCCTCTCAATTACACGGTTGGTTCACCTTCCACTGTAACTCCGGTGTATATAGTTAGGGATAAAGAAGGAGACCGGACATAGTGTAATACCGTTGAAACAGAGGTATATTTATTAGGGTAAAACTGATACTCACAAGTCTGCCCTCAATATTGTATGAGGTATCAAAGCAGCGAACAAAAATAATAGTAGTACAGCCGGAACTCAGTGCCCGCGGGACACCACAAAAGGACCGAGAAGTACACAGCGTTATGGAACAGCCAGATTCAACACCCGGGTAGCCTGACGCGTTTCAAAGTCTGTAATGATTTCTTCATCAGAGGCGGTGTTGAATCAGGCATATCGTAAGATATTTGTATTCTCCCGCCTTTGCTTGGAGTGGGTGTGTGAAGCTGGCTTACCTCATACGATTGGGGGCACAGAAGTAAGTGAACTGTGAGACCGGTTAAGGATTTTTTACTAGAAGAGCCACTGAAACATTTACGTTTGAATATCGTTAGACACTGTATAGACTGTGCGGATGAAACTCTGTATATGAACTTTTGAGTAGTATCTTCACTTTATTCGACTTTAAGTTACACTGGTTACTATACATATATATATATTAGGCTAGAGGTCGTTAGTGTGTGTATATACATGACTTCAAATTAACCTCCAATTAATTTTCTGTACGTAAAAGCCGCTTGTACCTTACTACTGACCAGGCTATCAATCTCCATTCACCTTGTCATTTCTTATAAATATTGGGGCTGTTCAACCTTCATTACATTTTTGATCCGATATTGTGTATTAGCGTAATGCAGGTACTGTGAAGGATTGATATTTACTCATTTATATATTGTATTTATCCTTCAGATGGATTCTTTGTATATGAATTAGTTTATTCACCTAGTAATAGTTATAATGTCTGGGGCTATCCACATAGGTTTGTATTTTGATCTCACTATATTAGGGATTAGCGCTGTGTAGTCTACTAAATCTTCCCCTTACATTCCTTCACCTGTGTCTAGATATTAGAGTGTAATCTCTATACACGTAATACTCCAGCAGCTCCTCCCTTTTACATACACAGCTGTGCGCCTCCGGTTCAGCTTCTTGCATGGCAAGCGCTGTTCTCTACAAAATCTTTTACCTCACTTATATATATATATATATATATATATATATATATATATATATACACACACACACAACACACAACACACAACACACATTTTATATATATATATATATATATACACATATATACATACAGGCATACATACACACACATATTCACTCATGATTTATTTATGTGATGCTTTAGGGATGGTATTACCTTCCTCAGACAAACAGTGTGCAAGATTACACTATTATTATACAGCCAAATAACCCCTCCTGACACTGAAATTAACACAAAGTATAAAGTACCCACTGTAAACAAAAAACTCCAGAGAATATAAAAAGTATGTAGGAGATCGCTGGATATTATTCAACAAGCTCATTTTATAGCAATATCTGAGCAAAATGTAATAAAACAGCTTACGTTTTAATATAAACAATAACACCCAAAATAGTATAGGTTTGTAAATGACTGGTTATTTTCTATAGCATACATCTCTGAAAATCATGTAAGTGACATATAGTTGCAGGGATCCACTGTTTTTTTAATTGTGTATAAAACAAAATTTATGCTTACCTGATAAATGTATATCTTTCTGGGCATGGAGAGTCCACAAAACATTTTAATTACTAGTGGGATATTCACTCATGGCCAGTACGAGGAGGCAAAGAGCACCCCAGCAGAGCTGTTAAGTATCACTTCCCTTACCCATAACCCAGTCATTCGGCTTAAGGGAAACAGAAAAAGAAGATAACACAAGGGTATAGAGGTGCCTGAGGACTAGACAAAAAAAATTTACGTCTTAATTTGAATAAGGGTGGGTCGTAAGGGCGGGTCGTGGACTCTCCATTCCCTGGAAATAAATTTATCAGGTAAGCATGAATTTTGTTTTCTTTCCTATGGCATGGAGAGTCCACGAAACATTCTAATTACTAGCTAGAGGACACAGAATGAATAGGGAAGAAGAACAAGACAGGCGGACCTAAACTGAAGACATCACCGCTTGAAGAACCTTTCTCCCAAAAGAAGCCTCAGCTGAGGCAAAAGTAACAAATTTGTAGAATTTGGAAAAAGTATGAATAGAGGACCAGATGGCCGCCTAATAGATTTGCTCCACAGAAGCTTCATTTTTGAAATCGCATAAAGATGAAACAGCTCTAGTGAAATGAGCCGTAATTCTCTCAGGAGGCTACTGTCCAGCTGTCTCATAAGCTAAACGGATAACACTTCTCAACCAGAGAGAAAGAGAGGTAGAAGTGGCCTTCTGACCCCTACGCTTACCAGAGAAAACAATAAACAGGGTAGAAGTCTGCCGAAAATATTTAGTTGCTTGAAGGTAAAATTTAAGAGTATGCACAACATCCTAGTTATGCAAAAGACATTCCTTCTGGGAAGAAGGGTTAGGACAAAAAGAAGGAACAACAATTTCCTGATTAATATTGCGATCCGACACTACCTTAGGGAGAAACCCCAGCTTAGTACAAAGGACAACCTTATCAGCATGAAAAATAAGGTAAGGGGAATCAAACTGCAGAGCCAAAAGTTCGGAAACTCTGCGAGCAGAAGAAATAGCAAGAAGAAAAAAAACCTTCCAAGATAGTAATTTAATAACGAATGCATCGTCTCAAAAGGAGCCTGCTGCAAAACTCTAAGAACAAGGTTAATTAAGACTCCAAGGAGGAGCAACAGATTTAAACACAGGCCGGATTCTGACCAAGGCCTGAACAAAAGACTGAACATCTGGCAGAACTGCCAGACATGTATGCAGAAGAATAGACAGAGCAGAAATCTGACCCTCGAATGTACTGACTGACAAACCCATCTCCAGGCCCTCCTAAAGAAAAGCCAAAATTTGAGGAACCCTTACTTTGTTCCAAGAAAAACCTTGTGAATCACACCAATGAAGGTATTTACACCATACCCTATGGTAAATTCTGTGACTAACCGGTTTTACGAGCCTGAAGCATAGTATCTGTCTTTCTCAGAGAAGCCACGTCTAGCCAAATTTAGACGTTCAATCTCCAAGCAGTCAGCTTCAGAAAAAACTGATTTGGATGAAGAAAGGGACCCTGGAGTAGAAGGTCCTTCCTGAAAGGTAACCTCCATGGCGGAAGAGATGACATTGTCACCAGATCCGCAAACCAGATCCTGCGAGGCCATACAAGAACTATTAGAATCACAGAAGCTCTCTCCTGTTTGATGCAATTACTCGTGGAAGCAATGCAAACGGAGGAAACAGGTATGCTAGATTGAAGATCCAAGGAACCGCTAGAGCATCTACCAGAAAGGCTTGAGTATCTCTTGACCTTGAACCATACTTTGGAAGCTTGGCATTTTGACGAGACGTCATCAGGTCCAACTCCGGAACTCCCCATCATTTTGAAAACCTCTGGGTGGAGAGACCACTTTCCGGGATGAAAAGTCTGCCTGCTTAGAAAATCTGCCTCCCAGTTGTCCACCCCTGGTATGTGGATGGCAGAGAGATGGGAATCTTGGGACTCCTACCAATGGAGAATGCGAGACACCACCTTCATTGCCAAGGAACTCTGAGTGCCTCCCTGGTGATTGATGTAGGCCACCTTGGTGATGATGTTAGTCTGAAATCTGACCAAAGTTAGTTGATGCCAAGCTATTAAAGCATAGAAAATTGCTCTCAACTCCAAGATGTTTATTGAAAGAGACGACTCTTCTGGAGTCCACAGACCCTGTGTCTTTAAGAAACCCCAAACTGCCCCCAGCCAAACAGGCTGGTATCCGTGGTCACAATCACCCAAGAAGGCCTCAGGAAGCATGTGCCCCGAGACAGATGGTCCTGTGAAACCCACCATGAGAGTGAGACTCTTGTTGGGGAATCCAAATTTATCTTCTGCAAGATATCTGAGTGGTCCCCATTCCATTGACTGAGCATGCATAGCTGCAGAGGTCTCAGATGGAACCGAGCAAAAGGAATGATGTCCATGGAGGCAACCATCAGTCCAATCACCTCCATGCATTGAGCCACAGATGGACGAATAGCAAACTGGAGAGAGAGGCAAGAAACATGAAGCTTGAATTTTCTGACGTCCGTCAAAAAAATCTTCATGGATAGGGAATCTATGATTGTTCCCAAGAAACAAACCCTTGTATCTGGAACAAGATAACTCTTTCCCAGATTCACTTTCCACCCGTGGGAACGTAGAATAGACATGTCGGTATGAGATCTTGCTAGATGAAAAGATGGCGCTTGAACTAGAATGTTGTCTAGATAAGGTGCCACAGCAATACCCTGGGGTCTCACCACTGCCAGATGAGCCCCCAGAACCTTTGTAAAAATTCTGGGAGCTATAGCAAGGCCAAAAGGAAGGGCAACAAACTGGAAATGTTTGTCCTAAAGGGCAAACCTTAGAAACTGGTAATGATCTCTGTGAATAGGAACATGAAGATACGTGTCTTTCAGATCTATGGTCGTCATGAACTGACCCTTTCGGACCAAAGGAAGAATAGAACGGATGGTCTCCATCTTGAAGGACGCAACCCTGAGGAATTGATTGAGACACTTTAGGTCCAAAATGGGATGAAAAGTGCCCTCCTTCTTGGGAACTACAAATAGTTTTGAATAGAATCCTAGACCCTGTTCCTCTAGAGGAACTGAAACAATCACTCCCAGGGATGATAGGTCCTTTACGCAGTTTAAGAAGGCCTCTATCTTTATCTGGTTCTCAGATAACCTTGACAGGTGCCCCTGGGAGGACAAGATTTGAATCTCATATCTTTGAGCCCTTATATCATTTGCATGCAACATTTATTGTGAATGTAATATTATACTTTGTAATGTATTTTTGATGTGTTTTGTGAAACAGTTAACTAAACCTCTGAAGCCGCTGTAATCATTCTAGAATAAATCTCAATTGCGCTCAAGCGCTCGCATTTACTTTCAATAAGCCTGACAAGTGCATACATATTTACAAGTTCAACTATTTTATTGAAACTGTCTAGGGATCATTTACATTAAACCATCCATGCAGCATTGAACATTCTACCACTGGCAAAAAAACCCTGTCATCCCATAGTGAAGTGCACTAAAAATGTCTCTTGGTGAGACTTCCTTCAAACAATGATTTGATCCCTTCAGAACTTTTCACCTGCACTTTTGATTGTGACTTTGATACCTTTACAAGATAGCGTTATTATGACAATGCTTTAAACATAAGCCCTATATTTTAAATTCTTGTGTCACAAAAACCTGTTTTTAATATTATTAATTTTTAATAAACAGTTAACCGGTCTGTTCATACAGTATGGTTGTCACAACATGCAAAGCAGTTGACTAAGAAGGAACTTTCCATAATGTGCTTTTGTTATGAATGTCTAAGTGATAGCTCAATAATATTAAATGCTCCAGCCAGCCATAAGTGTGAGAAAAAAAAAAGTATCCAATGAAATCCAGAAGAGGCCAAAAGCATTTAAGCAGACTTCACTGTGACCATTCCAGCCAGCTCATTTGGCATGTTATGACCAGCGATTTTCCTGGAAAGCATACTGGCTGACATTCATAATTCACAGTTTAGAGCTTACTTTATGGATGAAAAACAGGAGAGATTACTTAGCAAAGCCTTTTATTACTGCTTATGTAAGCATTAAGGGGGAGGTTTTAACTCATGCATGACTAAAACTGCCTGTATCACACTGGTTTTCAAACAGACTAGAAAAAATGGAACTTGCTCTTGCTATAAAGCTTGAAATATATTTTTGGAATAGTTCCACTTGAAATCCTTCCCAAAACAGCAACTGTCTACCATCAAACTCAGCCTACAGATGACGTAATTGCTACAATCTAAACTCACTTTATGTCACTCTACGTGTCCTTGATTACTGCGCACATTGTATGAGTCATTAAATAACACAAAGTTAACTCATGTTAAGTTCAATTGTATTGCTTATAAACCATTACATCAGTGATGTTCAAAAGTAGGAACAGTACACGTCATAAAACTGCTAGGCCAATTCACCTGCAGTAAAGATACATTTTATTAGTGTGTTTATGAATAATTTGAGTAGGTTGATACAACCATACAATAAAATAGTGCAGGGATTATTCAGATATGAAAACCAAAAAGGCAACATAATGTGTAGCTGCAAAAGTGCAAACCTTTCAGTAATTTGCCTTCCTTTATTGACAGATCTGTTCCATAACAAATGCCTATATTATTATTACCGAATCTCAGCAAATGCATAGGATTACATGATACTGCTCAGCAGGGTCGCCACTAGAAACACACAGACACACATAAGGATTCACATATAGACACTCTAGCAAACACG
Organism: Bombina bombina; assembly: GCF_027579735.1. Taxonomy (NCBI): domain Eukaryota; kingdom Metazoa; phylum Chordata; class Amphibia; order Anura; family Bombinatoridae; genus Bombina; species Bombina bombina. Next base: position 423,923,461 of record NC_069504.1, read on the forward strand.
CAAAGAAACACACAAACAATCTCAGATACAGACACTCAGCACTTTTTTACATTGACCAGACAAGTAATGAGGTAGACTCAAAAAAGGAGATTTATAAGACAAAATATGTAATTCATTCTGATTATCTTTTTGTCAAGGAAGATGCCAACTATATGATGACAACAGCATGCAGTGGCTGAAAAAGGCCCTGAAATGCCTAAACAATAATTTAAAGCTTAAGTGGATTGGTGACTACCGGAAAGGTCTCAGTCTCAGTCTGTAGAAAGATGTGAATAATCAGTAGTAAGGTCAAAATGTCCTAAAAAGGGACAGACAATGGACACACACAGACACACACGCACAAACTCAAACACAAACTTGCACATACACCCAAGGAAACAGCCTCAGAAAACACACAGCCATACACACTCACAGACACCAACAGAAAACTCACAAAGACATACACACACACACACACACACACCCTCACAGAGACACCCACAGAAAATGCACAAAGACATAAACACAGACACCCACAGAAACACTCAAAGGAGGTAACATTTCTGCACATTGCCATCCCCTAAATCAACAGGGTGTGACATGCATGATAAAAAAAAATAGAAATTAAGAGATCACTTTTTAAAGAATCATATTTGTAACTTATGGATTTTGAAAATGCTGTACTCTATATGGTCTTGGTGGAACCATAAGCTGTGGCACTTAGTCTCATACCATTAGATCTGGTTAAATGCGTATGTATTTCAAAATTAAGTCAGCTGTAGTGTAAACTGAGCAGTGTTAAGTTAACCTGTCTCATTTCAAACACTGAGCAATCTTAGCCTGAGAGTATAACATTTTATGCAGATGTACAAATTTTAAATAAAATGCCTCATGGCATCTCAAAAGTCCTTGCATAAAGGGGCAGTAAACTGGAATGTAATAAAAAAATTATTTATTTATTATTGCTAAAAAAATGTGTCTTTATGGACCCCTGGCCTCACCATACAACTACCACACTGAAGTTACAATCTGAAATTGCTCAAATAAATAAAAACATTTACTATAGTGATGGTAAACTCACTATAATGACAATGCTATTTCCTAAAGCTTTTATTTCAAATATACCTTGTATATTCTTATTTCTTTACTAATCAATGTTTAAGACAGAGTAAATTACTTTTTTTATTTGCAGGATTGCCTGTCCCTGGCCGCCTTCGTGTAAAAAATACTGATTGTGAAATTTGATTGACATATGGCGCATCCAATAGCAGATGCACCATACGCCCTATGTATTTGATCTTCAGCACGCTCCCGTGCCGCTGCTTTGAGGGCTCTGAATTAGCAATGCACACTGCGCAAGTGCAGTTATCAGATGAGCCGACAGCGGCCTCATGTAAACAGACTGTTTACATGAGGCCGCTGTCGGCTCGTCTGATAACAGACGCAGCTCTCCCGCTCAGGGAGGTAGAACTAACGGTGAGTGCGGCTTGTTTAGCTTGGTGCAGGTTATGCATTGTCCGGGCATGCCTTGTGGTAGGATCAAAGCTAAGCTCATAGTGGGAATAACTGCATATCCCTCACATATAGATGTCACACCCCTTGATAATTAGTAAATACTCTTCACAATCTAGAACACTATAAATAGGGGATATTTCACTTCCTATAATTCTTCAGTGCCTGATAACTATTTGCTTTAAAAAAACACGAGATCTCACACAATCCTCCAAAGCTGCACCAAAGCTGCATATCCCTCACATATAGATGTGCATATCCCTCACATATAGATGTGCATATCCCTCACATAACAGTTTGTTTACATGAGGCCGCTGTCGGCTCATCTGATAACTGCACTTGCGCAGTGTGCATTGCTAATTCAGAGCCCTCAAAGCAGCGTCACGGGAGCGTGCTGAAGATCAAATACATAGGGCGTATGGTGCATCTGCTATTGGATGTGCCATATGTCAATCAAATTTCACAATCAGTATTTTTTACACGGAGGCGGCCAGGGACAGGCAATCCTGCAAATAAAAAAAGTAATTTACTCTGTCTTAAACATTGATTAGTAAAGAAATTAGAGTATACAAAGTATATGTGTAATAAAAGCTTTAGGAAATAACATTGTCATTATAGTGAGTTTACCATCACTTAAGTAAGTCCTACCTCCTCTGCAAATGAAAGTGATCTGCCGTCTGACTCAGGCACACACTGTACAAACTGAAGTGCCAGGTCTGTCTCACACTGTACATAGTGGTTTAGTGCACACTCAGAAATCCTCTCAAATGCTAATGCTTCACTCCTTGTAATGACATTTCCCACCCTCAATAGCACTCTGCTGTAGCGCCCTCAATAGTTGTGCTTGCCTCATGGGGCCCCCTGGCCCACTGGGCCCCTGACAGGAGTCACCCTATTCACCCCCTGATGGCGGCCCTGCTGCTCAGTATGTTATACAAATCCTCCAGATTAATTTTGAAAGGACAATTATTAAAGCTACATAGCATCCAAAATGGGAGACTGTTCAGCTGGAAGATTTGTATAAAATATTAGATGTATGGACGTGGCAGTTCTCATTTTCCATGCATACTTGCCTAATATTTATGCTGGTGCTTATCCAAGAATTAATACAAAAGGTATTTGCCACTAGCTGCTTAGTAATAGCACATCTCAAGGATCATCTTTATTCAGTTACAGCATCATCACATGCCACGTTTGACACACATCTTGTGTTTCACTAGATATAACGGAATATGTGCGCCATCAGTGATACAAGGTGCCTCCATATACAACACAATCTAGTTTAAATACCAACTTATGCCTTTAACTAGTGCTGTTTGTCCCCTGTTGCTTTACTTTTACAATTGTTTGATTATTATTAACCCCTGTTCCCGGCCTCCCACTCCGACTACATCATGGTTTCTGTATACTTTACACAAATGTGCGCTATTGTTCTCCATAATTTGAGAAGCTGACATTAAAAGGACATTAAACACTTAAACTCTATATAGAATGATGTATTCAACGAAAAGATTAGTCTGAGAATAACACATAGATGTATTTTTTAAAGTTTCATTAGCTGTTTAAATCTTGACAAAATATGGGAGCTGCCATGTTGTAACTTAGGTTATCTTCTCTGCTGTGGCCAATTAGCAACACAGTTATAAATAGGTCACTAGAGTGTGCAGCCAATGGCTGCGTGGAATATAACAGTGTTCTGCACTTCCATTTCTAAAAGGAATTGAAAAGCTCATAATTTCAGAAAGGAATTACAGGAAAAGGGGACAAAATAAATAATGAAAGTATAGTGTAGAGATTTTTTATAAATGCAATTTAACATTTTATATTACCATCTCAAAGTGTTAAATGTCCCTTTAAAATGAAAGTAAATAATCAAATACATTAAAGGGAAAGTATACTGTAAAATTGTTTTTCCCTTAAAGTGTTTTCAATTACTTTTTTTACCAGCTGCAGAGTATAAAAGGTATGAGAATTAGATTTTTAAGCTTTATTTGTGTATATAACCACAACCTACTAAAATGAGTTGAGCTTGTAGGGAAAATCAGATGTCATTTTATCACATTGAGTACATATACATGCTTCTTTATCTTATATCTGTCCGTAAAGCAAAGACCAATGGAACATTGGAAAATTAACATTTTAATACCTTATCTCCTCTATACCCCACTGTGAGGGTAATTTCTTCTGCTAGCTGTTTACACAGATTATTTATAGCTTGGACCTAAGGACAGAAACTTCCAGAATAGTTAGGGATACCACAGGCTAAATCAGCTATTTCAAATGCCAATATAAGGGTAATGGAAATACTTGTAAACAATTTAATAAGCTCCAGCATGTAAAGTGGATCACTGGTAACAAATAAAAGATGAGACTTTTTTTTAGTAAACTGTCCCTTTTATGGGCAGCCTTACATAAGTTATAAGGGTTGAAAGGACTTTGGTAAAAAGCAGAGATGCTATAGTGAATCCAAAGGGGTAAATTGAGTTAAACTGAACGGCAAAACATACGTTTGTTTGTTTTGATTTTTTAAACACCTTTAACAGCATTTATTAATGTGCAAAAAGGACATTTAATTCTGTCCCTTTAAAGGAGATACTATCCACCAGTTCATGTACTATGATTTGGGGTTATAACAAAGGGGAACACTTCAAAGCAGGCCTTAAAGTGATCTAGTACAGGATATAAAATATTAGACGATGGTTCAAATAACCAGTGCCAAGTCACCATGGTAACAAAAATGACAGTCTAGAAAATGTCCATATTTCCACCTTGCTTTAAAATGTTTTAATGCTGCAATTAATAGTTTGACTTAAGACCAATGTGCAAGGCTCAGAGGGCTAGATAGATTTACCGTGCCTCAAGTTTACTAAAACAGCACATCCAAAGGAATTTAAAAAAAAAAAAACTATTTTCTAACAGAACTATACTATGAATAATAACATAATTTATGCTTACCAGATAAATTCCTTTCCTTCCTGGCAGAGAGAGTCTACGACTTCATTCCTTATTGTTGGGACTACAACACCTGGCCACCAGGAGGAGGCAAAGATACCCCAGCTAAAGGCTTAAATATCCCTCCCACTTCCCCTATCCACCAGTGATTCTGCCAAGGGAACAAGGAAAAGTAGGAGAAACATCAGAATTTATCTGGTAAGCATAAATTATGGTTTCCTTCCATAAGGCAGGGAGATTCCACAACTTCCTTCCTTTATGTTGGGAAAACTATACCCAAGATCCAGAGGACACTGAATGAATAACGGGAGGGAACAGAAAAAAAAGGCAGACCCTGTTCTGAGGGCACCACAGCCTGCAAAAACATTTTCTCCCGAAAGCTGTTTCAGCTGAAGCAAACACATTAAACTTGTAAAATTTAGAAAACATGTGTAAGGAGGACCAGGTAGCAGCCTTACAAATCTGATCCATTGAGGCTTAGTTCTTAAAAGCTCAAGAGGAAGCCACTGCTCTAATGGAATGTGCCGTTATCCCCTTAGGAGGCTGTCGTCCCGCTGTCTCATAAGCTAAGCGGATGACACTCCTCAACCAGAAAGATAGAGAAGTCGTAGCAGCCTTCTGCCCCTTACGCTTCCCCGTATAGATGACAAAGAGGAAGATTGTCCGAATTCCTTAGTAGCCTGAAGATAGAACTTCAAGACACGAACCACATCTAGACTATGAAGCAAACCTTCCTTTGCAGAAGGAGGATTAGGACACAAGGAAGGAACAACAATTTCTTGATTAATGTTACGATTCAATGCCACCTTAGGGAGGAACCCTAGTTTATTGCGTAAAACCGCCTTATCAGTATGAAAAAACAGAAATCTCAGAAACTCTGCGCGCAGAGGCAATAACCAACAAATAACAATAACCTTCCAAGATAACAATTTAATATCAACAGTATGCATAGGCTCAAATGGAGCCTGCTGCAAAACACTAAGAACAAGATTGAGGCTCCAAGGCAGAGCCCCAGATCTAAACATGGGTCTGATCCTAGCCAGAGCCTTAATAAAGGACTACACATCCGGAAGCTGAGCCAATCTTTTGTGCAGTAACACGGACAGGGCCGATATATGTCCCTTCAGGGAACTAGCAGATAGACCCTTTTCCAGTCCATCCTAGAGGAAAGCTAAAATTCTGACAACCTTAACCTTATGCCAGGGAAAGCCATGCTCCTCACACCAGTACAAGTAAGTCTTCCACACTTTATGGTAGATATGACGAGTAACTGGCTTATGAGCTTGAAACAGAGGGTCAATAACACTCTCAGAGAACCTTCTTTTGGCTAAGACTAAGCATTCAATCTCCACGCAGTCAGCCTCAGAGAATCTAGATATTGATGAACGAAGGGACCCTGTATCATCAGATCTCTGCGACAAGGTAACCTCCACTGAGGAGATGAGGACATCCCCACCAGATCCGCAAACCACGTCCTTCGGGGCCATGATGGAGCAATCAGAATCACAGGTGCTCGCTCCTGCTTGATGTGAGCCACCACACGAGGGAGAAGCGGTAATGGAGGAAAAAGATATACAAGACTGAACCTCCATGGATCCCTCGACCTGTACCTGGGTCGCTTGGTAGTGAGGCGGGATGCCATGAGATCTATCTCCGGCGTCCCCCACTCGCTGCATATCTCTGTAAACACCTTGGGGTGAAGAGACTATTCCCCTTGGTGAAAGGATTGCCTGCTGAGAAAGTCTGCTTCCCAGGTGTCCACACCCGGAACGTGCATCACTGACAGCGTAATTTTTGAGTCTCCGCCCACTCTAGTATCTGAGATACTTCGCCCATCGCCAAGGAACTTTTCGTTCCCCCTTGATGGTTGATATAGGCAACCAAGGTTATATTGTCTGATTGGAATCTGATAAAATGGGACGAACCCAGAAGGGGCCAAGCCTACAAGGCATTGAAGATTGCCCGGAGTTCCAAAATATTTATCAGTAGGGAGGACTCCTGAGTCCACAGACTTCGTGCCTTCTTGGCACCCCAAACGGCTCCCCAGCCGGAAAGGCTTGCGTCCGTAGTCATAATCTCCCAGGACGGTCTCAAAAAGCACATGCCTTGGGACAGATGATCTGGACAGAACCACCAGGAGAGTGAGTCTCTCGACAGCCTGTCCAGCACAATCTGTTGAGACAGATCTGAATGGTCGCTGTTCCATTATCTCAGCATGCATAGTTGTCAGGCTCTGAGATGGAATCTGGCAAAAGGAATGATGTCCATGCAGGACACCATGAGTCTGATTACCTCCATATACTGAGCCACTGAGGGTCTTGAGGAGGCCTGGAGGGCAAAACATGCAGAAGTTAGCTTGCAACGTCTCTGATCTGTAAGGAATATTCTCATGGATATGGAGTCTATTATAGTTTCCCAGGAAATTCATTCTGACACTTCTCTGCCACCTCCAATAGTGACGAAAGGCAAAGAATGGCTGGGGGATAGGGGAAGTTGGAGGGATAATTTAAGTATTTGGCTGGGATGTCTTTGCCTCCTCCTGGTGGCCAGGTGTTGTATTCCGAACAGTGAGGAATGAGGTTGTGGACTCTCCCTGCCTTATGGAAGGAAATAGTATTTCTTTGCTACTCAAATGGAAGTCAAATAACATTTATCAAGATCCACACAAGCACCATTAGGATAATGTAATCACAAATCAGATCCAAAACTAAAAGGTAAAGCTTAGCAAAGCTCTAGAGAAAATATATTTTAAAATTCTCTTTTTTTTCTTTATATACAGTTTTCGAGAGTTACAAATTCAGTTTAGCTCAGTCCTACATCCTCATCACTCATAAAGCAAGCCTGATAATCAGCTAGGGATCGCTTCAACCTCTTATCAAAGTTCTAGAACAAGTAATGCTGCTGAATAGAAATAGACAACTGATTTTTTTTATTAATTTTTTTACTTAAAGGGACAGTCAACACAAAAATGATTATGGTTTAAAAAGGTAGATAACGCCTTTACTACCCATTCCCCAGCTTTGCACAACCAACATTGTTATATATTAATATACTTTATAACCTTTAAATATCTAAGTGTCTGCCTGTTTCTAAGCCACTAAAGACAGTCTTATGCTTTTATATTAGCTTTTCACAACAGGAGACTGCTAGTTCATGTGGGCCATATAGAAAACATTGTGTTCACGCCCGATGAGTTATTTAAGAGTTATCACAACACAGTACTAAATGCAAGTCAATAAATAAAAAGTCATGTGATCAGGGGGCAGTCAGAAAATGCTTAGATACAAAGCAATCACAGAGGTAAAAGTGTATTAATAAAACTGTGTTTTCTGTGAAAAACTGGGGAATGGGTAATAAAGGGATTCTCTATCTTTTTAAACAATAAACATTTTTTGAGTTGACTGTCCCGTTAATGAAGCTTCTTGAAATCTCTTGCTCACAGTATTTCTGTTTCTAAACCTCCTAGCCTGAAATCTCAACTAAGGAGCAGAATATTTCAGATTTAAATCACGCCATTGTTTACTTTCTTTGGCTTTTTATTAAATTGTGAAAACAGTTTCCTCCCCTAGTTTCATGGACAATTCACCTCTGAGCTCATTTATTTGCATTTATTAGACAGAATAAATACAGTAAAAATACTGTCAGACGAATGAATTTGATGAGTGGATATAAAAGTGATAGAAAGGTCAAAACTGAAATGTGCATTATAAATGCATTTCAATTTGAAATAGAAGCATTTTTGCATATACTTCCATTAGTAAAAATGCTTCTAGTAAAAGTTATTACTGTTTTTTTCTGCCACATATAAACATATCCTGTGAGGGCCTGTGCACCAGGGAGTATTGCTTGTGTGAAAGCATCATTTGTGCCATACAAGCCTCTCTGAGAAGGTCTGGTGTTTAACTACTGGTGCACGGGCCCTCACAGGTTATGTGCATATGCTGCATAAAAACAGTAATAACTTTTACTAGAATCATTTTTGCTAATGGAATTATATTAAAACATTGCCTCTATTTCACATTAAAATGCACCCATGCTCATTTCAAATTTGACCTTTCTATCCCATTAACAAGCCTTTCACTGGATTGCATGGCTATTATTATGTGAAAACAGACAGCCCAAGGTTAAATGAAAATTTAACAAGATGGAGATTTAAAGCGCCAAAATATTTTTCATTTAGCTTTAGTTTCTCCTCAAAAAAACATTAATTTAAAAATATTTTCTTTAAAGTGTTCTTTTAAAAGGACAGACCCCCCCCCCAAAAAAAAATAATAATGATTTAGATAGAACATACAATTTTAAGCAACTTTCCAATTTACTTTTATTGTCAAATTTGTTTAATTCCCATGTTATCCTTTGCTGAAGAAACAGCATTGCACTGCTGGCAGCTAGTTGAACACATCTAGTCAGCCAATCACAAGAGACAAATGTGTGCAGGCCAATCAGCAGCTAGATCCCACTAGTATAGGATATGTGTATTATTTTTCAATAAGGGATACCAAGAGAACAAAAGTACATTTGAAAATAGAAGTGAATTTAAAAGGGTCTTAAAATGACATGCTCTATCTGAATCATGTAAGTTTATTTTTGACTTTCCTATCCCTTTAAGCTCAACAGAAATACAATAGTTTCTAGAAGTGTATTATATATGTATTTATGGAACAATTTCTAAAATCAGATTGACTTGTAAATCAGGTTGAATGAGAAAGTAAAATCACAAAGGTAATATATAAATATTCAAGGTTGTAGGGCAATCCCTACATCATAAAAAATTGTGCAGCATTTATGTATTATTTACGAATAACGGTCATGAATGCATATAACTTTTTTCTCCATCCCTCTCTATCGACCTATATATAGCTATATTTTTTTTTTATTTATAGATATATAGGTAAATAGACAGATAGGTAGGTACAGACGGATAGGTAGACAGACTGACAGTGGTAAAGCTGGGTGTTTTATTCTTAAAATGACCGGAGGCTAAAAAGTGTGTAAAATTAAAGTTCCTAAAAGGAAACCCATCTTGAGAAAGGCTGTCAACAGCTGAAACGCGTAGATGAATCAGTTATCTTTACACTAAGAATTCCAATTAACAGAGCGCTCTGTATCAACTTCGGAATTCCTCAAGAGGTTTCTTTGTTTGCAAGTAAGTGCCAAGAAGTTTGTTACCACACGCATCATTGTATCAAAGCAGCAAGTTTTGTTTCAAAAGGATTGAGATTGTTTCCTGAAAAAATAGAGAAAAATCTGTCCATTCTTCGATACCCGACAATCCATCTTCCAGATTGGTTAAACAACACACCACGTGACCCGGAACTAAGTGAGCGGAATACAGGATACACGCTACAACGCTAAACCTGTATGAAGCAAGAGCTCAACGGAGGGTAGAGACGTGGTGCTTTTTGTGGAAAAAGAGTTTGGTAAGACTGGACTAAACACAGCTTTTGCATTCTGGGGGAGTGGTGACTTATAAACAAGTGTTTATTATAACTGGCATGTAGACTGCAACATATTTTCTACCTCATACCCGATTGCTTGCTTTACATTCACTTTTTACTGTAGACAAAACAATCACAGACAATACTAACTTTGTATTTTCATTCATCAACGCATCATATTTTTTGGGCCATACTAATTAGAATGTTTAATCTATGAATTTTTGATTATTTTTTATCATCTTATATATTTTATCCTCAAATTACAACTATCTGAGCATTTTTTTACCACCGGTGGTCATTTTCATAGTTTTTTCTTTTTTCATTATATTTTATATGTTTTTATGTTCATTAAAATGTTTAACTTTTTATAAATTTCATACTCTTGCATTTGCAATGTATTAATTGCGCTTTTAACCTTTCTTAGCTGCTTTCTTTTTAGCGCACCCTAACTGTTGTTACTAACAATTTGTAAATAAGCACTTCAGAATTCACCTCACTCAATTCTGAAGGTAATAGTGGGAGAAATGAATGCTCAGGTATTTAGTGGTGTTTTTGCCTCCTAGTGAACTGGAGTGTAATCCCACATGTGATAATCTTGTGCAAGGATAGGCACGGATCAAGGCTGTGCGGACATTTTCCAAAATACAGACCTTAGTGAAGGACACCAAGGTACATTTCAAATTAAAAACATCAAAAACACTCTCTTTACCGAGAGGGTAGAGGATTCATGGTGGAATAGCCATCCAACAGAAGTGGTAAAGACAGTGAAGGAGTTTAAACATGCATGGGATAGGCATAAGGCTATACTAGATATAAGATAAGGTCAGGAACTAATGGAAGTATTCAGAAAATTGGGCAGAATAGATGGGTCGAATGGTTTCTATCTGCCGACACATTTTATGTTTCTATAAGTCAGGGGCACTTTGCTGTCAAATGAGCCATACATTGGATGCCCCTGGTCTAGTTCCACAAGTGCAAATTAGTAATCTAATCAAACAAGTTTAAAATAAAATGTATATAAAGACTGCTTGTGGTATACTGGTATAAAATGTTTTCAAAATTCTTCTTTTTTTTTTTGGCTGTATTGAGAGTCTGCAACTCCTGACCAAAATCACCCACCCACCCTGATGTTAATCGCATGATCATCATGGTTGGTTACTTACTTGGTAAGGTAAGTCACAGAGACATTAGCACCACGCTGCCGCACAGATCAAGAAATAGGGACGGGTCACGACTCACTGGTGGTTGACACAGGCTGCACTGCAGGCAGCTTGCTTCTTCCCTCTCACTCACTTTCCCGCTACTGAGCGGCATCAAATGGGTGTGGCCCCAACCTCGTGAAACGTGGTGCTGCATGCGTCAAGGTGGTGTCAGGACCAGCATTCATCTGTCCTACTCCTGCCTCCCCACTGCAAATGAGTGGCAGACACTGCAAGGGCCAGTCACGGAAACCTTGCCTATCCCTGATCTTGTGGAAACTCACCAATTTATTAAATAAAATCTCTCTATAATTCAGTAGTTAGGAGAGAAAAGAAATTACTAATCCAGAGGGAAAGAGTTACTCCCCCTACTCAATGTGTGTGCGTGCGTGCGTGCGTGTGTATGTATATATAATTATCTATCTATCTCAAACGACAGAAATATCACCTTCATATGCGGAATAATTTATACTTGAGCACACACTAGCAATGTGATGTGTTACAACAAATTTCTATAGTACAGACAGACGTTCTTTAGTCTTTTGGTATTTCCAGATCATATGTGGGTTTTAGTGGGTGTCATAAGACAATAACAGGTATGCAAGATATAAAACATTCTTGTTTAACCATCTGCTATTTTTTACTACTTAAAAATGTAACCTCAGGGAAAGTATTGTAGAGAAAGTTATACCACATAAATGCAAAACAATACCAAATAAAATGAAAATATGCCAACAATAGTGTAACAGTGATGATGCCTAAAAAAAGATAATATCCCTTTAAATGAATATATCCATACACACAAATATATATATACATATATACCCAGCCTCCTAGATAGCACTCCCATTGTTGCTTGCATCGGGATCTATCTTTTATTGCTGTTCTAAGTCAGCTTTGAAGTGCACGGATTTTGTATGCGCCTTGGTGGCACACTATTCTATCGTCTGCTTTTTTTCTGCGCTATTCGAAGTAGCATGCTATTTAAGGGCCAGCTTTCAATCCTTCTTTGAGATTGGAGATTGCTCCTGGGTGCGCTGATTACTTGTTCTTTAAAGTTTATATTCTGTTACAGAACCCCTTGACTGAACTTCGATCATTCTTTTGAATATTGCTTTTGTCTGTTTGATTGTAACCTTGACCTCTGGTTTACCTCCTGACTTTGCTTCAGTCTTGTGATTCTGCTACTGCCTTGCCGGTCTGGTTTTTAACTCTGGCCTGTATTTAGACTACCGATTTCAGACTGTGATTTGGTACTTCCTAGCCTGTCTGTTGCCGATTAGCCTGCACAACTTTGCCTTGGCCAATCCATACTGGTCATGTTCTTGGTATCATCCTTTGAGCTGGGACATTGTGCTTATATTATCACTTTCCAACCTAAGGGTCACTTCATGAATGGACATTAACTACCTTGGCTGTGATAGCCACACACAATTTTTTTTTTTTTTACACAGTTTAATGAAGTTTGAAATTAAAGTATAGTACAAATAAACAATTGAAGGGAAAACATCATGTAGTTATGTTTAACAAAATCTAATCTAAATTGTTATATATGCAAAAAGTTGCTACTTTTATTATCAAACAGCCAAACACACTTGAGGCATTTTTTCAACAGAAATCAAATATTCTTCAGAAAGTTAATCCCAACAATGCCGCAGAAATGGCTTCAAAATGCACTGGACTTGTAGGTTTTATTTGCTTTCAACTTTCTGTCCAGTTCTTCCCAAACCATCTTAATGGGGTTTTAAGTCAGGAGACTGTGTTGACCATCCCATGATTTGAAGCCTATCGTCTTTTTCTTTTCTTCTAAAGTAGTTCTGGCATAGCTCAGAGGTATGTTTTGTGTCATTATTTTACTGCAGGATGAACCCTTAACCAGCTATCCAGAGGCTATTGAATGGTGCTACAAAATGCTGTGGTAGTCTTTTTGGTTCAGTGTCATTCAGTTCTGTGCAAGTCACCAACACTGGACCCAGACAAAAAAAGAGCCCTTTACCATCATGCTTGTCATGCAATATTTGACAGTTGGTGTCACACAATAAATGAGGAACCATACTTTTGTCTACTCAACAAAAATCTTGAGTGATAAACCAAAGATTTCAAATCATGATTCAGATTATAAAGGTAAGCATTAAATTGCTAGAGATTAAAGAAACAAGTTTATTTTACCAGAGGTAAAATCCTCTGCTATGGAGCACTGCCAGCGGAGTACTGAGTACACAAGACTGAATAAAGGTCAGGAGGCGGTTTTAAGTATTCCGCTGGCAATGCTCCATAGCAGAGGAAACCTCTTTTTCTTATTTTGCTTTCTTGCACTAGACCTGTCAAACCTTCTCTTCCGAGCTGAAAGGGAGACTTGCTATCTTTGACCAGTTTTAAAGGGTCATTAAACACTAAGAACATATCATTCACCTCTCTCTAATCATGGGTGCCTCCATTTTGAAAACGGCCTTTAATTAGAATGTTAAAATGTGCATTATACTTTAGTTTTTGGCAAAATAAACTTGTTTCTTAAATCTCTGGCAGTTTAACGCTTACAATTATAAAATTTCAGGTTACTCATTGGTCTTCAACTTATTAAATTACAATAATAAAACTGAAGTGTGTGTGTAAAACATTATTTTTGGGATACAAGCAAGGTTTTTTTTTATTTTGTTGGTGTTTTTTTGCTTGGGGGGGGGGGTTGCATATAGACAGAGATAGTATAATCTAAACAATTAGGAGTCAGAGTAAAAATAACAAAATAACTAGAAGCTGTGTCTCCCAGACCAAGCTCTGGTGTTGATCAAGCTAGATATTTAATTCTAACAAGCAAAACAATTAATTCTAATAGTTATTATGTTAAGCTCTAAAATACACCATTCTGTATTCATCTTGAGTTCCCAGGTAACATTCAATACAGTAGTCAACTATGCACATAATAAGTAGTTACATCTTAAATGTGACATCCGTCATTTGCATTGCAATGTATTTTATTTATCAAGCTGACATATCACCAGAATAAATCCTGTATAAAATTTAAAAACTAACATACAAATTACAAAATATGATGAATATATAGTGATAGTTATTTCCTATTTTTTTTTTAAGACTTTGTTTTAATGATTAGTCATCATTGGCAAATATCTATCAGTCTAATAGCATATTCTGTTTTTATGCACTGTTGGCACAGACACATGCTGCACTATCTTGGTTGCAGCCTCACCATACAACTGTCACATGCCACTGCCAAGATGCAGGTAGATAAACAATTTTGAAATGTATTAGTTTGCAGCTAAAAGATTGGATGAATATCAATTAAACAAAATTAAATTCAGTTAAAGGGCCATAATAGCAACAAAAAAAATTACACACTCTAATTTGTTAGAATGCAATTTTAAGACTATCAACCCTACACTATTGTGTGTTTAACCCCCACAAAGGGATTTAACACACAGTAGAATGCCATTTGGGACCAGTGGAGCACTGCTGGTCTTGAGAGCAACCAGTTGCGCTAGCCGCACATTTAAGTTGGGCAACTAGTGCTGCTGAATAGATCAGAGGTGTTTTCCACTCGAGACCAGCAGTGCAGCATTGTAAAAGCCACCACTCTGACAATGGCAACCAGAGATGTCAGAAACCGCTTAACATGAGCAGACAACCTAAAAATGAAGGTAAAGATCAAATCTCTACAATATCTCTTCCAGGAAATCAAGAGGATAAATCATTACAAGTCTTTTCCAGGCAAACAAAGGCCACTACAGCCCCGATGTTCTATGCAATCAAGAGGTTAAAAACACTGGTGTGAGTGTGCAATGCAGTGGTGAAATACTATGTGTGTTTGGGTCAAGGAATAAAAAATATCACTGTGGAGTGGTTCTTCAGGAAAATGGTTAAATGATAAATGCATAGCTGCAATATTGGTGAATTTTAGTGAAGGTGCCTGAGCTATTAATCAAAGGGCAAATGTAATCTAGTAAGCAAAGAATACAAGAAATCCAAACAAATTGTCCTACAAGCTCTCAAAAATCTAAAGTAAAATAAATAAGTTACCAACATAAAAAAACAGCATAGTCTGTTAGTCTACCTATCCAGTAGTTTCTCACCCATACAAAAACATAATTTATGCTTACCTGATAAATTCCTTTCTTCTGTAGTGTGATCAGTCCACGGGTCATCATTACTTCTGGGATATTACTCCTCCCCAACAGGAAGTGCAAGAGGATTCACCCAGCAGAGCTGCATATAGCTCCTCCCCTCTACGTCACTCCCAGTCATTCGACCAAGGACCAACGAGAAAGGAAAAGCCAAGGGTGAAGTGGTGACTGGAGTATAAATTAAAAAATATTTACCTGCCTTAAATAACAGGGCGGGCCGTGGACTGATCACACTACAGAAGAAAGGAATTTATCAGGTAAGCATAAATTATGTTTTCTTCTGTTAAGTGTGATCAGTCCACGGGTCATCATTACTTCTGGGATACCAATACCAAAGCAAAAGTACACGGATGACGGGAGGGATAGGCAGGCTCTTTATACAGAAGGAACCACTGCCTGAAGAACCTTTCTCCCAAAAATAGCCTCCGATGAAGCAAAAGTGTCAAATTTGTAAAATTTGGAAAAAGTATGAAGCGAAGACCAAGTTGCAGCCTTGCAAATCTGTTCAACAGAGGCCTCATTCTTGAAGGCCCAAGTGGAAGCCACAGCTCTAGTAGAATGAGCTGTAATTCTTTCAGGAGGCTGCTGTCCAGCAGTCTCATAAGCTAAACGAATTATGCTACGAAGCCAAAAAGAAAGAGAGGTAGCGGAAGCTTTTTGACCTCTCCTCTGCCCAGAGTAAATGACAAACAGAGAAGACGTTTGTCGAAATTCCTTAGTTGCCTGTAAGTAAAATTTTAGAGCACGGACTACATCCAGGTTGTGCAGTAGACGTTCCTTCTTTGAAGAAGGATTTGGGCATAAAGAAGGAACAACAATCTCTTGATTGATATTCCTGTTAGTAACTACCTTAGGTAAGAACCCAGGTTTAGTACGCAGGACTACCTTATCCGAATGAAAAATCAAATAAGGAGAATCACAATGTAAGGCTGATAATTCAGAGACTCTTCGAGCCGAGGAAATAGCCATTAAAAATAGAACTTTCCAAGATAGCAACTTTATATCAATGGAATGAAGGGGTTCAAACGGAACGCCCTGTAAAACATTAAGAACAAGGTTTAAACTCCATGGTGGAGCAACAGTTTTAAACACAGGCTTAATCCTGGCCAAAGCCTGACAAAAAGCCTGGACGTCAGGAACTTCTGACAGACGTTTGTGTAACAGAATGGACAGAGCTGAGATCTGTCCCTTTAATGAACTAGCAGATAAACCCTTTTCTAAACCTTCTTGTAGAAAAGACTATCCTAGGAATCCTAACCTTACTCCAAGAGTAACCTTTGGATTCACACCAATATAGGTATTTACGCCATATCTTATGGTAAATCTTTCTGGTAACAGGTTTCCTAGCCTGTATTAAGGTATCAATAACTGACTCAGAAAACCCACGTCTTGATAAAATCAAGCGTTCAATTTCCAAGCAGTCAGCTTCAGAGAAGTTAGATTTTGATGTTTGAAGGAACCCTGTATCAGAAGGTCCTGTTTCAGAGGTAGAGACCAAGGTGGACAGGATGACATGTCCACCAGGTCTGCATACCAAGTCCTGCGTGGCCACGCAGGTGCTATTAGAATCACTGATGCTCTCTCTTGTTTGATTCTGGCAATCAATCGAGGAAGCAACGGGAAGGGTGGAAACACGTAAGCCATCCTGAAGTCCCAAGGTGCTGTCAGAGCATCTATCAGGACTGCTCCTGGATCCCTGGATCTGGACCCGTAATGAGGAAGCTTGGCGTTCTGTCGAGACGCCATGAGATCTATCTCTGGTTTGCCCCAACGTCGAAGTATTTGGGCAAAGACCTCCGGATGAAGTTCCCACTCCCCCGGATGAAAAGTCTGACGACTTAAGAAATCCGCCTCCCAGTTCTCCACTCCCGGGATGTGGATTGCTGACAGGTGGCAAGAGTGAGACTCTGCCCAGCGAATTATCTTTGATACTTCCATCATAGCTAGGGAGCTTCTTGTCCCTCCCTGATGGTTGATGTAAGCTACAGTCGTGATGTTGTCCGACTGAAACCTGATGAACCCCCGAGTTGTCAACTGGGGCCAAGCCAGGAGGGCATTGAGAACTGCTCTCAATTCCAGAATGTTTATTGGCAGGAGACTCTCCTCCTGGCTCCATTGTCCCTGAGCCTTCAGAGAATTCCAGACGGCACCCCAACCTAGAAGACTGGCGTCTGTTGTTACAATTGTCCAGTCTGGTCTGCTGAATGGCATCCCCCTGGACAGATGTGGCCGAGAAAGCCACCATAGAAGAGAATTTCTGGTCTCTTGATCCAGATTCAGAGAAGGGGATAAGTCTGAGTAATCCCCATTCCACTGACTTAGCATGCACAGTTGCAGTGGTCTGAGGTGTAAGCGTGCAAAGGGTACTATGTCCATTGCCGCTACCATTAAGCCGATTACCTCCATGCATTGAGCCACTGACGGGTGTTGAATGGAATGAAGGGTGCGGCAAGCACTTTGAAGTCTTGTTAGCCTGTCCTCTGTCAGGTAAATCTTCATTTCTACAGAATCTATAAGAGTCCCCAGGAAGGGAACTCTTGTGAGTGGAACGAGTGAACTTTTCTTTTCGTTCACCTTCCATCCATGTGACCTTAGAAATGCCAGCACTAACTCTGTATGAGACTTGGCAGTTTGAAAGCTTGAAGCTTGTATCAGAATGTCGTCTAGGTATGGAGCTACCGAGATTCCCCGCGGTCTTAGTACCGCCAGAAGAGCACCCAGAACCTTTGTGAAGATTCTTGGAGCTGTAGCCAATCCGAATGGAAGAGCCACAAACTGGTAATGCCTGTCTAGGAAGGCAAACCTTAGGTACCGATAATAATCTTTGTGAATCGGTATGTGAAGGTAAGCATCTTTTAAATCTATAGTGGTCATGTACTGACCCTCTTGGATCATAGGTAAAATTGTCCGAATAGTCTCCATCTTGAACGATGGAACTCTTAGGAATTTGTTTAGGATCTTTAAGTCCAGGATTGGTCTGAAAGTTCCCTCTTTTTTGGGAACCACAAACAGATTTGAGTAAAACCCCTGTCCCTGTTCCGATCGTGGAACTGGATGGATTACTCCCATTAACAAGAGCTCTTGTACGCAGCGTAGAAACGCCTCTTTCTTTGTCTGGATTGTTGACAATCTTGACAGATGAAATCTCTCTCTTGGAGGAGAGTATTTGAAGTCCAGAAGGTATCCCTGAGATATTATCTCTAGCGCCCAGGGATCCTGAACATCTCTTGCCCAAGCCTGGGCGAAGAGAGAAAGTCTGCCCCCCACTAGATCCGATCCCGGATCGGGGGCCCTCAATTCATGCTGTTTTAGGGGCAGCAGCAGGTTTCCTAGTCTGCTTGCCCTTGTTCCAGGACTGGTTAGGTTTCCAGCCTTGTCTGTAGCGAGCAACAGCTCCTTCCTGTTTTGGTGCAGAGGAAGTTGATGCTGCTCCTGCTTTGAAATTACGAAAGGAACGAAAATTAGACTGTCTAGTCTTGGCTTTGGCTTTGTCCTGAGGCAGGGCATGGCCTTTACCTCCTGTAATGTCAGCGATAATCTCTTTCAACCCGGGCCCGAATAAGGTCTGCCCTTTGAAAGGTATATTAAGCAATTTAGACTTAGAAGTAACATCAGCTGACCAGGATTTTAGCCACAGCGCCCTGCGTGCCTGAATGGCGAATCCTGAATTCTTCGCCGTAAGTTTAGTAAGATGTACTACGGCCTCCGAAATGAATGAATTAGCTAGTTTAAGGACTCTAAGCCTGTCCGTAATGTCGTCCAGAGTAGCTGAACCAATGTTCTCTTCCAGAGACTCAATCCAGAATGCCGCTGCAGCCGTGATCGGCGCAATGCATGCAAGGGGTTGCAATATAAAACCTTGTTGAACAAACATTTTCTTAAGGTAACCCTCTAACTTTTTATCCATTGGATCTGAAAAAGCACAGCTATCCTCCACCGGGATAGTGGTACGCTTAGCTAAGGTAGAAACTGCTCCCTCCACCTTAGGGACCGTTTGCCATAAGTCCCTTGTGGTGGCGTCTATTGGAAACATTTTTCTAAATATCGGAGGGGGTGAGAACGGCACACCGGGTCTATCCCACTCCTTAGTAACAATTTCAGTAAGTCTCTTAGGTATAGGAAAAACCTCAGTACTCGTCGGTACCGCAAAATATTTATCCAACCTACACATTTTCTCTGGTATTGCAACTGTGTTACAATCATTCAGAGCCGCTAACACCTCCCCTAGTAATACACAGAGGTTTTCCAGTTTAAATTTAAAATTTGAAATATCTGAATCCAGTCTGTTTGGATCAGAACCGTCACCCACAGAATGAAGTTCTCCGTCCTCATGTTCTGCCACCTGTGACGCAGTGTCTGACATGGCCCTAATATTATCAGCGCACTCTGTTCTCACCCCAGAGTGATCACGCTTACCTCTTAGTTCTGGTAATTTAGCCAAAACCTCAGTCATAACAGTAGCCATATCCTGTAATGTGATTTGTAATGGCCGCCCAGATGTACTCGGCGCTACAATATCACGCACCTCCCTCTGAGCGGGAGATGTAGGTACTGACACGTGAGGCGAGTTAGTCGGCATAACTCTCCCCTCGTTGTTTGGTGAAATTTGTTCAATTTGTACAGATTGACTTTTATTTAAAGTAGCATCAATACAGTTAGTACATAAATTTCTATTGGGCTCCACTTTGGCATTGCAACAAATGACACAGGTATCATCCTCTGAATCAGACATGTTTAACACACTAGCAAATAAACTTGCAACTTGGAAATACAATTCAATTAGAATAATATTAAAACGTACTGTGCCTTTAAGAAGCACAGAAGATCTATGACAGTTGAAAATTAATAAATTGAAACAGTTATAGCCTCAATCCTTGTAAACAACACAACTTTAGCAAAGGTTTAATCCCATTAGCAAAGATAACAAATTCTGAAAGCAGGAAACAAATTACAGAATAAACGTTTTTTATCTCAGTCAAACTATAATTCTCACAGCTCTGCTGAGAGAAATTACCTCCCTCAAAATAAGTTTTGAAGACCCCTGAGCTCTGTAGAGATGAACCGGATCATGCAGGGAATACAATGAGTTGCTGACTGAAATATTTGATGCGTAGTAAAAGCGCCAAAAAACGGCCCCTCCCCCTCACACACAGCAGTGAGGGAGAACAGAAACTGTCAGAAAACAGATTAAGCAACTGCCAAGTGGAAAAATAGTGCCCAAACATTTATTCACTCAGTACCTCAGCAAATGAAAACGATTTTACATTCCAGCAAAAACGTTAAACATAATCTCTAGTTATTAAACAGCTTTATGTATTTCTTACAGTGTAATTCTAGTGAAGTACCATTCCCCAGAATACTGAAGTGTAAAGTATACATACATGACATTATATCGGTATGGCAGGATTTTCTCATCAATTCCATTGTCAGAAAATAAAAACTGCTACATACCTCTATGCAGATTCATCTGCCCGCTGTCCCCTGATCTGAAGTTTACCTCTCCTCAGATGGCCGAGAAACAGCAATATGATCTTAACTACTCCGGCTAAAATCATAACAAAAACTCTGGTAGATTCTTCCTCAAACTCTGCCAGAGAGATAATAACACACTCCGGTGCTATTTTAAAATAACAAACTTTTGACTGAAGATATAAAACTAAGTATAATCACCATAGTCCTCTCACACATCCTATCTAGTCGTTGGGTGCAAGAGAATGACTGGGAGTGACGTAGAGGGGAGGAGCTATATGCAGCTCTGCTGGGTGAATCCTCTTGCACTTCCTGTTGGGGAGGAGTAATATCCCAGAAGTAATGATGACCCGTGGACTGATCACACTTAACAGAAGAAATCTAGTAGGCCAACAAAAGACAGTTCCTTGCAGCAGCAGAAATCTATAAATATAAATCTGATATTATTGGCTCATACGGAGTTGGCTCACTCGTTTGAGTGAGGTCTTTATCCTACCAGTCTACAACTAGCTAGCCACTGATAATGAAACACTGGAATTATTAGTATCAATGCAAACAGCTACATTAATTTAGGGTAGCTGCCAGCATGAAGGAAATTAAACCATGCTAATCCAACCACGGGGGAGCCAGTTGGTACCATGGTTAGAGAAGCATTGCAGGCAGAGAATTGTATTTAAGTGAAAAAGAGAGGCAATTATTACAGAGGTAAGTCAACATTGTACTATTCATACTTGTGAGCACCACATTGCTTGTTCAGTACATTATGGAACTAAGTTAGAAGAAAAAAAAGAAGGGAGATTGGGGTGCATCTATCTCTAAAACTTAACATTTACTATTAAATTTAAAATCTACAAATTAATGGCATATTGAAAAAACATAGGAGATTCAAACATATTCTGAAAATTTAAATAAAGTGGCGAACAATCAGAAAGCAGCCACTTATCACTGATTGGTCGCCACTCAAAAGAAACTGCAAAGGTTATCATATTGTAGTCCTCAAACAAGTCCACTGAGGCGTAAATCAGGGTAGACAATAGGAGAGTCGCCTTCTCCATTGTTTCCACTGTGCGTAGTTCTATAATTCCCATTCAGGTCCGATCCGACAAAATTTAAATTATGCTTACTTGATAATTTGATTTTCTTCAGATGGAAAGACTCCACAGCTGCATTCATTACTTTGGGAATAAGAACCTGGCCACCAGGAGGAGGCAAAGACACCCAGCCAAAGACTAAAATACTCCTCCCACTCCTCATTCCCCAGTATTAGTAACGTTTTAGAGATAGATGCACCCCAATCTCCCTTCCTTTTTTCTTCTAACTTAGTTTTATAATTGAATTGGAGTGGGTAGTACTAGGAAGGGTTTTCCTTAATTCCTACCTGAGGTTTCTAATATATACTACATAACCCGTTAGTCAATTAGATAGTTCCAACTACATATGCTTTTCTATTGTTCAGTACATATTAGCAGATATAGAAAAAATGTCTCAGACAACCTCTTGTATAAATACTGCACAGCATATGACGCTTCAGTAAGGGGAGCTCAGAAAAGACCGGTTAAGGGAGCTCCTGTAAGATTACTTGCAGACTAAAGCATTTGCACAAAATAATATAAGGCATACTATTCAATAAGCCACCTTGCATATTACCAAAATACAGGGAAGTAAAGCTCAATAGCTCTGAGGAAATGGTTATGTTGCTATAAAAATGCTGTAGGCAATGATGCTTAGATAGACTATTCTTTAACCTAAAAGTTTATTTATTTGGTAGAACTTTGTAGATTTAAAAAAAATAAAAATATTGACTAAACAAATTCAAGTAAACACTTGATGCTTAGGAAGTAATTATGTCACACTTCACTGATGACTCACATTACTTAGGTCTGCACTAGAACAATGCTTCTTTAAATAGTGTTGATCCCTATGCAAAGCCAGTGACATTATTAATGGTTAAGATTTATTTTCTCTTACACACAAATCCAGGCTGTACTGGATATGCCAAGAAAGAAAGGATTGTTATAGAGCATGCAATTTTAAAACTTTCTAATTTACTTCTATTATCACATTTTCTTCGTTCTCTTGATATCTTTTGTTGAAAAAAACTTGGGACGTGCCTGGAGCACTATCCATTTAATACACAATATTTAACATATACAGTGTACTATCAGAAAAAGGTGTCACTCTTGTGCTGCTGAGCCTGTTTTTAGACTTTTGAACTCACTTCACTTACATCACTTTTTCTTTGCATTATCCACACTTTCATTAAAATATCTTTAGTTTACAGAACAGACAAAAACCACTTACCATAATGAAACTGAACATCTTTTTTATTGCATACCAAGTAAATAAAAAATAAGTGCAAGTCACTCTTTTCTAAATTTTACTATACATTTATGGTTTCACATTTATGATCAACTTCCAAAATAGTAATTCAAATTTTTAATTTTTATACTCTCCCATTTCCCAGGATACTCCCGTCAAATGTCCCCTGCATCCCATGATCCTACTAGGTTCCATTCTAGAGCAAACCCAACTCTTGGTTTTCATGGAGTGTGGATATAGCTATGGGAATGACAAACTCGTTTCACTTTAATTTTTTGGAGGTAGGTTATACAGTAAGTATTATTTCAACTGCTTTATCTTATTAAAGCAATTAAGTATTTTCCTTCTTAGAGGAAAGATTTAACTGCCTGAATATAAAACTATTTATAGATTAATGAGAACACTTAAACTTGGTTTCTATGCCTTCCTCCCTTCCTTCCTGTTTAAGACTTAAATCTATTTATATTATGATGGATGCAATTATTAAACTGCTTCATCTGTCACACACAAATCTGCCAAAAGCATGAAGATGAAGAAAAAAATACACAGAACATCAAAAATAATTCTAAAGCCAGGAACAGTTCAAGGTTAATCCATGATTAAATTAAAATTGTGTTACTATGAACTATTGTATATGATGTTTATAAAAGCATTAATATTAAAAAGACAAAATCACACAGTGGAAATACATTATTTGAGCTTTGATTGTCACAATAGTAAAGGGATATAAAAATAGTTCAATATTAAACATGGTGGCAAAAACAATTTATGATTCACACAGTGTATACAATTTTTCAAACATAACATTAGATATTTTCAGTAGTGTGCATGTGTCTTGAGAACTATATGTATGAAATTGTTACACACACTGTTGCTGCCCCATAGTCTTAAGACACTTGCACACTCTTGAGTCAATATTGATATTTTCTCATGGAAAAAACTAAGTTAGTCAACAAAGGATACAGAAATAAAGATGTCAATTTCATGACAGAAGTAAAGTTTTTTTCCCTTTATTGTATGATCTTTCAGAAATATAAAAGTTTAATTTTGAGTCCAAGTCCCTTTAATGATCCAAAATGAGTGTTTCCTCGTACATTTTCACAGTTTGCAAGGACACTGCCAACTAATGCAGAGCCTTACCTTAGTCATGCATGGGAGCGCACAGAAGGCAGTGGAAAGCGTCTTGGCAGCTGTGCTTTCACCATTTTCAGTTGATAAAAGTTTGCAGTAAGTGAAGTATACAACAAATTTATAGTATTTATAAATAATTTTTAATATTACAGCTTATTAATTTGTATCAGTATAGAAAACTGCCCTTATCACTCTACATTTTGCATAATTGAAAGAAAGAAAAAAAAAAGTTGGGTCACAAGAGTCAAACCTTAAAAGTGCACAAGTGCATGTCAGTTTATTACAATTTTAGTAAAAGAACAAGGGGATATGGGAACGCGCTGTACAAAACAGCATATGAGAGGTAAAGAACTATATAAGGAATGTGGATAACACAAGAGTATAATAAAAAAGTTTATATTTGTTTATAATTGTATTACAATAAGCGATGCCGGCATCTGTTACAAAGTAAAATAGTACAATTAAAATAGGATAAGAATCAACATAAAACATCAGTGTGTAGTGCTGTAAGTAACTATAAAAATAATAATATGTTGCAAAGTAACACAATGTTAAAATTTAAACAGAGTCAACGTTACCGTCCTTTCACAATCAGGCCAGTGATTAGAGTGTCTAATCCAGCTGTTTATATGAATGCAGGTATGACTTGGAAAATTCCCTCTGCGTTGTTTTTAAAACAGCGAAAAACTTGCAAGAATCTTCTGGCTTGTATCCAATGACTGTGAGTTAAATTTCAAAGACACATTCACAGCCGTATTTGTGGGATGTCCCGTGCTGAGGTCAAAGTGCAGGAGTAATGATAAGCAACGACAGACTTCGTTTCTTTGAAGTAAAAATGAATCAGACTGCTTTTAACAAATGTGGGTCATGGGTGGGAATTACGCATATAGAGTCAATTCATATATTAAAGAGGCTCAATGCACCGCAACTACCGCATATGTAAGTCAAGCAGTTGTATTGCAAGTGAAGTTTGTAACAGTGTCCATATTATTCAGATTCCAGTGCTGGACAGAAGAAAGTAGATCATGGGTATGATGGTATTTCCAGGAAAAAACAACTCTGTGAATTAGAGTTGGTCTCAACCACCTTACCTACTACTTAATTTCACAAGTTATGAGCAAATTTCTACGCGTTTCAGCCTAGTCAGGCCTTTATCAAGATCTTGATAAAGGCCTGACTAGGCTGAACCTAGTCAGGCCTTTATCAAGATCTTGATAAAGGCCTGACTAGGCTGAAACGCGTAGAAATTTGCTCATAACTTGTGAAATTAAGTAGTAGGTAAGGTGGTTGAGACCAACTGGATAAAGGCCTGACTAGGCTGAAACGCGTAGAAATTTGCTCATAACTTGTGAAATTAAGTAGTAGGTAAGGTGGTTGAGACCAACTCTAATTCACAGAGTTGTTTTTTCCTGGAAATACCATCATACCCATGATCTACTTTCTTCTGTCCAGCACTGGAATCTGAATAATATGGACACTGTTACAAACTTCACTTGCAATACAACTGCTTGACTTACATATGCGGTAGGTGCGGTGCATTGAGCCGCTTTAATATATGAATTGACTCTATATGCGTAATTCCCACCCATGACCCACATTTGTTAAAAGCAGTCTGATTCAGTTTTACTTCAAAGAAACGAAGTCTGTCGTTGCTTATCATTACTCCTGCACTTTGACCTCCTGACCGGAACCGGTCCACAGCACGGGACATCCCGCAAATACGGCTGTGAATGTGTCTTTGAAATTTAACTCACAGTCATTGGATACAAGCCAGAAGATTCTTGCAAGTTTTTCGCTGTTTTAAAAACAACGCAGAGGGAATTTTCCAAGTCATACCTGCATTCATATAAACAGCTGGATTAGACACTCTAATCACTGGCCTGATTGTGAAAGGACGGTAACATTGACTCTGTTTAAATTTTAACATTGTGTTACTTTGCAACATATTATTATTTTTATAGTTACTTACAGCACTACACACTGATGTTTTATATTTTATGTTGATTTTTATCCTATTTTAATTGTACTATTTTACTTTGTAACAGATGCCGGCATCGCTTATTGTAATACAATTATAAACAAAACAGAATTTATGTTTACCTGATAAATTACTTTCTCCAACGGTGTGTCCGGTCCACGGCGTCATCCTTACTTGTGGGGATATTCTCTTCCCCAACAGGAAATGGCAAAGAGCCCAGCAAAGCTGGTCACATGATCCCTCCTAGGCTCCGCCTACCCCAGTCATTCGACCGACGTTAAGGAGGAATATTTGCATAGGAGAAACCATATGGTACCGTGGTGACTGTAGTTAAAGAAAATAAATTATCAGACCTGATTAAAAAAACCAGGGCGGGCCGTGGACCGGACACACCGTTGGAGAAAGTAATTTATCAGGTAAACATAAATTCTGTTTTCTCCAACATAGGTGTGTCCGGTCCACGGCGTCATCCTTACTTGTGGGAACCAATACCAAAGCTTTAGGACACGGATGAAGGGAGGGAGCAAATCAGGTCACCTAAATGGAAGGCACCACGGCTTGCAAAACCTTTCTCCCAAAAATAGCCTCAGAAGAAGCAAAAGTATCAAACTTGTAAAATTTGGTAAAAGTGTGCAGTGAAGACCAAGTCGCTGCCCTACATATCTGATCAACAGAAGCCTCGTTCTTGAAGGCCCATGTGGAAGCCACAGCCCTAGTGGAATGAGCTGTGATTCTTTCGGGAGGCTGCCGTCCGGCAGTCTCGTAAGCCAATCTGATGATGCTTTTAATCCAAAAAGAGAGAGAGGTAGAAGTTGCTTTTTGACCTCTCCTTTTACCGGAATAAACAACAAACAAGGAAGATGTTTGTCTAAAATCCTTTGTAGCATCTAAATAGAATTTTAGAGCGCGAAGAACAACATCCAAATTGTGCAACAAACGTTCCTTCTTTGAAACTGGTTTCGGACACAGAGAAGGTACGATAATCTCCTGGTTAATGTTTTTGTTAGAAACAACTTTTGGAAGAAAACCAGGTTTAGTACGTAAAACCACCTTATCTGCATGGAACACCAGATAAGGAGGAGAACACTGCAGAGCAGATAATTCTGAAACTCTTCTAGCAGAAGAAATTGCAACTAAAAACAAAACTTTCCAAGATAATAACTTAATATCAACGGAATGCAAGGGTTCAAACGGAACCCCCTGAAGAACTGAAAGAACTAAATCGAGACTCCAAGGAGGAGTCAAAGGTTTGTAAACAGGCTTAATTCTAACCAGAGCCTGAACAAAGGCTTGAACATCTGGCACAGCGGCCAGCTTTTTGTGAAGTAACACAGACAAGGCAGAAATCTGTCCCTTCAGGGAACTTGCAGATAATCCTTTTTCCAATCCTTCTTGAAGGAAGGATAGAATCCTAGGAATCTTAACCTTGTCCCAAGGGAATCCTTTAGATTCACACCAACAGATATATTTTTTCCAAATTTTGTGGTAAATCTTTCTAGTTACAGGCTTTCTGGCCTGAACAAGAGTATCGATAACAGAATCTGAGAATCCTCGCTTCGATAAGATCAAGCGTTCAATCTCCAAGCAGTCAGCTGGAGTGAAACCAGATTCGGATGTTCGAACGGACCCTGAACAAGAAGGTCTCGTCTCAAAGGTAGCTTCCAAGGAGGAGCCGATGACATATTCACCAGATCTGCGTACCAAGTCCTGCGTGGCCACGCAGGAGCTATCAAGATCACCGACGCCCTCTCCTGATTGATCCTGGCTACCAGCCTGGGGATGAGAGGAAACGGCGGGAACACATAAGCTAGTTTGAAGGTCCAAGGTGCTACTAGTGCATCCACTAGAGCCGCCTTGGGATCCCTGGATCTGGACCCGTAGCAAGGAACTTTGAAGTTCTGACGAGAGGCCATCAGATCCATGTCTGGAATGCCCCACAGCTGAGTGACTTGGGCAAAGATTTCCGGATGGAGTTCCCACTCCCCCGGATGCAATGTCTGACGACTCAGAAAATCCGCTTCCCAATTTTCCACTCCTGGGATGTGGATAGCAGACAGGTGGCAGGAGTGAGACTCCGCCCATAGAATGATTTTGGTCACTTCTTCCATCGCCAGGGAACTCCTTGTTCCCCCCTGATGGTTGATGTACGCAACAGTTGTCATGTTGTCTGATTGAAACCGTATGAACTTGGCCCTCGCTAGCTGAGGCCAAGCCTTGAGAGCATTGAATATCGCTCTCAGTTCCAGAATATTTATCGGTAGAAGAGATTCTTCCCAAGACCAAAGACCCTGAGCTTTCAGGGATCCCCAGACCGCGCCCCAGCCCATCAGACTGGCGTCGGTCGTGACAATGACCCACTCTGGTCTGCGGAATGTCATCCCTCGTGACAGGTTGTCCAGGGACAGCCACCAACGGAGTGAGTCTCTGGTCCTCTGATTTACTTGTATCTTCGGAGACAAGTCTGTATAGTCCCCATTCCACTGACTGAGCATGCACAGTTGTAATGGTCTTAGATGAATGCGTGCAAAAGGAACTATGTCCATTGCCGCTACCATCAACCCGATCACTTCCATGCACTGAGCTATGGAAGGAAGAGGAACGGAATGAAGTATCCGACAAGAGTCTAGAAGTTTTGTTTTTCTGGCCTCTGTCAGAAAAATCCTCATTTCTAAGGAGTCTATTATTGTTCCCAAGAAGGGAACCCTTGTTGACGGAGATAGAGAACTCTTTTCCACGTTCACTTTCCATCCGTGAGATCTGAGAAAGGCCAGGACAATGTCCGTGTGAGCCTTTGCTTGAGGAAGGGACGACGCTTGAATCAGAATGTCGTCCAAGTAAGGTACTACAGCAATGCCCCTTGGTCTTAGCACAGCTAGAAGGGACCCTAGTACCTTTGTGAAAATCCTTGGAGCAGTGGCTAATCCGAAAGGAAGCGCCACGAACTGGTAATGTTTGTCCAGGAATGCGAACCTCAGGAACCGATGATGTTCCTTGTGGATAGGAATATGTAGATACGCATCCTTTAAATCCACCGTGGTCATGAATTGACCTTCCTGGATGGAAGGAAGAATAGTTCGAATGGTTTCCATCTTGAACGATGGAACCTTGAGAAACTTGTTTAAGATCTTGAGATCTAAGATTGGTCTGAACGTTCCCTCTTTTTTGGGAACTATAAACAGATTGGAGTAGAACCCCATCCCTTGTTCTCTTAATGGAACGGGATGAATCACTCCCATTTTTAACAGGTCTTCTACACAATGTAAGAATGCCTGTCTTTTTATGTGGTCTGAAGACAACTGAGACCTGTGGAACCTCCCCCTTGGGGGAAGTCCCTTGAATTCCAGAAGATAACCTTGGGAGACTATTTCTAGCGCCCAAGAATCCAGAACATCTCTTGCCCAAGCCTGAGCGAAGAGAGAGAGTCTGCCCCCCACCAGATCCGGTCCCGGATCGGGGGCCAACATTTCATGCTGTCTTGGTAGCAGTGGCAGGTTTCTTGGCCTGCTTTCCCTTGGTCCAGCCTTGCATTGGTCTCCAAGCTGGCTTGGCTTGAGAAGTATTACCCTCTTGCTTAGAGGACGTAGCACTTTGGGCTGGTCCGTTTCTACGAAAGGGACGAAAATTAGGTTTATTTTTTGCCTTGAAAGGCCGATCCTGAGGAAGGGCGTGGCCCTTACCCCCAGTGATATCCGAGATAATCTCTTTCAAGTCAGGGCCAAACAGCGTTTTCCCCTTGAAAGGAATGTTAAGTAGCTTGTTCTTGGAAGACGCATCAGCCGACCAAGATTTCAACCAAAGCGCTCTGCGCGCCACAATAGCAAACCCAGAATTCTTAGCCGCTAACCTAGCCAATTGCAAAGTGGCGTCTAGGGTGAAAGAATTAGCCAATTTGAGAGCATTGATTCTGTCCATAATCTCCTCATAAGGAGGAGAATCACTGTCAACCGCCTTTATCAGCTCATCGAACCAGAAACATGCGGCTGTAGCGACAGGGACAATGCATGAAATTGGTTGTAGAAGGTAACCCTGCTGAACAAACATCTTTTTAAGCAAACCTTCTAATTTTTTATCCATAGGATCTTTGAAAGCACAACTATCCTCTATGGGTATAGTGGTGCGTTTGTTTAAAGTGGAAACCGCTCCCTCGACCTTGGGGACTGTCTGCCATAAGTCCTTTCTGGGGTCGACCATAGGAAACAATTTTTTAAATATGGGGGGAGGGACGAAAGGAATACCGGGCCTTTCCCATTCTTTATTAACAATGTCCGCCACCCGCTTGGGTATAGGAAAAGCTTCTGGGAGCCCCGGCACCTCTAGGAACTTGTCCATTTTACATAGTTTCTCTGGGATGACCAACTTGTCACAATCATCCAGAGTGGATAATACCTCCTTAAGCAGAATGCGGAGATGTTCCAACTTAAATTTAAATGCAATCACATCAGGTTCAGCTTGTTGAGAAATGTTCCCTGAATCAGTAATTTCTCCCTCAGACAAAACCTCCCTGGCCCCATCAGACTGAGTTAGGGGCCCTTCAGAAATATTAATATCAGCGTCGTCATGCTCTTCAGTATCTAAAACAGAGCAGTCGCGCTTACGCTGATAAGTGTTCATTTTGGCTAAAATGTTTTTGACAGAATTATCCATTACAGCCGTTAATTGTTGCATAGTAAGGAGTATTGGCGCGCTAGATGTACTAGGGGCCTCCTGAGTGGGCAAGACTCGTGTAGACGAAGGAGGGAATGATGCAGTACCATGCTTACTCCCCTCACTTGAGGAATCATCTTGGGCATCATTGTCATTGTCACATAAATCACATTTATTTAAATGAATAGGAATTCTGGCTTCCCCACATTCAGAACACAGTCTATCTGGTAGTTCAGACATGTTAAACAGGCATAAACTTGATAACAAGTACAAAAAACGTTTTAAAATAAAACCGTTACTGTCACTTTAAATTTTAAACTGAACACACTTTATTACTGCAAATGCGAAAAAACATGAAGGAATTGTTCAAAATTCACCAAATTTTCACCACAGTGTCTTAAAGCCTTAAAAGTATTGCACACCAAATTTGGAAGCTTTAACCCTTAAAATAACGGAACCGGAGCCGTTTTGAACTTTAACCCCTTTACAGTCCCTGGTATCTGCTTTGCTGAGACCCAACCAAGCCCCAAGGGGAATACGATACCAAATGACGCCTTCAGAAAGTCTTTTCTAAGTATCAGAGCTCCTCTCACATGCGACTGCATGCCATGCCTCTCAAAAACAAGTGCGCAACACCGGCGCGAAAATGAGGCTCTGCCTATGCTTTGGGAAAGCCCCTAAAGAATAAGGTGTCTAAAACAGTGCCTGCCGATATTATTATATCAAAATACCCAGATAAAATGATTCCTCAAGGCTAAATATGTGTTAATAATCAATCGATTTAGCCCAAAAAAAAAATCTACAGTCTTAATAAGCCCTTTTTGAAGCCCTTATTTACAATCGTAATAAACATGGCTTACCGGATCCCAGAGGGAAAATGACAGCTTCCAGCATTACATCGTCTTGTTAGAATGTGTCATACCTCAAGCAGCAAGAGACTGCTCACTGTTCCCCCAACTGAAGTTAATTGCTCTCAACAGTCCTGTGTGGAACAGCCATGGATTTTAGTGACGGTTGCTAAAATCATTTTCCTCATACAAACAGAAATCTTCATCTCTTTTCTGTTTCTGAGTAAATAGTACATACCAGCACTATTTCAAAATAACAAACTCTTGATTGAATAATAAAAACTACAGTTAAACACTAAAAAACTCTAAGCCATCTCCGTGGAGATGTTGCCTGTACAACGGCAAAGAGAATGACTGGGGTAGGCGGAGCCTAGGAGGGATCATGTGACCAGCTTTGCTGGGCTCTTTGCCATTTCCTGTTGGGGAAGAGAATATCCCCACAAGTAAGGATGACGCCGTGGACCGGACACACCTATGTTGGAGAAATATAAACTTTTTTATTATACTCTTGTGTTATCCACATTCCTTATATAGTTCTTTACCTCTCATATGCTGTTTTGTACAGCGCGTTCCCATATCCCCTTGTTCTTTTTCTATTTTGGTTTGATGTTAGGAGGTACACTTACCTTTTGGGAACAGCATTTGAGATTTGAGCGTTGTATCTTATACCTACCCTGTTGTTTTGATATTACAATTTTAGTCCCACCTGAAAGGAAAATGTCCTGGTTTCCAGAGCAAAACCAAATTCTGCCTCATCTCTGTCCACCACTCGCCATTCCAGCCTACAACTCACCCAACCACGTCCACACACGGCTCCATGGCTCCAACAATAAAACATCTA
Organism: Bombina bombina; assembly: GCF_027579735.1. Lineage (NCBI taxonomy): Eukaryota > Metazoa > Chordata > Amphibia > Anura > Bombinatoridae > Bombina > Bombina bombina. The sequence continues at coordinate 423,955,907 of NC_069504.1, forward strand.
TGTACACCAATCAACATGCAACCATTACTTTCCAATCCCAGAGATGCACGAAGCACACTCTGAATATGAATACACTCTGAATATCAAAAGTAGTAATAACTTTTACTAGAAACACTTTGGTTATTACAAGTATATATTGTAATAATACTTCTATTGAAAACTGAAACACATTCACGCACATTTCAATATTAACTACTGTATCCCTTTAACATTGTTTCCCCAATATCATTAGTTTAATATATCTAAACAATTATTCAAATCCAAAAGCCGGTTCTTTTTTACGGATAAAAAAAATTAAACGTATAAAATTCTACAATTGATCAGGAATATAATGAACACTCCAATAACATTCATGAACAGTGTTCATTTTCAAGCATTTCCTACTGGGCAAAGCTTTTTTTCTGTATATACATTTATCTTCTGGTCTCATTGACCTCTTACATGAAAGAGACAAACCTTCAGTATTCTGGTAATGACATCACTAAAGAGATAGCCAATAACCTATTGTTACTTATAAAATCAAACACGTCTCACTGGATGTTTCATGTACTGCTGAGGTCATCGTCACTTACGTATGGTGTACAATAAAGCCAGCTTCTTCTCAAAAGAAGCCTTTGTTAGCCAAACTTTATTTTTTTACCTCCATCTGGCATGAAATTATTAGTTTTAAATCCGTGCACTGACAACTGAGATAAAAAAGCAAAAAACACTTCTCTGGAAAGCTTTGCACTTGCTACAAATCATATATCTGTTGCAGAAATTTCAATACATAACGACACAATATTACAGTGATAGCAGACCAATTTTCCACCTGAACCTGCATCAGAAGCCCCAAAATACACAAAGGGCCCTCATAGTTAAGACCTATACTGTACCAAAAACAAATACGTTAAAACTGGACTTTAAAAAATGTCTGCATTAGCCCAGCCTTGAAATCCTATATTCTAGTTCTGGCTCATAACCACTTGGAACCTTCAATGCATCACTATATTAAAAATAAAAAAAACTCTCTCTGGCTCCAAAAAACATTTTATTGGATCTTCCGCCTTCTGGGTGGCTACTAAGATTCAATTTAATTTGTCAACACTTAAAATTTGAGAGTAGATAAAATGCGAGAAAATAGGTGTTTGTGAAGGAAAATTAAAATGAAGGAACTGTGTGTTAGGTGGTAAAAATGGGATATCCTGTTAGATATCATAAATAGGATGGGGTTCGCATGGAAAGCATCCAAGGACCACACGGAGCTGCTAGTTGTAGTAAAAAAAGCACTAAGCAGTTGCTTATACTTAACCAATACATATTGCAATGTTTTCTGTTATCTATTTAAGTGGATTTTAACTTTTATTTATTTTTACACTACATTTGTGCTGTGTCTTTTACTTCCTGTCAGATCCATACAAGGAGGAGGAGGAGGCCTTAGTAGGAAGGGTTATCTGAACAAGATGTCATTAAACTTCTAGGCTAGTGAATAAACTAGATCAGGGTTCTTCAAACTGTTTTCCCCAAGACCCAGTGCAATGATACCACATACCTTCGAGACCCTATTGTCATGCTTGGTCTGATCATTTTTGAAGTAATATACATTAAGATAGTTGCAATTTGGACTAGATAACAGGGAGTCCGATTTGTTCAGAACTGACCGATTAAATTTAGGTTTTCAAAATTCTCCACTCATCACACTGAGGGGGAGTGGCTACACTGAGAATTTCGAAGTACTAATTTTTCAAGAAATCAAGTAAGCAATTTGCTATTTTATTTGTTTTACACAATTTGTTCCTTTTTATGTTTACTTTGATTTAATATATTTGTTTTTATCAAAGGAGTACTATTTAATACCCCTTTAACCATGCATGGGTAATTATCTTGACTACAGGACTAACAACACTATTTTCATAATACAATAAGAACCTTTCAATGGAAAAAATAAAGATATTATTTATTTTTTTTAAGCCTTTGTCCAAATGTTATGAATTCCCATGGTCCATTTTTTTTTGTAAATTTAAAAGGTCCATTAAAAAAACATTAAGAGTATTTTATTTTTATAAATACACAATATATCAACAATTAAGGTGTAATTTCTGATATATAATATTGGGATGCTTATACTGTGACTTACAAAGGAACGTGTATCTGGCATTTGTAGTCGCAGTCACTTAATTTCAATTCCCAATAAGAAAGATTGCTGTGAAATCTTGCAAGATTTCTGTGAAATCCCTTTAAATCAAAGTAAAGCAAAGTGTGCTCTCAGCACTGATTGAGCTAATTGCCTATTGACACACACATAGCATTTACACTGGTGAGAGGTGAAATATCTTCCTTTTCTATACTGAAATGGTCATTTGCTATTTTCCTTACCAACTTTGTACAGATACACTCACCGGCCACTTTATTAGGTATACCTTGCTAGTACCGGGTTTGACCCCTTTTGCCTTCAGAACTGCCTTAATTCTTTGTGGCATAGATTCAACAAGGTGTTGGAAACATTCCTCAGACATTTTGGTCCATATTGACATGATAGCATCACGCAGTTGCTGCAGATTTGTCGACTGCACTTCCATGATATAAATCTCCCGTTACACAGCATCCCAAAGGTGCTCTATTGGATTGAGATCTGGTGACTGTGGAGGCCATTGGAGTACAGTGAACTCATAGTCATGTTCAAGAAACCAGTTTGAGATTATTTGAGCTTTGTGACATGGGGCATTATCCTGCCGGAAGTAGCTATCAGAAGATGGGTACACTGTAGTCATAAAGGGATGGACATGGTCAGCAACAATACTCAGGTAGGCTGTGGCGTTGAAACGATGCTCAATTGGTACTAAGGGGCCTAAAGTATGCCAAGAAAATGTCCCCCACACAATTACACCACCATCAGCCTAAACCATTGATACAAGGCATGGATCCATGCTTTCATGTTATTTATGCCAAATTCTGACCCTACCATCTGAATGTCGCAGCTGAAATCGATAATCAGACCAGGCAATGTTTTTCCAATCTTCTATTATCCAATTTTCGTGAGCCTATGCGAATTGTAGCCTCAGTTTCCTGTTCTTAGCTGACAGGAGTGGCACCCAGTGTAGTCTTATGCTGTTGTAACCCATCTGCTTCAAGGTTCGACATGTTGTGCTTTCAGAGATGGTATTCTGCATACCTTGGTTGTAACGAGTGGTTATTTGGTTCGAAATTATAGAAAGGCAACAGTAACTCAGTCTGCCCATTCTCCTCTGACCTCCGAAATCGACTAGGCATTTTTGTCCACACAACTGCCGCTTACTGCATATTTTCTCTTTTTCGGACCATTCTATGTAAACCCTAGAGATGGTTGTGCGTGAAAATCCCAGTAGATCAGCTGTTTTTGAAATACTCAGACCAGCCCGTCTTGCACCAACAACCATGACACGTTCAAAGTGACTTAAATCACCTTTCTTCCCTATTCTGATGCTTGGTTTGAACTTCAGCAAGTCCTCTTCACCACGTCTAGATGGCCTGTTGGGGGTACTTGAGGATCCGGTTGAGAAACACTGGTTTAGCATATGGGTATTATGTCCCTTTACGCACTAAATTGTAGCCAATAAAAGCAAGCAGTATGGTATAACCCAGAGAGCCAAACATATTTGTTTTGACTGCCACAGTCTATTCTATCAACACTTTTTTTTATGCAATATTTAAATATGCACCCTTTTCCCTGGGTGATACAATATGATTTTTCCTGCACAATGCAATTATTGTAGTGTAAATATGAGCAAATAATGTTCTATAATTAACCATATGTCTCAGTATAGGCATTGTAATTTTTAATGCTATGTTTTAAAGAATGTGGTCACTTAAAAATTGCTTGTGTGTTAAAGGTTTACGGTCTGATATACCTTACTGACAAAAAGCAGTTAAACTGTAGAAGTGCCTCACCTTTTGGCTACCAGCTAATTAGAAGACGGCATTCCAAATTCATAAACTGCATTTGCTGCAAAAGCTTGGAAGTTTCTTCAGTGTAATAAATACATATCCTGCAACCATTTATAAGGACTAGTTACTATATACCGTGCAGCTATAGTTAACTTCACTTAGCCATACAATGTTAATCATTCTATGCTCCATGTTATATAATCAGAAAAAAAGGAGCCGGGGGGGGGGGGGTGGCAAGGGGATATGTCTCCCGGGTTTTGCCCTGTTTTGTTTGATTATAGAACAATTAAAACATACATATATTTATTACAATACATAATCCTAAAGAATATTTAGCAAAAGCATTATACAAATGAAGCTGAGCACCCTACACAGAGAAGAAAACTACAGGCTAGCTGTGTTTGGCAATTTTTCTGAAGGACGATACATTAACTATCTGAATAAATCACATGGTTTGGCTGGTTTCCTGTACTACAACTAGAAAAGGAAGTACATTTTTTCTGTTCTGCTCAATAATAAATACACTAGCGCAAAACAGCACGATTTTCAATAAATACCATGAGAGAGCATCATTAGGTGTCATTGTAAAACCACTAACTTCCTTAAACCTCTTGAGTGCATCCTTATCCCTACACAAACATACTTCAAAATTTCTTTCAACTATTTTATTGCTCAAAAAATGGTAATTCTTATAAAGGCTTTATTAAACTATTATACAGTCTTGTTGGCTATTGTTCTTTGTTTTTTCTTGTTTTGCACTTTCTTTTGAAAAAAATCAGAAAAAAGTCTGGCTTCAATGGTCTTGCTGCTCAATTAAAATATAAATAATACCATCTGCATTTAAACAAATTTTTATTTAAAAAAAAAAAAAAAAGTTTTATTCAAAGAGCATTCAAATGAAATCTCAACAGTCCAAATAGAATATAAAGGTAAAATTGTGAATTACAAATTAACATTGCTTTAATGGGTATAAAACTCAAAACTTAAATGAAAATAAACACATTTCAGTTTTGAAAAGCAGGTAATAAATATGTACTAGCAAAAATGCTTCTAGTAGAAGTTAATAAATCCATACAAGTACACTTTAAATGGACATTGTACTGAAGGGCTGTGCGATATGGCAAAAAAAAATAAGATATCACGATTTTGTGATGAAATATTGCAATTGCGATTTTATTAAAATATTCTTAAAATACATTTTGCAGTTTGCACTACAGACTGAATAGGCCAGATAAAAGAGCCCTGCCAGTCCGACAGCTTCCATTTCTGTGCACACCTCAGGACTGGGGCAACAAGCCACAAGGCAATTAAAATGGAGGCAATAGCGTTAATTGCTGTGACACTTAAGTGATGCTTCCTGGTCCACCCCCTTGGAAGAGTGATCAGTGCTACTGCTGGGCAGGATTGAAGCATTTGTGTGAATAATGAGACATGTTAAGGAAGATATTTGCAACCTCATGCAATTCAGATATTGCATAGCCTGATATCGCGATTAATTGGATAATTTGATTGCTCAAATCAGCCAATAGGCTTTCAGTAGCTCTCATCCTATTGGCCGATTTGAAAATTTCAGTCAATAGGAATGCAAATATAAAGCGGGTACCTTGCATTCAATATTCCGTGTGTGGCGGTGATCACATGAAGAGGATCCTCCATGCTGGATGTCTGCGCGGCCGCCTCCGCTTTGCGCCGCATTCACTCTGGATGATGATAGAAGATGTCCCCACGCTGGATGAAGATGGAGCCTCCTGGAAGAAGACTTTCACCGCCGGACTTCGTGAATGGGGAGTACCTATTTCAGGGTTAAACTTAGGGGGTTTTTTTAGATTAGGGGTTTTTTATTTTAATGGGCAGCAAAAGAGCTGATTGCCCTTTTAAGGGCAATGCAAATACAAATGCCTCTTTAGGGGCAATGGGTATCAAGTTTTTTTTAGTGTTAGGTTTTTTATTTTGGGGGGTTGGGTGGGTGGGGGGATTACTTTTAGGGGGTAATTTGTACTTTATTTAGGTAAAAGAGCTGATCTCTTTAGGGCTATGCTCTACAAAAGGCCCTTTTAAGGGCTATTGGTAGTTTAGTGTTAGATTAGGGGGTGTTTTTATTTTGGTGGGGGGGGCTTTTTTTATTTTTATAGGGGTATTAGATTAGGTTTACATTTTTTTATTTTAGATAATTTCGTTTAATTTTTTCTGTCATTTTAGATTTTTTTTGTTTTTGTAATATTAGATTTTTTTATTTTAATTTAAAGAGACAGTCTACACCAGAATTGTTATTGTTTAAAAATATAATCGCTTTATTACCCATTCACCAGTTTTGCATACCCAACAGTTATATTAATATATGTTTTACATCTGTGATTACCTTGTATTTAAGCCTCTGCAGACTGCCCCCTTATCTCAGTGCTTTTGATAGACTTGCAGTTTAGCCAACCAGTGCAGACTCCTAAATAACTCCACGGGAGTGAGCACAATGTTATCTATATGACACATTAACTAGTACTGTCTAACTGTGAAAAACTTTCAAAATGCTCTGAGCTAAGAGGCAGGTTTCAACAGTTTAGAAATCAGTTTGAGCCTACCTAGGTTTAGCTTTTCAAAAATACCATTAAAGGAACAAAGCAATTTTGATGATAAAAGTCAATTGGAAAGTTATTTAAAATTGCATGCCCTATTTTAATCATGAAAGTTTAAAGGGACACTGAACCCAAATTATTTCTTTTGTGATTCAGATAGAGTTTGCAATTTTAAGCAACTTTTTTAAATAAAGATAGCAAGAGAACGAAGACATTTTTTAATATGAGTAAAATAGAAAGTTGCTTAACATTGCATGCTCCATCTGAATCACGAAAGAGAAAATTTGAGTTCAGTTTTCCTTCAATTTTGACTAGACTGTCCCTTTAATCTTAGTTTTTTTAATGTAATGTTAGGATTTTTAATTTTAATTTAAAGTTAAATTCATTAAAAATTATTAATAAAAAATTCTATTAGTAAGGTAGCCTTTTTTATTTTATGTAATTGGGGTTAATTTAGGGGGTGTTAGGTTAGGGGGCTTAGTGATTAAATTAGTTATTTGAGTTGTGGGGGTGGAGGTTTAGGGGTTAATACATTTATTTGGTTGTTTGCGATGTGGGGGATGGTGGATTAGGGGTTAATATATTTATTAGGTAGCTTTCAATGTGGGGGGATGGTGGATAAGGGGTTAAATCAAATATTAGGCATATTGAGTTGTGGGGGATAGCGGTTCCGCACATTTCTGAACATCGCCAGTTTATCTGACTTACGGCATTATATGAACTGCCGGCACAGTTTATGGTTGCACTGAAACCTGTTCCGCATATGTAATCTCACCCAAAGTGTTCTTTTTCAATAGCTTTAAGTACTGGCCACTGTGTAAAGATAGAAAGATAAAATAAGGAGGCCTTAATGTCTATATAGAGAGAGATAAGATTAGGTCTGCTATTTCTCCAGACTTAGCTCATTTATAGGGGTATGTTCTTAATAGGTTGAGGCTTCACTCAGCAAAACAGCTATTTCATCTAAAGAAACAAACCTGCAGCTTGTGATACCTTTGTAATGACCTGCATTTTGACATTGATTACCCATAAAATGTGATCTGATCTAAATCACATTATAGACTAATACAATCTGAATAAAATACTACACAAAAACAGTTGTACTTACAAATCTTTTATTAAGGCATTGAATAATCATGTATATTGTAGGCTGAAATCAAATAAGTGAAACTCTGTGTTAACAACTTCTCTAAAAGCTATTTGGAGTCAGGTGTTTAAATTAGGGATATGAAATTGGAAGTATGTGTAGCACGGCCCTGCCTTTTAAATAAAGGCACGCAATGCCTGTTTACTGACAAATATGTTCTTACCATGACTCAATCCCAACTTTCACAGGACCTTAGAACACACATTATAGAGATGCACAAAGCTGGAGACCGGGTTATTCGTCAATCCAAGACAAATTGTCTATTCTCCCTAGCAGTGGGCGTCCTGCAAAGATCAAGAGAACAACGGGCAATCCTAAAAGAGGTTAGAAAGAACCCAAGGGTAACCACAAACGATTTCCAGAAAATTCTACAAACTGTGAAAGTCTTTTTGCTCATGTGTCCACTATCAGAAAGGGCCTGGGTGCCTTGCAATCATTTAGTGAACAATTAATTCAAATGTGTATCAAGACATTTTACAAGAGAATGTCGGGGCAGCAGTCCATGACCTCGAACCCGTGTCACTAATTGTCTCTCTCATATCGGATGTCCTCTCACTACCTCAAGCTAAATCTCTCCAAAACTGAGCTACTTATTTTCCCCCCTTCTTCCAAAATCTCCACATCCCATGTCTCTATAACTGTTGATAACTCCATCATTACCCCAACCTCACATGCCCAATGTCTTGGGGTCACACTTGACTCAGATCTTTCTTTCACTCCTCACATTCAGTTCTTGGCTAAAGCCTGCCGCTTCCACCTTAAAAACATGGCTAAAATCAGACATTTCCTTACACAAGACACAACTAAGATTTTAATCCACTCTCTCATTCTTTCCCGCCTCGACTACTGCAACTCCATTCTCTCTGGTCTCCCTAGCTCCTTTACAATTCATAATGAATGCCTCTGCCAGGCTCATCTTCCTTACACGTCGCTCTTCATCTGCCGCACCTCTCTGCCAATCCCTTCACTGTCTTCCTCTTGCCTCCCCGATTAAACACAAAATTCTCACTTTGACTTATAAAGCTCTCAATTGCATTGCTCCCCTCTACATCTCAGACCTTGTCTCCAGATACTCTCCTTCCCGACCCCTTTGATTTCCTACTCTTCTCTCTCGTTACCTCCTCACATTCCCGTTTACAAAATTTCTCCAGACTGGCTCCCATCTTATGGAACTCTCTGCCTCGCTCCACAAGACTCTCCCCTAGTTTCAAAAGCTTCAAGTGCTCCCTGAAGACTCTACTATTCAGGGACGCATACAACCTACACTAACTTTCCTATCTCCACTGCTATCCCCTTAAACCCCATAGCATGTAAGCGTATGAGCAAGCTGTTTGTAGTCCACCTTCATAAGAGCCGACTACAACAGTGCAACTCTCGGCAGGACCCTCTACCCATTTGATCTCTGTAATTGTTTTTTATATACCACCTATGTTCATAGCGCTGTGGAACCTGTTAGCACTCTACAAATACCTGATATTATTATTATTATTATTATTAATAAAAAAAAAAGGGACATGAAACACAACATTTTTCTTTAATCTTTTAGGTAGAGCATACAATTTTAACTTTTAACAAAGGTCACCTAAAGAATTAAGCAAATTAAATAATAGAGGTAAATTGGAATGTTGTTTAAAATTGTATTCTCTATCTGAATCATGAAAAAAAAATATTTGCCTAGATTTAGAATTCTGCGTTAGCCGTCCAAACCAGCGTTAGGGGGTCCTAACGCTGGTTTTGGCCGCCCGCTGGTATTTAGAGTCAGTCAGGAAAGGGTCTACCGCAACTTTTCCATACCGCAGATCCCCTTACGTCAGTTGCGTATCCTATCTTTCAATGGGATCTTTCTAATGCTGGTATTTAGAGTCTTGGCTGAAGTGAGCGTTAGAACTCTAAGGACAAAACTCCAGCCGCAGAAAAAAGTCAGGAGTTAAGAGCTTTATGGGCTAACGCCAGTTCATAAAGCTCTTAACTACTGTGCTCTAAAGTACACTAACACCCATAAACTACCTATGTACCCCTAAACAGAGGTCCCCCCACATCGCCGCCACTATAATAAAAAAATGTAACCCCTAATCTGCCGAACGCACACCGCCGCAACCTACATTATCCCTATGTACCCCTAATCTGCTGCCCCTAACATCGCCGACCCCTATATTATATTTATTACCCCCTAATCTGCCCCCCCCCCAACGTCGCCGCTACCTACCTACACTTCTTAACCCCTAATCTGCCGACCGGACCTCACCGCCACTATAATAAATGTATTAACCCCTAAACTGCCTCAAAAACCCTATAATAAATAGTATTAACCGCTAATCTGCCCTCCCTAACATCGCCGACACCTAACTTCAAGTATTAACCCCTAATCTGCCGACCGGACCTCGCCGCTACCATAATAAATGTATTAACCCCTAAAGCTAAGTCTAACCCTAACACTAACACCCCCCTAAGTTAAATATAATTTTTATCTAACGAAATAAATTAACTCTTATTAAATAAATTAATCCTATTTAAAGCTAAATACTTACCTGTAAAATAAACCCTAATATAGCTACAATATAACGAATAATTATATTGTAGCTATTTTAGGATTTATATTTATTTTACAGGCAACTTTGTATTTATTTTAACTAGGTACAATAGCTATTAAATAGTTAACTATTTAATAGTTACCTAGTTAAAATAATTACAAAATTACCTGTAAAATAAATCCTAACCTAAGTTACAATTAAGTAAGTATTTAGCTTTAAATAGGAATAATTTATTTAATAAGAGTTAATTTATTTCGTTAGATAAAAATTATATTTAACTTAGCGGGGTGTTAGGGTTAGGGTTAGACTTAGCTTTAGGGGTTAATACCTTTATTATAGTAGCGGCGAGGTCTGGTCGGCAGATTATGGGTTAATACTTGAAGTTAGGTGTCGGCGATGTTAGGGAGGGCAGATTAGGGGTTAATACTATTTATTATAGGGTTTTTGAGGCGGGAGTGAGGCGGTTTAGGTGTTAATACATTTATTATAGTGGTGGCAAGGTCCGGTCGGCAGATTAAGGGTTAAGAAGTATAGGTAGGTAGCGGCGACGTTGGGGGGGGGGCAGATTAGGGGGTAATAAATATAATATAGGGGTCGGCGATGTTAGGGGTAGCAGATTAGGGGTACATAGGGATAATGTAGGTTGCGGCGGTGTACGGAGCGGCAGATTAGGGGTTAATAATAAAATGCAGGGGTCAGCGATAGCGGGGGCGGCAGATTAGGGGTTAATAAGTGTAAGGTATGGGGTGTTTAGACTCTGGGTACATGTTAGGGTGTTAGGTGCAGACTTAGGAAGTGTTTCCCCATAGGAAACAATGGGGCTGCGTTAGGAGCTGAACGCTGCTTTTTTGCAGGTGTTAGGTTTTTTTTCAGCTCACACTGCCCCATTGTTTCCTATGGGGATATCATGCACGAGCACATTTTTTAAGCTGGCCGCGTCCGTAAGCAACGCTGGTATTGAGAGTTGAAGTGGCGGTAAATATGCCTGTACGCTCCCTTTTTGGAGCCTAGCGCAGCCCTTCAGAAAACTCTAAATACCAGCGTTGTTTAAAAGGTGTGGGGGGGGGGGGGAAACATGCGTAGCCAACGCACCCCTTCTAACGCAAAACTCTAAATCTAGGTGATTGTGTTTTATGTCCCCCTTTAAGAAAAGTTGGGCGATGCAACAAGACAATGACCCAATGCACACAAGTAAATAAACTAAAGAATGGCTTAGTTTAAGGCAAAGAAGATTCATGTTTTGGAATGCCAAGTCAGAATCCTAACCTTAAAGTGCCATAAAACATTGTGAGATCTGTGCATATCCTAAAATGGCTAAGTAAAAATAGCTTGCATAAAAAAAATATATGTTTCAAAATTGCTGGCAAGTAAATAATTTTCAAAAATAAGCAAAATTAGTTACATAGCTATGCTGTCTTGAGTAGTCTGATCCCCCCCCCCCCCCCTTATCAGTGTTTAGCATCAGAAACACAGGCATTGTGCGGCGTTTGGTGGAGGTGCTAGGGTTCAATTACATTTTCCAGCCTGCACTGTGAATCATAACTCAATGTCTTCAATAATAATAATAAAAAAAACATTAAAATTATAACTTTTATTAGTTTCCCATACATTTTATACACAGCAGGTTCTATAACACATTAAAAGGGACAGAGTCTGGTCAGGCAAGTGTTTGCAGTTTCTTTTGCTCTTCATTTATCAGAGTATTATATGATTTTTAGTTTTTTTAAAAGGTTTTTATACTTGTGATTTACTACTGCATATTTGTATGTTTTAAATTTGTATATTGTATGAAAGTGGGGACAATAGTGCTCCATTTCATCTCAAAAACTTTAATTTGCCCTCCATTGTTCAAATAGTTTTTTTAACCTATGTGTTAGGACTATATACAATAGCAACATTTAATACTATTGCTTTGTGAATAGGTATATGTTATATCTTTTTAAATGTTCTAAGACATGGCCTGTCAGTAAAATAAAGTGTTTTTTTCTAGACATTGTGTATTTCTAGTTTATATTTGCTGTATACAGCGCTGTTTATATACTCTCATTAGGGATGCACCGAAATTTCGGCCGCAGAAAGTTTCGGCCAAAAATTGCATTTTTGGCTATTTCGTTTTTCGTTTTTTTTGCCTGTTAGTTTCGGTAAAATTATTGTGGAGCATATTTCAAATTTGATGCTAGCCTAGAGCTGCTGTTTAAGTTTATTACTTCACTTACTGTTCTGCATATAATGAGTTTTCTAGGATTATACTTTATTTGGATAATTGGTAAAAAAATGATTATGTTACATAGAACTAAATGAAGAATAATACAGTATATTGATATTTATAATTGTTTTAAGTAGGAATGCACCAAAAGTTTGGTCGCAGAAACATTTTGGTCGAAAATGGCATTATTGTTTGCCTGTTTTTTTTTTCTTGGTAAAATTATTGTGTAGCATATTATTGTTTTAAGATATTTTTGTCCAATTTTAGTGTGTTACTTTCAATAAAAGTGTGGGCTTTTTTATTGGCTCTAATTATGCAAAAAAAAAAAAAAACTAAAAAAAAATAATTTGAAAAAATACATTTTCGGTATCAGTTTCGGTTTTTCGGCCAAGTGCATCCCAGATTTTCGGATTCGGTTTCGGTCCAGAATTTCCATTTCGGTGCATCACTAACTCTCATACAACCTTTCTTGTTCCTAGAAAAAGCTGCAGTTCAGCCCTTAATCAAGTGATTAGATACCTAATATATTCTAGTGGCATCAAATTTTTTGTTGATTGCAACTAAGTAACTAAAAACAGAATTTATGCTTACCTGATATATTACTTTCACCAACGGTGTGTCCGGTCCACGGCGTCATCCATAACTTGTGGGAATATCTCCTCCCCAACAGGAAATGGCAAAGAGTACAGTAAAAGCTGTCCATATAGTCCCTCCTAGGCTCCGCCCACCCCAGTCATTCGACCGACGGACAGGAGAAAAAAACAGGAGAAACTATACGGTGCCGTGGTGACTGTAGTTAAAGAAATAAATTTATCAAACCTGATTAAAAAACCAGGGCGGGCCGTGGACCGGACACACCGTTGGAGAAAGTAATTTATCAGGTAAGCATAAATTCTGTTTTCTCCAACATTGGTGTGTCCGGTCCACGGCGTCATCCATAACTTGTGGGAACCAATACCAAAGCTTTAGGACATGGATGAAGGGAGGGAGCAAATCAGGTTACCTAAACGGAAGGCACCACTGCTTGCAAAACCTTTCTCCCAAAAATAGCCTCCGAAGAAGCAAAAGTATCAAATTTGTAGAATTTGGCAAAAGTGTGTAGGGAAGACCAAGTCGCTGCCTTACATATCTGATCAACAGAAGCCTCGTTCTTGAAGGCCCATGTGGAAGCCACAGCCCTAGTAGAGTGAGCTGTGACTCTTTCAGGAGGCTGCCGTCCGGCAGTCTCATAAGCCAATCGGATGATGCTTTTCAGCCAAAAGGAAAGAGAGGTAGCAGTAGCCTTTTGACCTCTCCTTTTACCAGAATAGACGACAAACACAGAAGATGTTTGTCTAAAATCCTTTGTTGCTTCTAGATAAAATTTTAAAGCACGGACTACGTCTAAATTGTGTAACAAACGTTATAGCAACTAAAAACAAATAGCAACTAAAAACAAAACTTTCCAAGATAACAACTTAATATCTATGGAATGTAAAGGTTCAAACGGAACCCCTTGGAGAACTGAAAGAACTAAATTTAAACTCCAGGGAGGAGTCAACGGCCTGTAAACAGGCTTGATCCTGACCAAAGCCTGAACAAAGGCTTGAACATCTGGCACCGCTGCCAGTCGTTTGTGTAACAAGACAGATAAAGCAAAAATCTGTCCCTTTAGAGAACTCGCTGATAATCCCTTATCCAAACCCTCTTGTAGGAAGGAAAGGATCCTAGGAATTTTAATCTTACTCCATGAGAATCCCTTGGATTCACACCAACAGATATATCTTTTCCATATTTTATGGTAAATTTTTCTAGTTACAGGTTTTCTGGCTTGTACCAGAGTATCTATCACAGAATCCGAAAACCCACGCTTAGATAAGATCAAGCGTTCAATTTCCAAGCCGTCAGCTGGAGAGAGACTAGATTTGGATGTTCGAATGGACCCTGTACCAGAAGATCCTGTCTCAAAGGTAGCTTCCATGGTGGAGCTGATGACATATTCACCAGGTCTGCATACCAAGTCCTGCGTGGCCACGCAGGAGCTATCAAAATCACCGAGGCCCTCTCCTGTTTGATCCTGGCTACCAGCCTGGGAATGAGAGGAAACGGTGGAAAAGCATAATCTAGGTTGAAGGTCCAAGGCGCTACTAATGCATCCACTAGAGTCGCCCTGGGATCCCTGGATCTGGACCCGTAACAAGGAACTTTGAAGTTCTGACGAGACGCCATCAGATCCATGTCTGGAATGCCCCACAATTGCGTCAACTGGGCAAATATCTCCGGGTGGAGTTCCCACTCCCCCGGATGAAAAGTCTGACGACTCAGATAATCCGCCTCCCAGTTTTCCACTCCTGGGATGTGGATCGCAGACAGGTGGCAGGAGTGATCCTCCGCCCATTTTATGATTTTGGTCACTTCTCTCATCGCCAGGGAACTCCTTGTTCCCCCCTGATGGTTGATGTAAGCAACTGTCATCATGTTGTCTGATTGGAATCTTTTGAATCTGGCCTTTGCTAGCTGAGGCCAAGCTTTGAGAGTATTGAATATCGCTCTCAGTTCCAGAATGTTTATCGGGAGAAGAGATTCCTCCCGAGACCATAGACCCTGAGCCTTCAGGGAGTCCCAGACCGCGCCCCAGCCCACTAGACTGGCGTCGGTCGTGACGATGACCCACTCTGGTCTGCGGAAGCTCATTCCCTGGGACAGATGATCCTGGGTTAGCCACCAACGTAGTGATTCTCTGGTCTTCTGATCTACTTGGATCACTGGAGACAAGTCTGTATAATCCCCATTCCACTGTTTGAGCATGCACAGTTGTAATGGTCTTAGATGAATTTGCGCAAAAGGAACTATGTCCATTGCTGCAACCATCAATCCTACTACTTCCATGCACTGAGCTATGGAAGGTCGTGGAACAGAGTGAAGAACTTGACAAGCGTTTAGAAGCTTTGACTTTCTGACATCTGTCAGGAAAATCCTCATTTCTAACGAATCTATTATTGTCCCCAAGAAGGGGACTCTTGTCGACGGGAACAGAGAACTTTTTTCTATGTTCACCTTCCAGCCGTGAGATCTGAGAAAGGCCAGAACAATGTCTGTGTGAGCCTTTGCCTTTGAAAGAGACGACGCTTGTATCAGAATGTCGTCCAAGTAGGGTGCCACTGCAATGCCCCTTGGTCTTAGAACCGCTAGAAGGGCCCCGAGTACCTTTGTGAAAATCCTTGGAGCCGTGGCTAGCCCGAATGGGAGAGCCACAAACTGGTAATGTTTGTCCAGAAAGGCGAACCTTAGGAACTGGTGATGAACTTTGTGGATAGGAATATGTAGATACGCATCCTTTAAATCCACGGTAGTCATAAATTGACCCTCCTGGATTGAGGGTAAAATCGTTCGGATAGTTTCCATTTTGAACGATGGTACTTTGAGAAATTTGTTTAAAATTTTTAAGTCTAAAATTGGTCTGAAGGTCCCCTCTTTTTTGGGGACTACAAACAGATTTGAGTAAAAACCCAGTCCTTGTTCCACCTTTGGAACTGGGTGTATTACTCCCATTTTTAACAGGTCTTCTACACAATGTAAGAATGCCTGTTTCTTTATTTGGTTTGAAGATAAGTGAGACATGTGGAATCTTCCCCTTGGGGGTAGCTCCTTGAATTCCAGAAGATAACCCTGAGAAACTATTTCTAGTGCCCAGGGATCCTGAACATCTCTTGCCCAAGCCTGAGCGAAGAGAGAGAGTCTGCCCCCTACTAGATCCGGTCCCGGATCGGCGGCTGCTCCTTCATGCTGTCTTGGAAGCAGCAGCAGGCTTCTTGGCCTGTTTACCCTTGTTCCAGCCTTGCATCGGTTTCCAGGCTGGTTTGGTCTGTGAAGCATTACCCTCTTGTCTAGAGGCTGCAGAGTTGGAGGCCGGTCCGTTCCTGAAATTGCGAAAGGAACGAAAATTAGACTTATTCTTGGCCTTGAAAGGCCTATCCTGTGGGAGGGCATGGCCCTTACCCCCTGTGATGTCTGAGATAATCTCCTTCAACTCTGGACCGAACAGGGTTTTACCTTTGAAAGGGATATTAAGCAATTTTGTCTTGGAAGATACATCCGCTGACCAAGACTTTAGCCAGAGCGCTCTGCGCACCACAATTGCAAACCCAGAATTTTTCGCCGCTAATCTAGCTAACTGCAAAGCGGCATCCAAAATAAAGGAATTAGCTAACTTAAGTGCGTGTATTCTGTCCATAACCTCCTCATACGGAGTCTCTCTATTGAGCGACTTTTCTAGTTCCTCGAACCAGAACCACGCTGCTGTAGTGACAGGAACAATGCACGAAATAGGTTGCAGGAGGTAACCTTGCTGAACAAAAATCTTTTTAAGCAAACCCTCCAATTTTTTATCCATAGGATCTTTGAAAGCACAATTATCCTCTATAGGTATAGTAGTGCGCTTGTTTAGTGTAGATACTGCCCCCTCGACCTTAGGGACTGTCTGCCATAAGTCCTTTCTGGGGTCGACCATAGGAAATAATTTCTTAAATATAGGAGGGGGAACAAAAGGTATGCCGGGCTTTTCCCACTCCTTGTTCACTATGTCCGCCACCCGCTTGGGTATAGGAAAAGCGTCGGAGTGCACCGGAACCTCTAGGAACTTATCCATCTTACACAATTTTTCTGGAATGACCAGGTTGTCACAATCATCCAGAGTAGATAACACCTCCTTAAGCAGTGCGCGGAGATGCTCTAACTTAAATTTAAATGTCACAACATCAGGTTCTGCCTGTTGAGAAATTCTACCTGACTCTGAAATTTCCCCATCTGACAAAACCTCCCTCATGGCCCCTTCAGAATGGTGTGAGGGTATGACAGAACAATTTTCATCAGCGCCCTCCTGCTCTACAGTGTTTAAAACAGAGCAATCGCGCTTTCTCTGAAATGCAGGCATTTTGGATAAAAAATTAGCTATGGAATTATCCATTACTGTCGCCAATTGTTGCATAGTAACAAGCATTGGCGCGCCAGAAGTACTAGGAGTTTCCTGCGCGGGCAAAACTGGTGTAGACACAGAGCGAGATGAAGCAGAACTATCTTTACTCTCTTCATCTGATGAATCATCTTGGGCAACTTTACTATCTGTGGCAGTACTGTCCATATTTTGTTTGGACGCTATGGCACAATTATCACACAATTTGGAAGGGGGAGACACACTGGCTTCCATACATACAGAACATAGCTTATCTGAAGGTACATACATGTTAAACTTGTCAATAAAGCACAAAAAAAACGTTTTAAATTAAACCGTTACTGTCTCTTTAAATTTTAAACAGGGCACACTTTATTACTGAATATGTGAAAAACAATGAAGGAATTGTTCAAATTTTACCAAATTTTCACCACAGTGTCTTAAAGCATTCAAAGTATTGCACCCAAATTTTCAGAGCTTTAACCCTTAAAATGAAGAAAACGGAGCCGGTTACAGATTTAACCCCTCTACAGTCCCAGCTACAGCCTTTGCTGCGACTCAACCAAACCCAGAGGAGAATACGATACCAAATGACGCCTTCTAGGAACCTTTTCAACTATTTTCAGACCCACACACATGCAGCTGCATGTCCTGCTCTCAAAAGTAACTGCGCAGTAATGGCGCGAAAATGAGGCTCAGCCTACTACAGTGAAGGCCCTTCCTGACTGAAAAGGTGTCTAAACCAGTGCCTGACGTTAAAAAACGTTCCCCAGGTTTATAAGTGTGAAATTCAATCCCAATTTGTATAAAATGCCCAAATAAAGCAATCGATCTTGCCCAGAAAAATGTCTACCAGTTTTATAGCCCATATTAAGCCCTTTATTCTGTTTGAGATTAAGAAAATGGCTTACCGGTCCCCATGAGGGGAAATGACAGCCTTCCAGCATTACACAGTCTTGTTAGAAATATGGCTAGTCATACCTTAAGCAGAAAAGTCTGCTAACTGTTTCCCCCAACTGAAGTTATTTCATCTCAACAGTCCCATGTGGAAACAGCAAACGATTTTAGTTACTGCTGCTAAAATCATATTCCTCTCACAAACAGAACTCTTCATCCTTTTCTGTTTCAGAGTAAATAGTACATACCAGCACTATTTTAAAATAACAAACTCTTGATAGTAGAATAAAAAACTACAACTAAACACCACATACTCTTAACCATCTCCGTGGAGATGTTGCCTGTGCAACGGCAAAGAGAATAACTGGGGTGGGCGGAGCCTAGGAGGGACTATATGGACAGCTTTTGCTGTACTCTTTGCCATTTCCTGTTGGGGAAGAGATATTCCCACAAGTTATGGATGACGCCGTGGACCGGACACACCAATGTTGGAGAAATATACATTTCTCAATGTGTGGCGCTCTCCTTTTTTAACTACAATATATACAGGGTATATAAATATACATATATATATATATATATACACACATACACACACACATATATATATATATATATATATATATATATATATATATATATACATACACACGCACACACGCGCAAGGGCAAGTTCGCATTGCTGAAAACTTGTAATACCAGCGCACATTATCGTGCCCTGGTATTACACAGTGGAGTGCAAATATCGCTTTCATCAAAGCGACATTTAGCAATCCACTTGTAATCTGGCCCTAAATAAATGTTAGATAGAATGATGCATTCAAAGAGAAAATTAGTCTAAGAATAACATGTAAAAGTATTTTTTAAAGTTTAGTTGTTTAAATAGTGAAAAATTAAGTGTAAAGGTTCAATGTCTATAAAACAATGGGAGCTGCCATATCATAACGTAGGTTATTTCCTCTGCTGTGGCCAATTAGGGACAGTCATAAAAAGGTCACTAGAGTGTACAGCCAATGGCTGCGTGGAATATAACAGTGTTCTGCATTTCCATTTCTAACAGGTACTGAAATGCTCACAATTTCAGAATGGAATTACAGGAAAGGGGTACAAAATAAATAATGAAAGTATATTGCAGTTTAATTCAGAGAACTGACAATAAGCTACATCGGCAGAGCATTATTCTACAAACTGCACTAAATGTACGCCTTCTGGAGTCCTGTTAAATTGTAATCTTGCAAGTCTTTGTTTGGGGGAAGTCTGATAATTTGCATTTAACATAGCATTTCATGTGTGCATGATATTTCCAGCTTGTGGAAGACAAAATGTGTCTTAATAGAATATTTATAGGAGAGAAACTGAAAACATGTTAAAAGCTAGAAATTATAACCCTGAATGTATTTGTCTATAATCCTGAGAAAGAAACAAACCTGCCCTAAAGAACATTTGACAATAACAGAATATAGGTGTTCTCCGTACAGCAGGTTAATACTTGAAAGGTCAACCACAAATGTTTTCTTAGGAACCAGCATCTACTACCCTAAACAACAAACAGAGCACTCTTCTGGCACGATAAGCTGTCACCATATCTTTAGCATTAAGCTTCTTCAAGTCTGACCATACAACTACCAGAATATTTTTCTCTATGTGGGCCGACCCACATAGACACAATTGGGCTTTGATAGCAAGAAGATACAGGAACTGATATACCACATCTTGGAACAAAGGGCACTCAGACATTATCCGTAGGTAAAAACTTTGTTTTTGTCAAATGTAAAATAGCAGCATTAACCTTTTGGAGGATGATCCAAAAATTAAGCAATGTAAGGTGGGGTAGGAGATGAGAGTAAGCTGGTCGAGAACAAATAAGAAGTGTTTTTAATACTGAATAATGAAAACTTTAAAGCATTTTAACGGGACATGAAACCCATGATTTCATGATTCAGGTAGAGCATGTGATTTTAAAGGGACAGTCTATTCCAGAATTTTTATTGTTTAAAAAGATAGATAATCCCTTTATTGCCCATTCTGCAGTTTTGCATAACCAACACTGTTATAGAAATGTACTTTTTACCTCTGTAATTACCTTGTATCTAAGCTTCTGCAGTCTGCCCCCTTATTTCAGTTCTTTTGACAGACTTGCATTTTAGTCAATCAGTGCCCTCTCATAAGTAACTCCTCGGGCTTGAGCACAATGTTATCTATATGGCACGCATGAACTAACACCCACTAGCTGGGAAAACTGTCAAATGCATTCAGATAAGAGGCAGCCTTCAAGGGCTTAGAAATTAGCATATGAGCCTACCAAGGTTTAGCTTTCAACTAAGAATACCAAGAGGACAAAGCAAATTTGATTATAAAAGTAAATTGGAAAGTTGTTTGAAATGACATGCCCTATTTGAATCATGAAAGTTTAATTTTGACTAGACTGTCCCTTTTAACAACTCTCCAATTTACTTATATTATCCAATTTATTTTGTTCTCTTGGTATCCTTTATTGAAAATGATACCTAAGTAGGCTCTGGAGCTGCTGATAGGTGGCTGCACATATATGCCTCATTATTGGCTGTCACAATGCATTCAGCTACCTCCCATTAGGAGGGATGAGAGTTTAAGATGTGGAGGAGACAACAAATGATTTTATAAGCTCTGTCACAACACAGGTCAACGTTCAAAACTCTAAAATAGAAGCTCTGTAGAAAAAACTAGAGGACTTGGCCAATGCAATAATTTAAGAGAGTCAGGGATTCCTGAGCCAGTACCTACAAGGCTTGTTTCAACATATAGTGGTTAACCCACAGGCACAATCTATAATGTTGGAAAGAGCCCATAGGAAATTGTGTCCCCCACCTCCACCTAATTCAACACCTTGAGATGTTATCTTGATGTTTCTGCAGTATTCCGATAAAGAGATATTACAAAAGGTTTGAGCTATGCAAAAAATATATCTTGATCTCACAACAAAGATATACTTGGACTTATGACCCAGTACTATTCAGAAGAGGAAAAATACGCAATGTATCACGAAATTGCTTAAAGAAAAAAAATATA
Organism: Bombina bombina; assembly: GCF_027579735.1. Taxonomy (NCBI): domain Eukaryota; kingdom Metazoa; phylum Chordata; class Amphibia; order Anura; family Bombinatoridae; genus Bombina; species Bombina bombina. The sequence continues at coordinate 423,977,139 of NC_069504.1, forward strand.
ATATATAGGTAAGGTTTTCCCTTTTCCTTGATGGTCACTCACGAAGGAACCATATACACTTACATTTACAGGAGTTTGAAGCTCTCGCTAAAGGTTTGCAAATCTCTTTCAAAGATCCTAAAAGTTCTACTGACACAAGAAAGAATCCTCACACATCCAATGATACAAAAGAACAAAGGCAACATTGGAATAATGTTCCTGCGGAACCTGAAGAACTGACCTGGAAAACATAATTTATGCTTACCTGATAAATTCCTTTCTCCTGTAGTGTAGTCAGTCCACGGGTCATCATTACTTCTGGGATATTAACTCCTCCCCAACAGGAAGTGCAAGAGGATCACCCAAGCAGAGCTGCTATATAGCTCCTCCCCTCTACGTCACACCCAGTCATTCGACCGAGAACCAAACGAGAAAGGAGAAACTATAGGGTGCAGTGGTGACTGGAGTATAATTTAAAAATTTAGACCTGCCATAAAAAAAAAACAGGGCGGGCCGTGGACTGACTACACTACAGGAGAAAGGAATTTATCAGGTAAGCATAAATTATGTTTTCTCCTGTTAAGTGTAGTCAGTCCACGGGTCATCATTACTTCTGGGATACCAATACCAAAGCAAAAGTACACGGATGACGGGAGGGACAGGCAGGATCTTTATACGGAAGGGACCACTGCCTGAAGAACCTTTCTCCCAAAAACAGCCTCTGAAGAAGCAAAAGTGTCAAATTTGTAAAATTTGGAAAAAGTATGAAGTGAAGACCAAGTTGCAGCCTTGCAAATCTGTTCAACAGATGCCTCATTCTTAAAGGCCCAAGTGGAAGCCACAGCTCTAGTAGAATGAGCTGTAATTCTTTCAGGAGGCTGCTGTCCAGCAGTCTCATAGGCTAAACGTATTACGCTACGAAGCCAAAAAGAGAGAGAGGTAGCAGAAGCTTTTTGACCTCTCCTCTGTCCAGAATAAACGACAAACAGGGAAGAAGTTTGGCGAAAATCTTTAGTTGCCTGTAAATAAAATTTCAGGGCACGGACTACATCTAGATTGTGCAGAAGTCGTTCCTTCTTTGAAGAAGGATTAGGACACAATGATGGCACAACAATCTCTTGATTGATATTCTTGTTAGTGACAACCTTAGGTAAGAACCCAGGTTTAGTACGCAGAACTACCTTATCTGAATGAAAAATCAGATACGGAGAATCACAATGTAAGGCTGATAACTCAGAGACTCTACGAGCCGAGGAAATAGCCATTAAAAACAGAACTTTCCAAGATAACAGCTTGATATCAATGGAATGAAGGGGTTCAAACGGAACACCCTGTAAAACGTTAAGAACTAAATTTAAGCTCCATGGTGGAGCAACAGTTTTAAACACAGGCTTAATCCTGGCCAAAGCCTGGCAAAAAGCCTGAACGTCTGGAACTTCTGACAGACGCTTGTGTAAAAGAATGGACAGAGCTGAGATCTGTCCCTTTAAGGAACTAGCAGATAAACCCTTTTCTAAACCTTCTTGTAGAAAAGACAATATCCTAGGAATCCTAACCTTACTCCATGAGTAACTCTTGGATTCGCACCAATGTAAGTATTTACACCATATTTTATGGTAAATCTTTCTGGTAACAGGCTTCCTAGCCTGTATTAAGGTATCAATAACTGACTCCGAAAAACCACGCTTTGATAAAATCAAGCGTTCAATTTCCAAGCAGTCAGCTTCAGAGAAATTAGATTTTGATGTTTGAAAGGACCCTGAATTAGAAGGTCCTGTCTCAGAGGCAGAGACCAAGGTGGACAGGATGACATGTCCACTAGATCTGCATACCAGGTCCTGCGTGGCCACGCAGGCGCTATCAGAATCACCGATGCTCTCTCCTGTTTGATCCTGGCAATCAATCGAGGAAGCATCGGGAAGGGTGGAAACACATAGGCCATCCCGAAGGTCCAAGGTGCTGTCAAAGCATCTACCAGGACTGCTCCTGGGTCCCTGGACCTGGACCCGTAACAAGGAAGCTTGGCGTTCTGGCGAGACGCCATGAGATCTATCTCTGGTTTGCCCCAAAGTCGAAGTATTTGGGCAAAGATCTCCGGATGAAGTTCCCACTCCCCCGGATGAAAAGTCTGACGACTTAGGAAATCCGCCTCCCAGTTTTCCACTCCAGGAATGTGGATCGCTGACAGGTGGCAAGAGTGAGACTCTGCCCAGCGAATTATCTTTGATACTTCCATCATCGCTAGGGAGCTTCTTGTCCCTCCTTGATGGTTGATGTAAGCTACAGTCGTGATGTTGTCCGACTGAAACCTGATGAACCCCCGAGTTGTTAACTGGGGCCAAGCCAGAAGGGCATTGAGAACTGCTCTCAATTCCAGAATGTTTATTGGAAGAAGACTCTCCTCCTGAGTCCATGATCCCTGAGCCTTCAGGGAATTCCAGACAGCGCCCCAACCTAGAAGGCTGGCGTCTGTTGTTACAATTGTCCAATCTGGTCTGCTGAATGGCATCCCCCTGGACAGATGTGGCCGAGAAAGCCACCATAGAAGAGAATTTCTGGTCTCTTGATCCAGATTCAGAGTAGGGGACAAATCTGAGTAATCCCCATTCCACTGACTTAGCATGCACAATTGCAGCGGTCTGAGATGTAGGCGTGCAAAGGGTACTATGTCCATTGCCGCTACCATTAAGCCGATTACCTCCATGCATTGAGCCACTGACGGGTGTTGAATGGAATGAAGGACACGGCAAGCATTTTGAAGCTTTGTTAACCTGTCTTCTGTCAGGTAAATCTTCATTTCTACAGAATCTATAAGAGTCCCCAAGAAGGGAACCCTTGTGAGTGGTAAGAGAGAACTCTTCTCTACGTTCACCTTCCACCCATGCGACCTTAGAAATGCCAGTACTAACTCTGTATGAGACCTGGCAGTTTGAAAGCTTGACGCTTATATCAGAATGTCGTCTAGGTACGGAGCCACCGAAATTCCTCGCGGTCTTAGCACCGCCAGAAGAGAGCCCAGAACCTTTGTGAAGATTCTTGGAGCCGTAGCCAACCCGAATGGAAGAGCTACAAACTGGTAATGCCTGTCTAGGAAGGCAAACCTTAGATACCGGTAATGATCCTTGTGAATCGGTATATGAAGGTAGGCATCCTTTAAATCCACTGTGGTCATGTACTGACCCTTTTGGATCATGGGTAAGATTGTCCGAATAGTTTCCATTTTGAACGATGGAACTCTTAGGAATTTGTTTAGGATCTTTAAATCCAAGATTGGTCTGAAGGTTCCTTCTTTCTTGGGAACCACAAACAGATTTGAGTAAAACCCTTGTCCGTGTTCCGACCACGGAACCGGGTGGATCACTCCCATTAGTAAAAGATCTTGTACACAGCGTAGAAACGCCTCTTTCTTTATCTGGTTTGTTGACAACCTTGAAAGATGAAATCTCCCTTTTGGGGGAGAGGCTTTGAAGTCCAGAAGATATCCCTGAGATATGATCTCTAACGCCCAGGGATCCTGGACATCTCTTGCCCAAGCCTGGGCGAAGAGAGAGAGTCTGCCCCCCACTAGATCCGTTCCCGGATCGGGGGCCCTCACTTCATGCTGTCTTAGGGGCAGCAGCAGGTTTTCTGGCCTGCTTGCCCTTGTTCCAGGACTGGTTAGGTTTCCAGCCTTGTCTGTATCGAGCAACAGCTCCTTCCTGTTTATGTGCAGAGGAAGTTGATGCTGTTCCTGCCTTGAAGTTACGAAAGGCACGAAAATTAGACTGTCTAGCCCTAGGTTTGGCTCTGTCTTGAGGCAGGGCATGGCCTTTACCTCCTGTAATGTCAGCGATAATTTCCTTCAAACCGGGCCCGAATAAGGTCTGCCCTTTGAAAGGTATGTTAAGTAATTTAGATTTAGAAGTAACATCAGCTGACCAGGATTTTAGCCACAGCGCTCTGCGTGCCTGAATGGCGAATCCGGAATTCTTAGCCGTAAGTTTAGTTAAGTGTACTACGGCATCAGAAATAAATGAATTAGCTAGCTTAAGGGTTTTAAGCTTGTGTGTAATCTCATCTAATGGATCTGATTCAAGGGTCTCTTCCAGAGACTCAAACCAAAATGCTGCTGCAGCCGTGACAGGCGCAATGCATGCAAGGGGTTGCAATATAAAACCTTGTTGAACAAACATTTTCTTAAGGTAACCCTCTAACTTTTTATCCATTGGATCTGAAAAGGCGCAGCTATCCTCCACCGGGATAGTGGTACGCTTAGCTAAAGTAGAAACTGCTCCCTCCACCTTAGGGACCGTTTGCCATAAGTCCCGTGTGGTGGCGTCTATTGGAAACATCTTTCTGAATATAGGAGGGGGTGAGAAAGGCACACCGGGTCTATCCCACTCCTTAGTAACAATTTCAGTAAGTCTCTTAGGTATTGGAAAAACGTCAGTACTCGACGGTACCGCAAAATATTTATCCAACCTACACATTTTCTCTGGTATTGCAACTGTGTTACAATCATTCAGAGCCGCTAAGACCTCCCCTAGTAATACACGGAGGTTTTCCAGCTTAAACTTAAAATTTGAAATATCTGAATCCAGTTTATTTGGATCAGATCCGTCACCCGCAGAATGAAGCTCTCCGTCCTCATGTTCTGCAAATTGTGACGCAGTATCTGACATGGCCCTAATATTATCAGCGCACTCTGTTCTCACCCCAGAGTGATCTCGCTTACCTCTAAGTTCTGGTAATTTAGACAAAACTTCAGTCATAACATTAGCCATGTCCTGTAGTGTGATTTGTAATGGCCGCCCTGAAGTACTCGGCGTTACAATATCACGCACCTCCCGAGCGGGAGATGCAGGTACTGACACGTGAGGCAAGTTAGTCGGCATAACTTCCCCCTCGTTGTTTGGTGAATGATGTTCAATTTGTACAGAATGACTCTTATTCAAAGTAGCATCAATGCAATTAGTAAATAAATTTCTATTGGGCTCCACCTTGGCTTTTGCACATATAGCACAGAGATATTCCTCTGAGTCAGACATGTTTAACAAACTAGCAAACTTGGAAATACTTTTCACTCAAATTACAAGTAATATGAAAAACGCACTGTGCCTTTAAGAAGCACAGAAAAAAATTATGACAGTTTAATAATAAGGAACCGGAAAAATTATAACAATCAGATTTTTCCCGGTAAAGGCATAAATTTAGCAAAGGATTGCCCCCATTAGCAATGGATAACTAACCCTTAATAGCAGAAAAAAATGTACAAAATATAAACGTTTTTTATCACAGTCAAAGCACAATCTCACAGGTCTGCTGTGAGTGATTACCTCCCTCAAAATAATTTTTGAAGACCCTTGAGCTCTGTAGAGATGATCCGGATCATGCAGGAAGAGAAAAAGACTTTTGACTGAATTTTTGATGCGTAGCAAAAGCGCCAAAATAGGCCCCTCCCCCTCACCCACAGCAGTGAGGGAAGTTCAGTAAACTGTCTTAAATTAAAATAAACGACAGCCAAGTGGAAAAACAGTGCCCAAAAACAATTTTTCACCCAGTACCTCAGATAATTAAACAATTTAGCATGCCAGCAAAAACGTTTAAAATCAAATATCATGAAATGTCATTAAACAGCCTGTTGCTAGACGTTCCCACTGCAAGTTAGGCTAAAAATTATATGCATATAGTATTACCCAGAGAAGTGCCATTCCCCAGAATACTGAAGTGTACACATATATACATAAACAGCCTGATACCAGTTGCTACTACTGCATTTAAGGCTGAACTTACATTATATCGGTATTGGCAGTATTTTCTCAGTCAATTCCATTCCTCAGAAAATAATATACTGCAACATACCTCTTTGCAGGTGAACCTGCCCGCTGTCCCCTGATCTGAAGTTTACCTCACTCCTCAGAATGGCCGAGAACAGCAAAATGAATTTTAGCTACGCCGGCTAAAATCATCCAAAAACTCAGGTAGATTCTTCTTCAAATTCTACCTGAGAAGGAACAACACACTCCGGTGCTGTTTTAAAATAACAAACTTTTGATTGAAGATATAAAAACTAAGTATAATCACCACAGTCCTCTCACACATCCTATCTATTAGTTGGGTGCAAGAGAATGACTGGGTGTGACGTAGAGGGGAGGAGCTATATAGCAGCTCTGCTTGGGTGATCCTCTTGCATTTCCTGTTGGGGAGGAGTTAATATCCCAGAAGTAATGATGACCCATGGACTGACTACACTTAACAGGGGAAAACAAAATTTATGCTTACCTGATAAATTATTTTCTTTCGGAATGATGATGGTCCACAGTCCTCCATAACATATGGGATATATTAATCCCCACTAGGAAGAGGTCAAGAACCCATACAAGAGCTTTAAAACTCTCCCACCTCTCTCTATTTTATGTATAGTCGAGTATACAATAGGAAAGAAAGGTAGGAAAGGCAAAGCAGGGTCTGATGAGGTGTCATTAGAACTGTCGTCCATCATCATTCTAACAGAAAATAATTTATCAGGTAAGCATACATTTTGTTTGCTTTCTTAAAATGATGATGGTCCACAGTCCTCCATAACATATCGGATTAATATCCAAGCCGATGGTCTATGTTATGGAAAGGGTGGGAGAATTTCTCTGGCAGTTCTTATTTAGCCGACACTGTGGCCTGAAGAACTTTCCTGCCAAAAGCTGCTTGCTAAAAAGCAAAACCTCAAGCAATAAACTCTGAAAAAGGTACACAGATAAGACATGTTGCAGCTTTGCAAATCTACTCCAAAGATGTAAAATCTTTCAAAAACCCATTTGCTTGAGGAAAGAGCTGTAATGCTTATAAAAAGTGACCTTACAACCGTCAAGTAAGTCTTGAATCACTTCTTATGCGTTAAGAGGCAAATGTTACCTTAGTAGCTTTCTGCCCCTTACTAGATTTAGTAGTGAGAGAAAAAAAAACTAGAAGTTTGATTGAAGAACTATAGTTTGCTTGGAGATAAAACTTCATAGTTTTTACTATAATCAGATTATGTAATAACCATTACCTAGAGTTGTAAGAGATGGTGGTTCCTTCAATGTGCTTCTAAGGCAAGAACAAAACTAAGAGAGAGATGGGAGGTGGGAGGGGTTTAAAGCTCTTGTATGGGTTCTTGACCGCCTCCTTGTGGCAGGAAATATATCCCATATGTTATGGAGGACTGTGGACTATTATCCTTTTACAAAAAGAACAGGGAATAAATACTGATTGGGTGAGATCTACTGATTGATGTTGTCAAGATGACTTCCTTTGCCATTATTATTTTTTCTTCTCATAATTAGAATGTTACTCTAAATTATATGCGTCTTGGGCCTAAAAGAGACACATTATTTAAAGGTTCCAGAGACTATACCAATGGTATAAACTCACTGGAACATTTTATTATTTGTAGTTATTATAGAGGGGCATAATTGGCTAGCAGACTATACCTTATATTCCGTTATACAACACGTTTTTTGGTATTTGTATTTTCTATTTTGCTGCTAACGATGTTGATTTACAAGTTGTTTTTTTACTAGAATTTATGAAAGTTAAGATGTGGAGACTACAAAGTTAGCTTATAGCTGAAGTTCTTCAGACAAGTGTATATAGAATTGCTTATATTTATTCATACTTATAATTCCCGTACTAGGAGATGTTATACAGTTACATAGTCATAACCCAAACAAAAGAAATATTGCACTCAGATTTTCATGAAAAAAAGGGGTGCAATGTATTTTTTTTTTTTTTTACAGGAAAATCATTTTCTACATGGTAGAGAACCTAACATATTCCATTTTAAATTTGATATTTCTTATTTCACTTTCAATTCCATAAAAAGTAATGGGGTAGCAATCCTATTTAAAAGAGATATCCCCTTTCAGTTGGTTTCTAAGGTCAAGGGTAAGTCAGGTAGATACTTAATATTAGTCGGTAAATTACATAATAAAATGTTTACACCGGTTAGTGTTTATGCGCCTAATTCAAGTCAAGAAACATTTTTTAAACAACAATCAATCTTCTACTTAAAAGGGATAGTAAAGTCCAAATTAAACTTTCATGATTTAGATATGGAATGTAATTTTAAACAACTTTCTAATTTACTTTTATCATCAAATTTGCTTTGTTCTCTTATTATTCTTAGTTGAAAGCTAAACCTAGGTAGGCTCATATGTTAACTTCTAAGCCCTTGAAGGCCGCCTCTTCTCTGAATGTAGTTGACAGTTTTTCACAGTTAGAGGGCGTTAGTTCATGTGTTTAATATAGATAACATTGTGCTCATGCATGTGAAGTTTTTTTAAGAGTCAGCACTAATTGCCTGAAATGCAAGTTTGTCAAAAGATCTGAGATAAGGAGGCAGTCAGCACAAGCTTAGAAACAAGATAATTACAGAGGTAAAAAGTATATTTCTATAACAGTGTTGGTTTTGTAAAACTGGGGAATGGTAAATAAAGGGATTATCTATCTTTTTAAACAATAACATTTTTGTGTTTACTATCCCTTTAAGACCGATAAAGGCCTCTCAATAATTTGTGAAGACTTCAGTTTTACGTTGAACCCGTAATTTGATAACTCCAACTGCACATCATCGGTCTCTCATCGAATAATTGATAGGGTACAACAATATTTTAGAAACATAACAGTTCATAATGAATGGAGAGTGACTCACCCTAATTGCAGAGATTATACTTTTTCTTAATATCCTTGTGCCCGTTACTCATGTACTGATTATGCAATGGTGGAGGCTTCCTGTTTATCCATGATTAGAAAAACATGCAAGAATGTAAGTTTAGATGCCGGCCCATTTTTGGTGAACAACCTGGGTTGTTCTTGATGATTGGTGGATAAATTCATCCACAAATAAAAAAGTGCTGTCCAGAGTATAAACCAAAAAAAGCTTAGATGCCTTCTTTTTCAAATAAAGATAGCAAAAGAACGAAGAAAAATTGAGAATAGTAGTAAATTAGAAAGTTGCTTAAAATTGCATGCTCTATCTGAATCACAAAAGAAAAATTGGGTTCAGTGCCCCTTTAAGTCCATTAGCTAGCAGCCCAGTGGTAAGTGATTGTGAGGGGTGAGTCTGTTCACCAGTTTTGCCATTGGTCTATGAGTGAGGGCTACAGTATCCAATCACCATCTAGCAATGTACATATAAACTAGTGCTATGTGAAGGGCCCACCATTGTCTATGTGTAAGGCTCCATAGGAGCTGAAACGCGTCAGACGTAGCCCATCTGTAGCCCTCTTTGACATATTTGCTTTTGCCCATACCTGTTTTTAACTGCTTTTGCTACCGTTGAATAAACCGTGTTGCTTTGAGCTCTGCCCGGACTATTACTTTATATATATATATATATATATATATATATATATATATATTATTTTCTTGTATTTTATTTTATTAATGATGTGTACTTTATGCTCAACATATGTCCTTGGATTCACATGCACAGTAAGCATTATCACAAAACCTATAATCACTCTTACTCGACGTACCTTTACAAATAGCTTCTATTCAACTGTTTATTTAAAATTTAACTTAGGTCACTTTAAATTCTACATGTATATTTAGAAGAAAGTGGAAAAAGGTAAAATGCAGGGGGTTAACAGGTTTACAGACTATTTTTTTTATCTAAAGAAAAAAAAAATGATATTCTGGTCAACATTATTTCTGATCCCAAGACAGTAAGGCAACTAATAATATTTTAAATTGAAAACTAGAAACATTTAAAAGAGATGCAGAAGTACAAAAAAGAAAATACAAAAAAATGTATTAGCACTAATGCTTTCATAAAAGGAGTAAATCCCCTGCAAAGGGGTTAACTGGACGTTACCCCTACAAACATTTCGCTGCATGTCTGTAAAAAGTTGACTAGCAAATATCACAAAAACATGTCTATATCTCTATTTCCCTCCTCAGATTAAAGAAATATAAGAGAGTATGCTTCTCAATGTTATAAAAAAAGACCCTAAGCAGTGACTTATACCTACTAGAATTCATTGCAATATGTATTATACATCATTTAAAAAAAAAATTGTTTTATACTTCATTGTGCAGGGTCCATTATTCCTGTCACCATCCTACAAGGGCTGGGGTCTCTACAGAAATGCATATCTAGCTGGTTTTAAGTGAAAGCAAAGGAGACAGGAAGTCAGGTTCTCACAGAACATTTACTCTTGTGATCTGAAAACATAAATTATGCTTACCTGATAATTTCCTTTTCTTCTGATGGAAAGAGTCCACAGCTGCATTCATTACTTTTGGGAAATAAGAACATGACCACCAGGAGGAGGCAAATACAACCCAGCCAAAGGCCCAAACACTCCCCCCCCCCCCCTCCATAAAATTACGGGTGGGGAGCTGTGGACGCTTTCCATAAGAAGAAAAGGAAATTATCAGGTAAGCATAATTTATGTTTTTCTTCTTTAAATGGAAAGAGTCCACAGCTGCATTCATTACTTTGGGAAAACAATACCCAAGCTATAGAGGACACTGAATGTCAAGACGGGAGGGTACAATAGGCGGCCCATACTGAGGGCACCAGGCCTGAACCTCTATCCAATAAAAAACCCTGCTTCATCCGAAGTTAAAAAAAATTTAAGAGGAAAAGCCCCAGTGACACTGACTCGCAGTTAGTCCAGAAGCCAAACTAGAGATCACAAACGGACTCGACTGAGCCAACAGTCCTCCAGGAGACACCGTCGCCCAACAAACCGTCCCCCACAGCTCATCTCAACAAATGAAGAAGACACCAGCCGAACCCCCCAAGGGGACAAGGCAAAGGAGAACCAAGGAAACAGAAAGGTCCCCTAATACAAAAAGGAACACCTCCATGAGTGAGCCCAGCTAACAGAGACCCAAAGGGGCCCAAACAGGGAAAGGAGGCCTCGCCTATACCAAGCGAAACCCAGGATAAGACCGGGCACAGAGACAGAACAGACGTCTCCCCAATATCCTGCAAGCACGGATGCAACAGAAGAGGCCAAGTCCTCCCAGTGTCTGGCCATAGAATAACAAGGTATGCGACCATGAAAAAAGTGTGCAATACACCCAGGTGAAAAACCCCAAGTTTGAGAACACAAAGTCCACAATAGGACGACACAGAGGATACTTGCGAGGAAGGAGGAGTCAAGCAAGAAACAGACAGCAAAGCAACCCCCTTACAGAGGGCACGTCCAGGCAACCTAAGTCGCCGGACCGACACACAGGTCCCTGAAAAGGGGAACACAAAAACCTCAATCGAGGCCCCCCAAGAAGGAGAGTATACTCTTAGAACCCAAAGGAACAGTAAACCCTTTTCTATCAATGGAGCAAGTTGAAAGGAAAATATATACCCTAGCAGACTAAGCTAACAGGATAGACTCAACAAGCTCACACATCCAGAGGAGATGGCGCGAACGCAGGTCATTAGACCTCTCGGCCATCCTGACCTGCAGACCCACACTCAGCTAGCAGAGGACACAAGGAACAGAAGGCACTAAGCCTACTAAGCTCTGGAAAACCACGAGCTAAACAAAAGTCCCCGCAGGGAACAACCATCACCCGGAAGCACAGATCCTTAAAAAGGAGATCCATCCACCTGGAAGCAATGGAAGAAGACCCAAAGGCCTCTTATAACTCAGTCAAGAGTAAGAGCTACTAGAAACAGCTACGCGTACACCTGCAAGAGCTGCAACAGGTTTCAAACTGCAACCTTCCGCATGATAGACAGCTATGCTGTACAAGCTGTTGGATCAAGCCCAGAATGACAAAAAGTTCTGATGAAATCAGATGTCAGAGTGAAGCAGCAGAAAAACTCCCCTGCCCGGTCATCTATGACTGAAGGTTATAAGGACTGACAAAATCCTTTCCACCTCCCGGACCCACAGGTCCTCTCGAATGCTTAGTTGAACATGAAAAACAATGAACCTGAGCACTCGGCGCTTCTACCGAACCAGCCAAGCAGAACAGCGACACCTGTCTGAACGAACCCGACAGGACAAGCCTGCACCTAGGGTCCCAACCGGCAAGCTGCGTAAATTCTCCCTCGTAGGGGAAAAGAGAGAAAACAGACATTTTTAACAAAGGACTAACATGTCCAACAACTTCCGAAGAAGTAATAAAGAGTATCAATACCAGAAAGTTTCCGAAGGAAACAAAAACAAATAAAAGACATCCCATCGGATATAAATAAAATATAAAATATAAGGCAACCCAGAGGTTAACGCCCAAAAAAGACAGGCCTACCCACAGGACCAGCCAAACGGAGCCCTATCTAACAAAACTGGGAAAAATCTCAACAAATGACTAGGAGATTACTTCATCCTCACATGTCTAATAAAGGTGCACCATTCGAATTATCAGACTGAAAATCCCCGTATCTGGTAACAATAGGGTCATTCAATAACTGAAAAACCTGTCTGAGCAACACGCTAAGGCGCGCAATCCTGTAATGGAAGGAACAACACAAAGGGAAGTTCCGCGGGGAACTGTAGAGGCCTTCCCCAAGGCGGAGGGCCCGGGACAATAGGGCACGAGCATATTCTCAAATAAAAGTCTGAACTCTGCAGACGAACAATCACCAACATTATGTGGAAGTGAAAACGTTCTGCAACCTATGGGGGAAAAACGCCACCCCGCATGGAGGAACCATATACTGGGTTACCCCCATTTGCAGAAGTATGATTTGGTAGGGAACTCACCTCTCGGAGAACAGGACCCCCAGAGGCGGATGGCTCAGCAGTCCCTTGATTCCCCGAGCCCGAGGAACCAGGCGCTCTGAAATGGCATACGGAACAAAACTGGTTGACATGCGTCAACGAGGTCACTCCGGATTCATCACCGGACACAGAATCTGAAATCAAAATAGTCTCAGTATCTGAATCCTCTGTAACTGAATCTGAAATTAATACAGTCTTAGCATCAGAATCCTCCATAGCTGGAGAGAGGATATTTAAATAATGACTAAAGTAGTGAAAACTAAAACCGCACCTGACACCCCCAATGGCTGGGGCACTCACCACCTCCTATGACCAGACCCCTGCGGACAAGAAAATTTCCTTCGCCACGCAGTCAGGAATGTGGAAATGGAACAACAAAATGTAGCCACGTCCTAACACAAGGTGAACCGTACAGTCCAAAGAAGCGCGCCCAACCAAAAGGCCGCGTCACTCTCAAAGGCCTCAATGTTCCAACCACGAGCCCAGTAAACATTGCACATAAGCAGGTTGAATCACATAACAAACATGATTACACCCCCCCCCCTGTTCAATAACCCCCCTCAGGAGATATTAACCCTCAATTCCAAAATACTAAAAGAGACTCACTGAGACCCTTATATATAGTTAGACCCACAAGGTGGTAGCCTCTCGGGATACATTCACATTACAGTACATTGCAAATAAAGTAAAATGAAACAATCTTACCGGAATCTACGCCGTGGAACAGGAACATGGCCCTTAAAGTGTGACGGATAGTAGCATGGACTTGAGAGAAGAAAGCAGGCAGCGAAGCGAGGTTCGACAATGCCGATTGCTTGAGGAGCTGTTAATATGAGTCGGGATGATTTCGCAGAAACTCCCTGCATCTCCAGACTCTAACTTTCATCCAAGCCCTCACTGAGAGACTGACAGGACTACTTAAAACTCCTGTCCCATGCCAAAGAGTACTACCCTCCATAAGAGACAAAAACAAAAATTAAAAATGTTGACACTTCTCTGCCATCCTCCTGGGATGAAAGGCAATGAATGACTGGGGGATAAGGGGAGTGGGAGTAGTGTTTGGGCTTTTGGCTGGGTTGTCTTTGCCTCCTCCTGGTGGCCAGGTTCTTATTTCCCAAAAGTAATAAATACAGCTGTGGACTCTTTCCATTTAAGAAGAAAATAAATGTTAAGTTAAATATCTTTTTTTTTTTTTTTTTTTAATACACGCACGATCATCTGATATTTTGTAGACAGCTTTTTACAGTTATGCTGCATCACTTTCAAGTGGTTTAGCATATGGGTAACATGTTCCTTTAACCCCTTTGGCCAATGATCTATGTTATGCGGTAAATAGCTAAACATACAGCATAGACAGTATGGGCTGGACCCTACTCTACGGCACATAAGTTTGGAAGAGAACGAGAGAATGGGATGCTTCACTACAGGAAAAAAAAACAGAATTTATGCTTACCTGATAAATTTCTTTCTCTTAAGGTGTATCCAGTCCACGGATTCATCCTTACTTGTGGGATATTCTCAATCCCTACAGGAAGTGGCAAAGAGAGCACACAGCAGAGCTGTCCATATAGCTCCCCTCAGGCTCCGCCCCCCCAGTCATTCGACCAACGGTTAGGAGAAAAAGGAGAACCATAGTGTGCAGTGGTGACTGTAGTTTTACAAAAAATAAATTTGAACCTGACTTAATTGCCAGGGCGGGCCGTGGACTGGATACACCGTAAGAGAAAGAAATTTATCAGGTAAGCATAAATTCTGTTTCCTCTTACATTGGTGTATCCAGTCCACGGATTCATCCTTACTTGTGGGAACCAATACCAAAGCTTTAGGACACGGATGAAGGGAGGGAACAAGTCAGGTAACCTAAACGGAAGGCACCACTACTTGCAAAACCTTTCTCCCAAAAAAATAGCCTCCGAAGAAGCAAAAGTATCAAATTTGTAAAATTTGGCAAAAGTATGCAGTGAAGACCAAGTCGCTGCTTTACAAATCTGTTCAACAGAAGCCTCATTCTTGAAAGCCCATGTGGAAGCCACAGCTCTGGTGGAAAGAGCTGTAATTCGTTCAGGAGGCTGCTGTCCAGCAGTCTCATAAGTCAATTGGATAATGCTTTTCAGCCAAAAGGAAAGAGAGGAAGTGATAGCTTTTTGACCTCTCCTCTTACCAAAATAGACAACAAACAAGGATGACGTGTGTCTGAAATCTTTAGTTGCTTTTAAATATAATTTTAAAGCATGAACCACATCAAGATTGTGTAACAGCCGTTCCTTCTTAGAAACTGAATAAGGACACAGAGAAGGAACAATGATTTCCTGGTTAATATTCTAATTAGAAACCACTTTCGGAAGGAAACCAGGTTTTGTACGCAAAACAACCTTATCTGCATGAAACACCAGATAGGGTGAATTACACTGCAAAGCAGACAATTCTGTAACTGTTCAAGCAGAAGAAATAGTTACAAAAAACAAAACTTTCCAAGATAATCACTTAATATCTATGGAATGTAAAGGTTCAAACGGAACCCCTTGAAGGACAGAAAGAACTAAATTTAGACTCCATGGAGGAGCCACAGGTTTATAGACAGGCTTGATTCTGACTAAAGCCTATGCAAACACTTGAACGTCTGGTACTTCCGCCAGACGCCTGTGAAACAGAATAGATAGAGCAGATATCTGTCCCTTTAAGGAACTAGCTGACAATCCTTTCTCCAATCCTTCTTGGAGAAATGACAAAATCCTAGGAATCCTAATCTTACTCCACGAGTAACCTTCGGATTCACACCAACAAAGATATTTCCGCCATATCTTATAGTAAATGTTCCTGGTGACAGGTTTTCTAGCCTGGATCAAAGTATCTATAACTGATCCAGAGAACCCACGCTTAGAGTTAAGCGTTCAATCTCCAAGCATTCAGCTGCAGAGAACTAGATTTGGATGCTTGAATCGACCTTGAATTAGAAGATCCTGCCTCGATGGCAGTGTCCATGGTGGAATAGATGACATGTCCACTAGGTCTGCATACCAAGTCCTGGGTAGCCACGCAGGCGCTATCAAAATTACCGAAGCCTTCTCCGGTTTGATTCTGGCTACCAGACGAGGGAGAAGGGGAAACGGTGGAAAAACATAAGCCAGATTGAAGGACCAAGGCGCTACTAGAGCATCTATCAATGCCGCCTTGGCGTCCCTGGACCTGGATCCGTAAAGAGAAAGTTTGGAGTTCTGACGGGACGCCATCAGATCCAACTCTGGTATACCCCATAGCTGGGTAAGCTGAGCAAAAACCTCCGGAAGGAGTTCCCACTCCCCCGAGTGAAGGTCTGACGACTCCGAAAATCCGCCTCCCAGTTGTCTATTCCTAGGATGTGAATTGCAGATACGTGGCAGGAGTGATCCTCCGCCCATTTGATGATCTTGGATACTTCCTTCATCGCTAGGGAACTCTTTGTTCCTCCCTGATGATTGATGTACGCTACAGTCGTGATGTTGTCCGACTGAAACCTGATGAACCTGGCCTACGCTAGTTGAGGCTATGCCTGGAGCGTGTTGAATATCGCTCTCAGTTCCAAAATGTTTATCGGGAGGAGTGACTCTTCCCGAGACCACAGGCCCTGAGCTTTCAGGGAGTCCCAGACCGCACCCCAGTCTAACAGACTGGAATCGGTCATGACAATGATCCACTCTGGTCTGCGGAAGCACATTCCCTGAGACAGGTGATCCTGAGACAACCACCAGAGAAGATAATCTCTGGTTTTCTCGTCCATTTATATCTAAGGAGACAATCTGCATAATCCCCATTCCACAGTTTGAGCATGCACAGCTGCAGTGGTCTGAGATGAATTCTGGCAAAGGGAACAACGTCCATTGCCGCAACCATTAACCCGATTACCTCCATGCACTGAGCCACAGAAGGCAGAGGAACAGAATGAAGAACTCGGCAAGTAGTTAAAAGTTTTAACTTCCTGACCTCCGTTAGAAATACTTTCATCTCTACCGAGTCTATTAGCGTTCCCAGGAAAGGAACCCTTGTGAGCGGGGACAGAGAACTTTTTTCGACGTTCACCTTCCACCCGTGAGACCTTAGAAAGGCCAGAACTATTTCTGTATGCGCCTTGGCTCATTGAAAAGACGCCGCCAGAATTAATATGTCAGCCAGATAAGGTGCTACTGCAATGCCCCGCGGTCTTAGTACCGCTAGAAGGGATCCTAGCACCTTTGTGAAAATTCTTGTCCAGAAAGGCGAACCTTAGGAACTGATGGTGATCTTTGTGGATAGGAATATGTAGGTACGCATCCTTTAAATCCACGGTAGTAATATATTGATCTTCCTGGATCGATGGTAAGATTGTCCGAATGGTTTCCATTTTGAATGATGGAACTCTGAGGAATTTGTTTAGAATTTTTAAATCCAGGATTGGCCTGAAAGTTCCTTCCTTTTTGGGAACTACAAACAGGTTTGAGTAAAAACCCAGTCCTTGCTATGCAGTTGGAACTGGGTGTATCACTCCCATCTTTAGAAGATCTACTACACAGCGTAAGAACGCCTGTTTCTTTGTCTGGTCTGAAGACAAATGAGAAATGTGGAACCTTCCCCTTGGGGGAGAGTCCTCGAATTCTAGAAGATACCCTTGAGCAACAATTTCTAATGCCCAGGGATCTGGAACTTCTCTTGCCCAAGCGTGAGCAAGAGAGAAAGTCTGCCCCCTACTAGATCCGGTCCCGGAGCGGGGGCTACCCTTTCATGTTGTCTTGGTAGCAGCAGCAGGCTTCTTGGCCTGTTTACCCTTGTTCCAGCCCTGCAAAGGCTTTTATGTTGCTTTGGGCTGGGAAACGTTACCCTCTTGCTTTGCGGTTGCAGAGGTTGAAGCAGGTCCGCTCCTGAAGTTGCGAAAGGAGCGCAAATTAGCCTTAAAAGGTCTATCTTGTGGAAGGGCATGGCCCTTTCCTGATATTAAGTAATTTTGTTTTGGACGACACGTCAGCCGACCATGATTTGAGCCAGAGCGCTCTTCGCGCCACAATGGCAAAACCAGAATTTTTCGCCGCTAA
Organism: Bombina bombina; assembly: GCF_027579735.1. Lineage (NCBI taxonomy): Eukaryota > Metazoa > Chordata > Amphibia > Anura > Bombinatoridae > Bombina > Bombina bombina. Next base: position 423,994,855 of record NC_069504.1, read on the forward strand.
TTTAGTTAATTGTAAAGCGGCATCTGTAATGAAAGAATTAACCAGCTTTAGAGCATGAATTCTATCCATGACTTCGTCATATGAAGTCTCCCTCTGGAGCGACTCCTCCAGCGCCTCAACCAAAAAGCCGCTGCAGTAGTTACAGGAATAATGCAGGCAATTGGTTGAAGAAGGATACCTTGTTGAACAAATATTTTCTTTAGTAACCCTTCTAATTTGTTATCCATAGGATCTTTGAAAACACAACTGTCTTCTATTGGTATAGTTGTGCACTTAGCTAGTGTTGAAAGTGCTCCCTCTACCTTAGGGACCGCCTGCCACGCGTCCCGCCTGGGGTCAGTTATGGGGAACATTTTCTTAAAGATAGGGGGGGGGGGGACAAAAGGTACGCCTGGTCTCTCCCACTCCCTAGTCACAATATCCGCCACCCTCTTAGGGATCGGAAACGCATCAGTGTATACAGGGACTTCTAAAAGCTTGTCCATTTTACACAATCAACCAGCGTAGCTAAAACCTCCTTAAGCAGTACGCGGAGGTGTTCCAGCTTAAATTTAAACGCTAAGAAATCTGATTCTGCCCGCTGAGAAATTTTACCTGCGTCACAAATTTCTCCCTCAGACAGTACATCCCTCACCGCCACGTCAGAGGGTCGTGAGGGTACAACAGATAAATTATCCAAATCTTCTGATTGCTCATCCTCTGTTCTTAAAACTGAGCTATCACGCTTTTTAGGAAAAACAGGCAGTTTGGATAGAAATGCTGCAAGGGAATTATCCATGACTGTTGCTAATTGTTGCAATGTAATAGGGGCCAATGCGCTAGAGATACTAGGCATCGCTTGCGCGGGCGAAACTGGTGTCGACACATGGGGAGAGGAAGGAGGGCTATCCTCATTACCTTCCGTTAAAGAATTATCTTGGGCCACATTTTTAAGTGTAACTGCATGGTCTTTAAAATGTTTGGATATGTTAGCACACTTTAAACACAAATATAAAAGGGGGGACCGACATGGCTTTTAAACACATAAATCAAAGTTTATCTGTAGGCTCAGACATGTTAAACAGACTTAGACAGCACTCAAATACAGTAAAATACAATTTTTGAAAAAACAGTACTGTGCCTTTAAATAATAAAAAGTGCATACTTTTTTACTAAACCTCCAAAAATCATCCAATCTTTATGAAATTTTCACCATATGATCGTAATGCTTTGAAATGATTGCAAAGTAAATTTCAAGTCAATTAACCCCCTACTGCCCAAACCGGAGCAAATTAACCATGCCACAGCCTTTGCTGTATCCTACCTTCCTTGGGGATTAGTTTTGATCGAAAATAAACCTCTCTGAAGTCCTCAAGTAATCTTTGGACCCTTCACATGTATCTGCATGAAGCTGTTTGTAAAATCAACTGCGCAACTGAGGTGCGAAATTCAGACCCCCTCCATCTTCCCTCAGGAGTTTGTGGGGCCTTCCCAAGCCAAAATAGGTGTCTAAATATATGCCATGCGGAATAAAACCCCAAAAAGTGTTTTAAATGCAATATAAAACTTGTATAATGTCAGATTATCTTAAAAAATAATCGATTGCCCCTTAACAGTGTCCACCAGTGTTTTGATCCCTTACAAATAAGCCTTCCTTCTATACTAAGTCTCAGAATATGGCTTACCTTTCCCACATGGGGATTCTGTCAGTCTTCTAGCATTACTAAGTCTTGACTAGAAAAAAATGACTGAAACATACCTTAAAGCAGTTAAGCCTGCAAACTGTTCCCCCCAACTGAAGTTTTCCTGTACTCAACAGTCCTGCGTGGGAACAGAAATGGATTTTAGTTACAAGGTGCTAAAATCATTTTCCTCTCAGCAGAATCTTCATCATTTTCTGCCTCAGAGTAAATAGTATAAAGTGGCACTATTTTAAAATAACAAACTTTTGATTGAAGAAATAAAAAACTACAAACTAACACCAGATTCCCTTTACACTCCCGTGGAGATGCTACTTGTTAGAGCGGCAAAGAGAATGACTGGGGGGGCGGAGCCTGAGGGGAGCTATATGGACAGCTCTGCTGTGTGCTCTCTTTGCCACTTCCTGTAGGGATTGAGACTATACCACAAGTAAGAATGAATCTGTGGACTGGATACACCAATGTAAGAGAAATCAGATGCACGTGTCTCCTGCTTTTATAGAATAATATAATGTATAGAGAAATATTAAGACACGGAAGGGGACTGCGCTATCAAACTGAACCGGGTACACATCCCATGACCCGCAATATGCTCAGCCCTGGGTGCTCAGTGGCACTCACAGGAAGCTATGCTGTCCCCAGAGTCACAGGCAGTTAACCCCTCTCTGTGTGTTAGAGAAATATTAAGGGCATGGAACACCACCCATTTAATTGTGGAAAGTAAGTCATGGTTTTCTTGTTGTATTCCTATAAGAGGAAACCCCACGTTTATAGCTGGTCGAGAGTTGCAGCCTTATAGTTTTTGGGCTACCTGTGGTATTAACAAACTTGGGGATTTTCTTGATATGGAAAGATACTCTAAGAACTATTGCAGAGATGAAGGGTAAGTATAAGCTTCTGGTATCCCATTTCTTGGCATATTTACAAGTTATATCTTATATTAAAGATCTCATGAGATATTTTCCTATTTATTTTCGGGGGGGGGGGGGGGACTTATTTAAATATTTTTTTTTAAAATTAAATGGAAATATACAAAGTTTTGGTAGAGATTAAAGCCGTACCTGCTTTAAATGGGATGACATGCTCTTGGCCCTTTAAAAGGAAATGTATGTTATGGGCCTTTTTTATATGATCACATTTGGCAGCAAAATGGTGGCATGAAATATACCAAAATGGTACAAGATCAATACCTTCGATTGTCTATTTAAAAAGGGATATGAAACCCAAAATGTTTATTTTATTATTCAGAGCATGCAATTTTAAACAACCTTCTAACCTACTTCTGGTATCAATTTTTATTTGTTCTCTTAATATCTTTTGTTGAAAATAGTTATCCATTTGCAAGAGCACCGGGTGGCAGCACTATTTCCTGCCATGTAGTGCTCCAGGTGCCTACCTAGGTATCTCTTCAACACAGATGTTAACATGGCAATAGAGCAAATTTGATAATAAAAGTAAATTGGAAACTTTTTTTTTTTAAATGGTCTGTTCTGTCTGAATTACAAAAGAAAAATGTTAAGTTTCATATCCGTTTAAAAGAAATATATCATTTTGATATGTAAATTAAAAAAGCAAGGCTCTAGTTCTGTTTAAATGGAGTTATAGCAAAAACATTCTCTGCTACTTTGAGTAAGTTCTCTAAAATTCCTGGCACTAAAGGGGTTAAGCAAAAAGTAATCTACAGAGCAGCAATTCACTACTGGGAGCTGTGTGAACATATCTGGCGAGCCAATGGTTAGAGGCATGTGTGTGTAGAGTGTAGATAGACCATACAGTACAGCTGCCTGATGAAAATGACACAAGTATGTCAGAACAAGTTGCTAAAAACTCTTCAAACTGTTTTCCCCAAGACCCAGTGCAGAGATACCACATACCTTTGCGACCCTATTTTTATGCTTGGTCTGAAAAATTCTGAAGTAATATACAACAAGATAGCCCCAATTTTTGGCAAACAGACTAAAATGGGTGCGTACTTTAGTCCTGATTATAGTCAAATTTGAGTGTTGTATGAGAGAGTGGTGTGTGTTATCTTTTACAAGACACACCACACACACTTACACAACACACACACTCTTATACAACACACACTCGACACCTACTCTCATTCAAAACACACACTTTCTTATACAACACACACACTCCACAGTCTCATACAACACACACACTATCATACAACACACGATACACACTATTATACAACACTCAACACATACTCTTATTCACGCGCACGCTCTCATACAACACACACACTCTCATATAACACACACACTCTCATATAACACACACACTCTCATATAACACACACACTCTCATACAACACACACACAAGTCACAACCCAGTAAACATGGTGTTGCGACCCAGTAATGGGTACCGACCCATGGTTTGAAGAACCCTGAATTAAGGTATACTTCATTACTGATAAAAAAAAAGGTGCAGACTTTAGCTCTGACCAGTTGCCAGTTGTAATTTTTACAACTTAGAGTGGCAACAAAAAGCACATTCAGCATATCATCAACAGATGGAAATGAAGGTTTTACATTGTATTTAGATACACTTTTGGAGATAATTGCCAAAATGGCTGTCATATAATGAATAGCAATTTTGGAGACCAAAATATTTCAAAACATACAATTAATTTTCATCTGTTTACAATTGAAAAAGTTGACTATCAAATCATTATTTATGTTGTCTTAAGTACCTGACTATTGAGCTGCAAAAGTACACATTTCTTCAGACACTTGCTTGACATGAAAACTATATTTACAGATCACATGCCCTCTCTGCACAGGCAACATCAAAGAAGATCTATCTACCAATTACCTACTCACATTTAATGTAACTAATAATATGTAAGGGCGATCAAAAGGGAAACAAACAGTTTAGAAAGTTATTATTAAATAAATAGCAGCTCATAAATGTAAAATTACCAACATTAGTGAACCCAGCTATAATATACAATCAGTGATTTTTATGTAAGATATTAAAGAGAAAAAGAAAATGCTGTAACGGAGCCTTTTATCATTGCACTATTGCTTGCAAAGAGCTATGCATTTTAACCCATGCAAAGGGATTAAAGGGACATGAAACCCAATTATTTTACATCAACTTTCCAATTAACTTATATTATCTTATTTGCTTCATTCTCTTGATATTATTTGCTAAAAAAGCATATCTAGATAGGCTCAGTAGCTGTACATTGATGCCTCGTGTGATTGGCTCACCCATGTGCATTGCTATTTCTTCAACAAAAGATATCTAAAAAAATGAAGCAAATTAGATAATAGAAGTAAATTGGAATGTTTGTTTAAAATTGTATTCTCTATCTGAATCATAAAAGAAAAAAATGTGGGTTTAGTGTCCCTTTAAACACATGCTAAAGAGACATGAAACTTTTTTTTTTTTATTTTATGATTCAGACAGAACATATAATTTAAAACAATTTTCCAATCTTTCTTGAAGACCAACCACTCGCAAACCAGATTCCAGGATTTCAGCCAGAGGCCTTAGGTACGAACTGGGCTTACGCCAAGCGAAAAAATGACAGCGTCCTTACAGAGGTATATTCCTTGATCCACCTACCCTGCCTCTACTGCTGCCGTGACGCCCAGTGTGAAATCGAGACCTATTTTTTCATCTATGGCCCCGGTTGGGGAGGTGCGGCTGACTCCCGGGGCCAGGTCTTAAAGTATCTTTGTAACCCTCGCACACCTGGGAGATACATGTTGACTGAGTCAAGGAGATGACGGTTCCTGGACACACTGAAACGCTAATTTACCTTGTTGAGCTGGGACATCCCACCACAGATCTGGAAGGAATCAGATATACACCAAGGTATAAAAGATCTGAATCGCTCCGGAGTAGGCTAAAATGGAAAACTCTATCGCAGCAACAAATAAGCTTGCACTAACAAGGACACTCTTACTTTCCAGACTGAGGGAATTTCTTTGTTCATTTAACAATATAGCATAACTATAATATATTTTTGAAACTGGTAAATATGTGCTGTTTACTGCTTGGCAATTATATTGAGATGCATAGGCTATATCAGTTTGACAACATAATCTCTGATGTCCTACCTTGGAGATTTTTTGTTGTTTTTTTGTCACTATACAATCACTTAAGCATTCTTGTGAATACACAGGATTACATATTCTCTCTAATATGTAATTAGAGATATCTGTCTATATTTTTTCAGAAGGCTTAGTTGTTTATAGTGTTCAGTTTATCTAATCTATAGGTGGATTTGGTTTCCATCTTTACTGTACCTTCTCACATGCTAAGGTTAATCATACTGTATTTAGTTCATCTTTAGTGAGCATCCTGGGTTGCCCTCATTCACATTTCTCCTTTCAAATTCCTCTTATGGTTAAGCACTAGGTGACATATGTGTTCAACACCATTCTACCTTGTACAGTGTCAGGGTCCCTCAATCAACGCCTAGTTAGACACTTATAGACAAATTATACATACTTTATCTTATTTGCTGAGTCCATATTGATCTGCACCCCCATCATTATAAACCTGACATTATGGCATATACTTTTATTTATTTTTTTACTTCTGCTCAATAACTGGCCCCATTATTACAAGAGGGATCATTGATACTGTTTAAGTTGGGCCATACCTACTCTTCACTGCAATGATTTACCTTATCAGCCTTATTAAACAATACAACAGCAATCAATAAAAAAATAAAAAATCCTAGCTGTTTGCATATTTATTTAATAACTCCTCCTCTTCAATTGTTTTGCTTCTTAAATAAAAACATTCATATTACATTATTTGAAGCCGTGCTTACCTGCTGAGTATTCAACTATGACTTACTATTACCTATATACTATGGGGTCCAAAAGTGCCCCCATCATAATATATACTTTAACACATACCTATAGCATTGCTCAATATCCCCTCAGCTCTCCTCTCTTTGAAATATTAGTTTGCTTGAGGTCCAAAGTGACCTCCTATTTGCTTTAGAGAGTATATAACAGAAAACAGAGATTTCATATCTATATGTTCCTCGTGCTGGTTTGGCTAACACCTGTACATTTGTTTCTTCATATTATTTTATTGTGAATGCACAACATTACTTTATTGTTTCTGCTAAAACTCTCAGGAAAAGATTAAACTTAAAAAAATAATGATTATATATATATATATATATATATATATATATATATATATATATATATATATATATATATATATATATATATATATATATATATATATATAGCTAAAAATGTGTATTAAAAGGGACATTCTATTGCAAAACGGCATGAATTATGGACTACAATGTACCACACATTGATTCCATAGGTCAAAAGCTCAAGCTAATTTACACCTGTCCCTAATAAGGCACATCAAAAGAGACAAGGAACAATACTACCATACTCTGAAAAAGGTGCATGCCTGAATTGCTCTTGATTTGTAGAACCATGTAAAATATAATAATCTGACATTGTTAAATGATATTTAACTATTTCATTTGCATAGAGATCTTTTTCAAAGCAGTGCTTTCTGCCAATATGCTATTCATCTGTAAAATAAATACTTCAATGTCAGTTTAACTAATTAGGAAGTACAAATGTTTTCATGCTTCCATACAATGTACAAAAACATAATTTATGCTTACCTGATAAATTTATTTCTCTTGTAGTGTATCCAGTCCACGGATCATCCATTACTTGTGGGATATTCTCCTTCCCAACAGGAAGTTGCAAGAGGATCACCCACAGCAGAGCTGCTATATAGCTCCTCCCCTCACTGCCATATCCAGTCATTCGACCGAAACAAGCCGAGAAAGGAGAAACCATAGGGTGCAGTGGTGACTGTAGTTTAATTAAAATTTAGACCTGCCTGAAAAGGACAGGGCGGGCCGTGGACTGGATACACTACAAGAGAAATAAATTTATCATGTAAGCATAAATTAAGTTTTCTCTTGTTAAGTGTATCCAGTCCACGGATCATCCATTACTTGTGGGATACCAATACCAAAGCTAAAGTACACGGGAGGGACAAGGCAGGAACTTAAACGGAAGGAACCACTGCCTGTAGAACCTTTCTCCCAAAAACAGCCTCCGAAGAAGCAAAAATATCAAATTTGGAAAATTTGGAAAAAGTATGAAGGGAAGACCAAGTTGCAGCCTTGCAAATCTGTTCAACAGAGGCCTCATTTTTAAAGGCCCAGGTGGAAGCCACAGCTCTAGTAGAATGAGCTGTAATCCTTTCAGGAGGCTGCTGTCCAGCAGTCTCATAGGCTAAACGGATTATACTCCGAAGCCAAAAAGAAAGAGAGGTTGCCGAGGCCTTCTGACCTCTCCTCTGTCCAGAGTAAACAACAAACAGGTTAGATGTTTGGCGAAAATCTTTAGTAGCCTGTAAGTAAAACTTCAAGGCACGGACTACGTCTAGATTATGCAAAAGACGTTCCTTCTTTGAAGAAGGATTAGGACATAATGATGGAACAACAATCTCTTGTTAGAAACCACCTTAGGTAAAAACCCAGGTTTTGTATGCAGAACTACTTTATCTGAATGAAAGATCAGATAAGGAGAATCACAATGTAAGGCAGATAACTCCGAGACTCTTCGAGCCGAGAAAATAGCCATCAGAAAAAGAACTTTCCATGAAAGAAGTTTGATATCAATAGAATGAAGGGGTTCAAACGGAACCCCTTGAAGAACTTTAAGAACCAAGTTTAAGCTCCATGGAGGAGCAACAGGTTTAAACACAGGCTTAATTTTAACTAAAGCCTGACAAAATGCCTGAACGTCTGGAACTTCTGCCAGACGCTTGTGTAAAAGAATAGACAGAGCAGAAATCTGTCCCTTTAAAGAACTAGCTGATAATCCTTTGTCCAAACCCTCTTGGAGGAAGGACAATATCCTAGGAATCCTAACCCTACTCCATGAGTAATTCTTGGATTCACACCAATGAAGATATTTACGCCATATCTTGTGGAAAATTTTCCTGGTGACAGGCTTTCGTGCCTGTATTAAGGTATCAATTACTGACTCTGAGAAGCCACGCTTTGATAGGATCAAGCGTTCAATCTCCATGCAGTCAGTCTCATAGAAAGTAGATTCGGATGATTGAAAGGACCTTGTATTAGAAGGTCTTGTCTCAGAGGCAGAGTCCATGGTGGAAAGGATGACATGTCCACTAGGTCTGCATACCAGGTCCTGCGTGGCCACGCAGGCGCTATCAGTATCACTGATGCTCTTTCCTGTTTGATTTTGGCAATCAGACAAGGGAGCAGAGGAAACGGTGGAAACACATAAGCCAGGTTGAAGAACCAAGGCGCTGCTAGAGCATCTATCAGTGCCGCTTCTGGGTCCCTGGACCTGGATCCGTAACAAGGAAGCTTGGCGTTCTGGCGAGACGCCATGAGATCCAATTCTGGTTTGCCCCAACGGAGAACCAATTGAGCAAACGCCTCCGGATGGAGTTCCCATTCCCCGGATGAAAAGTCTGACGACTTAGAAAATCCGCCTCCCAGTTCTCTACACCTGGGATATGGATCGCTGACAGGTGGCAAGAGTGAGTCTCTGCCCAGCGAATTATCTTGGAGACTTCTGAGATCGCTAGGGAACTCCTGGTTCCCCCTTGATGGTTGATGTAAGCCACAGTCGTGATGTTGTCCGACTGAAATCTGATGAACCTCAGTGTTGCTAGCTGAGGCCAAGCCAGAAGAGCATTGAATATTGCTCTTAACTCCAGAATATTTATTGGGAGGAGTTTCTGGCTGGCATCTGTTGTTACAATTGTCCAATCTGGTCTGCGAAAGGTCATACCCTTGGACAGATGGGCCCAAGATAACCACCAGAGAAGAGAATCTCTGGTTTCCTGATCCAGATTTAGTAGAGGGGACAAATCTGTGTAATCCCCATTCCACTGACTGAGCATGCATAATTGCAGCGGTCTGAGATGCAGGCGCGCGAATTGCACTATGTCCATCGCCGCTACCATTAAGCCGATTACTTCCATGCACTGAGCCACCGTGGGGCGCGGAATGGAGTGAAGAACACGGCAAGCATTTAGAAGTTTTGATAACCTGGACTCCGTCAGGTAAATTTTCATTTCTACAGAATCTATTAGAGTCCCTAGGAAGGAAACCCTCGTGAGAGGAGATAGAGAACTCTTTTCTTCGTTCACTTTCCACCCATGCGACCTCAGGAATGCCAGAACTATCTCTGTATGAGATTTGGCAATTTGAAAGCTTGACGCCTGTATCAGGATATCGTCCAGGTAAGGAGCCACCGCTATGCCTCGCGGTCTTAGGACCGCCAGAAGTGAGCCCAGAACCTTTGTAAAAATTCTTGGGGCTGTAGCCAACCCGAATGGAAGAGCTACAAATTGGTAATGCCTGTCTAGAAAGGCAAACCTCAGGAACTGATGATGATTCTTGTGAATCGGAATGTGAAGGTAGGCATCCTTTAAGTCCACTGTGGTCATGTACTGACCCTCTTGGATTATGGGTAAAATGGTTTGAATAGTTTTCATCTTGAATGACGGAACTCTGAGGAATTTGTTTAGGATCTTTAAATCCAAAATTGGTCTGAAGGTTCCCTCTTTTTTGGGAACCACAAACAGATTTGAATAAAACGCCTGTCCTTGTTCCGTCCGCGGAACTGGATGGATCACTCCCATTACAAGGAGATCTTGTACGCAGCTTAGGAATGCCTCTTTCTTTATCTGGTTTGCAGATAATCTTGAAAGGTGAAATCTCCCTTGTGGAGGAGAAGCTTTGAAGTCCAGAAGATATCCCTGAGATATGATCTCCAACGCCCAGGGATCCTGAACATCTCTTGCCCACGCCTGGGCGAAGAGAGAGAGTCTGCCCCCTACTAGATCCGTTGTTGGATAGGGGGCCGCTCCTTCATGCTGTCTTAGAGGCAGCAGCAGGCTTTCTGGCCTGCTTGCCCTTGTTCCAGGACTGGTTAGGTTTCCAGGCCTGCTTGGATTGAGCAAAAGTTCCCTCTTGTTTTGAAGCAGAGGAAGTTGATGCTGCACCTGCCTTGAAATTTCTAAAATGGCACGAAAATTAGACTGTTTGGCCTTTGATTTGGCCCTGTCCCGAGGAAGGGTATGACCCTTACCTCCAGTAATGTCAGCAATAATTTCTTACAAACCAGGCCCGAATAAGGTCTGCCCCTTGAAAGGAATGTTGAGTAATTTAGACTTTGAAGTCACATCAGCTGACCAGGATTTGAGCCATAGCGCCCTACGCGCCTGGATGGCGAATCCGGAATTCTTAGCCGTTAGTTTAGTCAAATGAACAATGGCATCAGAAACAAATGAGTTAGCTAGCTTAAGAGTTCTAAGCTTGTCAACAATTTCAGTCAATGGAGCTGTATGGATGGCATCTTCCAGGGCCTCAAACCAGAATGCCGCCGCAGCAGTGACAGGCGCAATGCATGCAAGGGGCTGTAAAATAAAACCTTGTTGAATAAACATTTTCTTAAGGTAACCCTCTAATTTTTTATCCATTGGATCTGAAAAAGCACAACTGTCCTCAACCGGGATAGTGGTACGCTTTGCTAAAGTAGAAACTGCTCCCTCCACCTTAGGGACAGTCTGCCATAAGTCCCGTGTAGTGGCATCTATTGGAAACATTTTTATAAATATAGGAGGTGGGGAAAAGGGCACACCGGGCCTATCCCACTCCTTACTAATAATTTCTGTAAGCCTTTTAGGTATTGGAAAAACATCAGTACTCACCGGCACTGCATAGTATTTATCCAGCCTACACAATTTCTCTGGCACTGCAATTGTGTCACAGTCATTCAGAGCAGCTAATACCTCCCCAAGCAATACACGGAGGTTCTCAAGTTTAAATTTAAAATTAGAAATCTCTGAATCAGGTCTCCCCGATCCAGAGACGTCACCCACAGACTGAAGCTCTCCGTCCTCAGGTTCTGCATATTGTGACGCAGTATCAGACATGGCTCTTACAGCATCTACGCGCTCTGTATCTCGTCTAACCCCAGAGCTATCGTGCTTGCCTCTCAATTCAGGCAATCTGGATAATACCTCTGACAGGGTATTATTCATGATTGCAGCCATGTCCTGCAAAGTAATCGCTATGGGCGTCCCTGATGTACTTGGCGCCATATTAGCGTGCGTCCCTTGAGCGGGAGGCGAAGGGTCCGACACGTGGGGAGAGTTAGTCGGCATAACTTCCCCCTCGACAGACCCCTCTGGTGACAATTCTTTTATAGATAAAGACTGATCTTTACTGTTTATGGTGAAATCAATACATTTAGTACACATTCTCCTATGGGGCTCCACCATGGCTTTTAAACATAATGAACAAGTATCCTCTGTTTCAGACATGTTTGTACAGACTAGCAATGAGACTAGCAAGCTTGGAAAACACTTTAAAGCAAGTTAACAAGCAATAAAAAAACGTTACTGTGCCTTTAAGAGAAACAAATTTTGACAAAATTTGAAATAACAGTGAAAAAGGCAGTTACACTAAAAAATTTTACAGTGTATGTAACAAGTCAGCAGAGCATTGCACCCACTTGCAAATGGATGATTAACCCCTTAATAACAAAAATAGAATAATAAATGACAAAAACGTTTTTTAAACACAGTCACAACAACTGCCACAGTCTACTGTGATTGTTACCCTCCTCAAACACGACTTTGAAGCCTTTTGAGCCCTTCAGAGATGTCCTGGATCATGCAGGAAGAAGATGAATGTCTCTGTCAGTATTTTTATCTGCACAGAAAAGCACTAAAATAGACCCTTCCCACTCATATTGCAACAGTGGAAAGCCTCAGGAACTGTTTCTAGGCAAAAATCAAACCAGCCATGTTGAAAAAAAACTAGGCCCCAATAAGTTTTGTCACCAAACATATATAAAAACGATTAAACATGCCAGCAAACGTGTTATATTACACTTTTATAAGAGTATGTATCTCTATTAATAAGCCTGATACCAGTCGCTATCACTGCATTTAAGGCTTTACTTACATTAATCCAGTATCAGCAGCATTTTCTAGCAAATACCATCCCTAGAAAAATATTTAACTGCACATACCTTATTGCAGGAAAACCTGCACGCCATTCCCTCTCTGAAGTTACCTCACTCCTCAGAATATGTGAGAACAGCAATGGATCTTAGTTACTTCTGCTAAGATCATAGAAATCACAGGCAGATTCTTCTTCTAATGCTGCCTGAGATGAAACAGTACACTCCGGTACCATTTAAAAATAACAAACTTTTGATTGAAGTTAAAAAACTAACTATAATACACCACTCTCCTCTTACTACGTCCATCTTTGTTGAGAGTTGCAAGAGAATGACTGGATATGGCAGTGAGGGGAGGAGCTATATAGCAGCTCTGCTGTGGGTGATCCTCTTGCAACTTCCTGTTGGGAAGGAGAATATCCCACAAGTAATGGATGATCTGTGGACTGGATACACTTAACAAGAGAAAAAACAAACAAAAACATATAGAACAAGGAAAGCCAAATAACTACCATGGACATCAATAAAACCCCTAGTATAGCGTATCAATTAAATTGTCATACTCCAGCAAAAATTGAGCACTTTTATTTGGGTGCATGAAGTTTGATGGCTATAAACATAAAAGGCTACCCACAATCTTCCTATTATGTAAAAAAACAGCAACGCCTTACTGTGAATATCTTTAAAGGACCAGTCAATACAATAGATTTGAATTATAAAAACATGCATAATAAAAAGACAATGCAATAACAATTAGGGGCCTATTTATCATTGTGTCAATCTTGACGCATTCCCTGGAGTCAATACGCTCGGTAGACATCCATGCCGCAAATCTACATACAACACCCTTATATATTTAAAAGTCTGTCAAAAACACCCGCGTCAAGTACGGAGCGACGAGCATTGGACTGTTGATAAATAAGAGTCATACATGTCGCGGATATTCTGTTTTTGTTCTAAAAAATGTTGTCTTTCATATCTGTGTTTATTTATATCTAGGGCTGCAACTAACAATCATTTTTTTGATTAATCGACTAATCTGATAAAAATAAATAATTTTTTCCTATATTTAAAGTAAAATCCACATACTGAGTGTTATAAATATAAACTAAAGACTAAAACTTTACAACTTTACATTAAAACATCTGTTGATCCAATTTTTTAAGCAGTAGAACACATTTTTATAATTAAGCAAAACAAAACCACAAAATGTTTGAAAAGTGGTAGAACTAGAAATAGTTAGACTATCACTGTTTATAACATTCTGATATTCACTCTTTCAGAAACTTTGCATTGAAATGCAAAAAATGTCAACATGAACACATGCTCCTAGCTGAGGCTGGCTCTCTTTTTGCAAGCTATTTTGCCTGCAACAGAGAAGATGGTGTTGAGGTGCCTGAGATGCATAAGTAGGTGTTTGCCAATTTCACCAAGGTGGGCTATTTATCTTATCTTATTTAGCTCTCCACCAATGCAAGGGGCCTCTTAACAAAATAAGCCTGAACTTCATTCTGACATAAAAATATCTTGAATATCTATATGCAATAGTAAATAACCAGTTATAAGGTTAGGGGGGAAAATATCTAGTCCACTCTTAAAATAACAGATACAGTATATACTTACAGAGGTTCAATTTGGTACATATTCCAATTAATTAAAATTATAAAAAAAAAAAAAGGCAAAAGGGCTAAAGACTATATATCAGTAACAGGATACAGCCTTACACATTTATCTATAGAGTACATATAATCAGCAATACCAAGCAATCCACTAAAAATTGTGTAAACAGGTAATAGTGACATCAATTAATATAACAAATGTCATCAATCTAGGGCTAGGTGTAAATAACAAGCTCAGCAATATATCATGCAAAGCATAGTCCCAAATCACCTGATTTAATATAAACAATCCAAATTATGACTCCTATTTTTTTTTTCTGGGTTGCACATAAGACAGGAGGAGGAGTTGTAAACGTAAAAATAAACTTATAGTGTCCTGAAAAAGCCAAAAGGATGTCTACAGACATTTTAGTTTTCACTAAGGGCATACCATAAAACACAATACCATGTGCAGGAGCTCATTGGAGCAAAGCAGCTGGTGCTGTGCACAGACCAACTAATTGCAAACCAACTAATCGATTATGAGATATGTTGACAACTATTTTCATAATCGATTATTATCGATTATGCCGTTTAGTTGTTGCAGCTCTAAAATTATATCACTATATGTATATAGTGTAAATTATTATTCTTAGTATGAATAATTGCAAATATAACGTAATTAGAAACTTTATTAAAATTGTATAATCTTTCTAAATCAAATAATATTGTATTGTATAACAAAAGTATTGTTCCAAATTTGGTGCACTAGTAGATATAGGTATAAAAAACAGAATTTATGTTTACCTGATAAATTACTTTCTCCAACGGTGTGTCCGGTCCACGGCGTCATCCTTACTTGTGGGATATTCTCCTCCCCAACAGGAAATGGCAAAGAGCCCAGCAAAGCTGGTCACATGATCCCTCCTAGGCTCCGCCTACCCCAGTCATTCGACCGACGTTAAGGAGGAATATTTGCATAGGAGAAACCATATGGTACCGTGGTGACTGTAGTTAAAGAAAATAAATTATCAGACCTGATTAAAAAAACCAGGGCGGGCCGTGGACCGGACACACCGTTGGAGAAAGTAATTTATCAGGTAAACATAAATTCTGTTTTCTCCAACATAGGTGTGTCCGGTCCACGGCGTCATCCTTACTTGTGGGAACCAATACCAAAGCTTTAGGACACGGATGAAGGGAGGGAACAAATCAGGTCACCTAAATGGAAGGCACCACGGCTTGCAAAACCTTTCTCCCAAAAATAGCCTCAGAAGAAGCAAAAGTATCAAACTTGTAAAATTTGGTAAAAGTGTGCAGTGAAGACCAAGTCGCTGCCCTACATATCTGATCAACAGAAGCCTCGTTCTTGAAGGCCCATGTGGAAGCCACAGCCCTAGTGGAATGAGCTGTGATTCTTTCGGGAGGCTGCCGTCCGGCAGTCTCGTAAGCCAATCTGATGATGCTTTTAATCCAAAAAGAGAGAGGTGTAGAAGTTGCTTTTTGACCTCTCCTTTTACCAGAATAAACAACAAACAAGGAAGATGTTTGTCTAAAATCCTTTGTAGCATCTAAATAGAATTTTAGAGCGCGAACAACATCCAAATTGTGCAACAAACGTTCCTTCTTTGAAACTGGTTTCGGACACAGAGAAGGTACGATAATCTCCTGGTTAATGTTTTTGTTAGAAACAACTTTTGGAAGAAAACCAGGTTTAGTACGTAAAACCACCTTATCTGCATGGAACACCAGATAAGGAGGAGAACACTGCAGAGCAGATAATTCTGAAACTCTTCTAGCAGAAGAGATTGCAACTAAAAACAAAACTTTCCAAGATAATAACTTAATATCAACGGAATGTAAGGGTTCAAACGGAACCCCCTGAAGAACTGAAAGAACTAAATTGAGACTCCAAGGAGGAGTCAAAGGTTTGTAAACAGGCTTAATTCTAACCAGAGCCTGAACAAAGGCTTGAACATCTGGCACAGCTGCCAGCTTTTTGTGAAGTAACACAGACAAGGCAGAAATCTGTCCCTTCAGGGAACTTGCAGATAATCCTTTTTCCAATCCTTCTTGAAGGAAGGATAGAATCTTAGGAATCTTAACCTTGTCCCAAGGGAATCCTTTAGATTCACACCAACAGATATATTTTTTCCAAATTTTGTGGTAAATCTTTCTAGTTACAGGCTTTCTGGCCTGAACAAGAGTATCGATAACAGAATCTGAGAACCCTCGCTTCGATAAGATCAAGCGTTCAATCTCCAAGCAGTCAGCTGGAGTGAAACCAGGTTCGGATGTTCGAACGGACCCTGAACAAGAAGGTCTCGTCTCAAAGGTAGCTTCCAAGGTGGAGCCGATGACATATTCACCAGATCTGCATACCAAGTCCTGCGTGGCCACGCAGGAGCTATCAAGATCACCGACGCCCTCTCCTGATTGATCCTGGCTACCAGCCTGGGGATGAGAGGGAACGGCGGGAACACATAAGCTAGTTTGAAGGTCCAAGGTGCTACTAGTGCATCCACTAGAGCCGCCTTGGGATCCCTGGATCTGGACCCGTAGCAAGGAACTTTGAAGTTCTGACGAGAGGCCATCAGATCCATGTCTGGAATGCCCCACAGCTGAGTGACTTGGGCAAAGATTTCCGGATGGAGTTCCCACTCCCCCGGATGCAATGTCTGACGACTCAGAAAATCCGCTTCCCAATTTTCCACTCCTGGGATGTGGATAGCGGACAGGTGGCAGGAGTGAGACTCCGCCCATAGAATGATTTTGGTCACTTCTTCCATCGCTAGGGAACTCCTTGTTCCCCCCTGATGGTTGATGTACGCAACAGTTGTCATGTTGTCTGATTGAAACCGTATGAACTTGGCCCTCGCTAGCTGAGGCCAAGCCTTGAGAGCATTGAATATCGCTCTCAGTTCCAGAATATTTATCGGTAGAAGAGATTCTTCCCGAGACCAAAGACCCTGAGCTTTCAGGGATCCCCAGACCGCGCCCCAGCCCATCAGACTGGCGTCGGTCGTGACAATGACCCACTCTGGTCTGCGGAATGTCATCCCTCGTGACAGGTTGTCCAGGGACAGCCACCAACGGAGTGAGTCTCTGGTCCTCTGATTTACTTGTATCTTCGGAGACAAGTCTGTATAATCCCCATTCCACTGACTGAGCATGCACAGTTGTAATGGTCTTAGATGAATGCGCGCAAAAGGAACTATGTCCATAGCCGCTACCATCAACCCGATCACTTCCATGCACTGAGCTATGGAAGGAAGAGGAACGGAATGAAGTATCCGACAAGAGTCTAGAAGCTTTGTTTTTCTGGCCTCTGTCAGAAATATCCTCATTTCTAAGGAGTCTATTATTGTTCCCAAGAAGGGAACCCTTGTTGACGGAGATAGAGAACTCTTTTCCACGTTCACTTTCCATCCGTGAGATCTGAGAAAGGCCAGGACGATGTCCGTGTGAGCCTTTGCTTGAGGAAGGGACGACGCTTGAATCAGAATGTCGTCCAAGTAAGGTACTACAGCAATGCCCCTTGGTCTTAGCACAGCTAGAAGGGACCCTAGTACCTTTGTGAAAATCCTTGGAGCAGTGGCTAATCCGAAAGGAAGCGCCACGAACTGGTAATGCTTGTCCAGGAATGCGAACCTTAGGAACCGATGATGTTCCTTGTGGATAGGAATATGTAGATACGCATCCTTTAAATCCACCGTGGTCATGAATTGACCTTCCTGGATGGAAGGAAGAATAGTTCGAATGGTTTCCATCTTGAACGATGGAACCTTGAGAAACTTGTTTAAGATCTTGAGATCTAAGATTGGTCTGAACGTTCCCTCTTTTTTGGGAACTATGAACAGATTGGAGTAGAACCCCATCCCTTGTTCTCTTAATGGAACAGGATGAATCACTCCCATTTTTAACAGGTCTTCTACACAATGTAAGAATGCCTGTCTTTTTATGTGGTCTGAAGACAACTGAGACCTGTGGAACCTCCCCCTTGGGGGAAGTCCCTTGAATACCAGAAGATAACCTTGGGAGACTATTTCTAGCGCCCAAGGATCCAGAACATCTCTTGCCCAAGCCTGAGCGAAGAGAGAGAGTCTGCCCCCCACCAGATCCGGTCCCGGATCGGGGGCCAACATTTCATGCAGTCTTGGTAGCAGTGGCAGGTTTCTTGGCCTGCTTTCCCTTGTTCCAGCCTTGCATTGGTCTCCAAGCTGGCTTGGCTTGAGAAGTATTACCCTCTTGCTTAGAGGACGTAGCACCTCGGGCTGGTCCGTTTCTACGAAAGGGACGAAAATTAGGTTTATTTTTTGCCTTGAAAGGCCGATCCTGAGGAAGGGCGTGGCCCTTACCCCCAGTGATATCAGAGATAATCTCTTTCAAGTCAGGGCCAAACAGCGTTTTCCCCTTGAAAGGAATGTTAAGTAGCTTGTTCTTGGAAGACGCATCAGCCGACCAAGATTTCAACCAAAGCGCTCTGCGCGCCACAATAGCAAACCCAGAATTCTTAGCCGCTAACCTAGCCAATTGCAAAGTGGCGTCTAGGGTGAAAGAATTAGCCAATTTGAGAGCATTGATTCTGTCCATAATCTCCTCATAAGGAGGAGAATCACTATCGACCGCCTTTATCAGCTCATCGAACCAGAAACATGCGGCTGTAGCGACAGGGACAATGCATGCAATTGGTTGTAGAAGGTAACCCTGCTGAACAAACATCTTTTTAAGCAAACCTTCTAATTTTTTATCCATAGGATCTTTGAAAGCACAACTATCCTCTATGGGTATAGTGGTGCGTTTGTTTAAAGTGGAAACCGCTCCCTCGACCTTGGGGACTGTCTGCCATAAGTCCTTTCTGGGGTCGACCAAAGGAAACAATTTTTTAAATATGGGGGGAGGGACGAAAGGAATACCGGGCCTTTCCCATTCTTTATTAACAATGTCCGCCACCCGCTTGGGTATAGGAAAAGCTTCTGGGAGCCCCGGCACCTCTAGGAACTTGTCCATTTTACATAGCTTCTCTGGGATGACCAACTTGTCACAATCATCCAGAGTGGATAATACCTCCTTAAGCAGAATGCGGAGATGTTCCAACTTAAATTTAAATGCAATCACATCAGGTTCAGCCTGTTGAGAAATGTTCCCTGAATCAGTAATTTCTCCCTCAGACAAAACCTCCCTGGCCCCATCAGACTGGGTTAGGGGCCCTTCAGAGATATTAGTATCAGCGTTGTCATGCTCTTCAGTATCTAAAACAGAGCAGCCGCGCTTACGCTGACAAGTGTTCATTCTGGCTAAAATGTTTTTGACAGAATTATCCATTACAGCCGTTAATTGTTGCATAGTAAGGAGTATTGGCGCGCTAGATGTACTAGGGGCCTCCTGAGTGGGCAAGACTCGTGTAGACGAAGGAGGGAATGATGCAGTACCATGCTTACTCCCCTCACTTGAGGAATCATCTTGGGCATCATTGTCATTATCACATAAATCACATTTATTTAAATGAATAGGAATTCTGGCTTCCCCACATTCAGAACACAGTCTATCTGGTAGTTCAGACATGTTAAACAGGCATAAACTTGATAACAAAGTACAAAAACGTTTTAAAATAAAACCGTTACTGTCACTTTAAATTTTAAACTGAACACACTTTATTACTGCAATTGCGAAAAAACATGAAGGAATTGTACAAAATTCACCAAATTTTCACCACAGTGTCTTAAAGCCTTAAAAGTATTGCACACCAAATTTGGAAGCTTTAACCCTTAAAATAACGGAACCGGAGCCGTTTTAAACTTTAACCCCTTTACAGTCCCTGGTATCTGCTTTGCTGAGACCCAACCAAGCCCAAAGGGGAATACGATACCAAATGACGCCTTCAGAAAGTCTTTTCTAAGTATCAGAGCTCCTCACACATGCGACTGCATGCCATGCCTCTCAAAAACAAGTGCGCCACACCGGCGCGAAAATGAGGCTCTGCTTATGCTTTGGGAAAGTCCCTAAGTAATAAGGTGTCTAATACAGTGCCTGCCGATATTCTTATATCAAAATACCCAGATAAAATGATTCCTCAAGGCTAAATATGTGTTAATAATGAATCGATTTAGCCCAGAAAAGTCTACAGTCTTAATAAGCCCTTGTGAAGCCCTTATTTATGATCGTAATAAACATGGCTTACCGGATCCCATAGGGAAAATGACAGCTTCCAGCATTACATCGTCTTGTTAGAATGTGTCATACCTCAAGCAGCAAGAGACTGCATACTGTTCCCCCAACTGAAGTTAGTAGCTCTCAACAGTCCTGTGTGGAACAGCCATGGATTTTAGTTACGGTTGCTAAAATCATTTTCCTCATACAAACAGAAATCTTCATCTCTTTTCTGTTTCTGAGTAAATAGTACATACCAGCACTATTTCAAAATAACAAACTCTTGATTGAATAATAAAAACTACAGTTAAACACTAAAAAACTCTAAGCCATCTCCGTGGAGATGTTGCCTGTACAACGGCAAAGAGAATGACTGGGGTAGGCGGAGCCTAGGAGGGATCATGTGACCAGCTTTGCTGGGCTCTTTGCCATTTCCTGTTGGGGAGGAGAATATCCCACAAGTAAGGATGACGCCGTGGACCGGACACACCTATGTTGGAGAAATATGGATTATATTACGTCTTTGTCTTTCATTACAAAGCAAGGGGACAATATTATTGTTCCAAATGTGGTGCAAAATATTGCTCCAAACTTGGTGCACTAGTAGATATAGAGATAAAAATTAAATAAATACATAATATAATCTACCGTAGCTAACTTTCTTTTTATAAATCTGTTTGCACCATTGTGACGGATACCCCGGCTACCCCAACTGGGTAGCTCCGCCTAACGGGTCCTGCTTCCTCCCTGCCGACTGCAGCTATGAAGCTGGCAAGTGACCACAGTCTGTAGCCACCCCTGATGCCCGACAGCACCAGTATTCAGGGTCCCACCCTGTGGCAGACTCCAGCTACCCAGACTGGGTAGCTCTGCCTGAGGGTCCTTCCTCTGCCTGGAACAGGCTGCTATGTAGTCCAGGAAAGTGATTTTAGCTGGAGCCCACCCAAATAACTAGACAGACTAGCATTCAGGTGAAACAAGAACTGATTCTATTAAAAACACACACTCCTTTTATACACACATCTCATCTTGATAAGACAAAGGACAATACCACTATTTTCCCGCCATTCCCGCCCCTCCAGACAGCCCGGCACCTCTATAGGAGCCACAGTCCCACATAATCCCAGTACCTAGGGGTGGCGGTTTTGGGGTGATCCCGGTGGAGCTCTCTGTCCCCAGATGCCACAGTCCAAAAATTCAGCGTGATTCGTTACTGGGGACCGGAGTTATAGTCCGTTGAAGTTATGGGGGGTAGGGGTGTCCAAAACCCCGGGTTCCAAAAGGAGCTCCCCTCCGATAATTCCCCCAGCTCTTGTCCTCCCTAGGGGCTACCAATCCCCAAAAGAGCGGAGCTCTGGGGCAAAGGGCTGCTGGAGCGACCAGGGGTAAATTTAGCGGGTGTCCTGCTGTCCTGTGGCCGACCGGGAGTTCCAGGAGCCCGGGCAGCCTAGGAGGGTTTTCCTGGTCATACACCAGCTCTTCACAAAACAAGCAAACAAAATCTTCCAGAGATTGTGGTTGCTCTGAGGAGCCCAAAACCAATGAGAAACTTTGCACCAAATTTGACACAACACTATTCGCACCATATTTAACGCAATACTTGTATTGTATTTATTTGCAAATTAATATTTTAAGAGCCGGGCCAGTTTTCTCTCTGCACTCGTGTAACCCCTCCTGATTGCAGTCTAGTTTTAAACACCACCCTACACAGGTGTTATAAAATGGGCTGGCATATAAGATGACATTTCTTCATGAAAAGGAAATTCAAGAGAAGGAAGAAACACTGAAAATAGCATGACAGTAAAGGAGGTGAATTTCATTTCTGCTGTATCTGAATCTTGATAGACTATATTGAATCAAACATCATTCGAATTTTAAAATCATTGTCTAAAGTATTACACTGTGTGTCCTAATGTCATCATCAATGTTTAACTTTAATACTAATTACACATATACATACATTCAAAGTATAATACACAATCTAACAAATGACACACGTTCTGATGAGTGATCAATGACAAGTATCAAAGCAATTTGATTAGTTAGTGATAGTATAAAATGTATATTTAAATCAGATTGGCTGATGTCATAAATCATGTGATTATGCATTTCCCAATCAAAAGTGGTAGAATCAGGAGGGGTTACACAGGTGCAGAGAGAAAACTGGCTGAGCTCTTAAAATATTAATTTGCAAATAAATACAAGGAGAATTGTGTCAAATTTGGTGCGAAAAGTGTTGCAGTGAGTGAGACTTATATTACATGCCTTAAACATGGTGCAAATAGATTTATAAATTAAAAAAAAAGAAAATTAGCTATAATATATGATTTATTTATTTCATTTTTATCTCTATATCTACTAGTGCACCAAGTTTGGAGCAATACTTCGCGCCAAATTTGGAGCAATATTTCGCACCAAATTTAGAGCAATAATATTGTCCCTTTGCTTTGTAATGAGAGACAAAGATGTAACATAATCCGTAAGTAGTAATGTATTTATTCCATTTTTATCCCTATATCTACTAGTGCACCAAATTTGGAGCAATAATATTGTTTGATTTAGAAAGAGTATACAATTTTAATAAGGTTTCTAATTTACTTTTATTATCAAATATTGTATGCTTCATTGTCTTGTAGCATCGAATATAACCTGCGTTTTCAGACTCCTATTGATTTCTAAGGCATTTGCAGCCTCAAGGGTGGTGGTTTGAATGATAAGTACGTTGCGTTGGAATTGACGCGAGCGTACCTGTTGAATGTTTGATAAATTGGGAAGAGGGTCAAATAGTCTCCAATGTGAATTCGAAGCATCTGGAATGGCGCAAGCATTGATCTGCGTCGGATTGAGATCACAGGAGCGTATATTACATATCAACATTTGACGATCTTGACGCTTTAACTACGGCGGATCAATCTCGCATCAAATTTGACGCAGGATTCCAGCGTATTATCAGTTGAAGCTTTACTAAATCTACCCCTATGTCTGAACTTCAAATAAATAGATTTTTTTACTGACAAAAGTTATGTCTATTTCCATTCTCCCTGTATCATGTGACAGCCATCAGCCAATCACAAATGCATATACATATATGCTGTGAATACATGCACATGCTCAGAAGGAGCTGGTGACTCAAAAAGTGTAAATATATTAAGACTGAGCACATTTTGTTTATGGGAGTAAATCGGAAAGCTGTTTAAAATTGCATGTTCTATCTGAATCATAAAACTGACTTGAGTGTCCCTTTAAGAATCACTGCTGCTTTAGTAACAATAATAATAAGATATGTTTTTGTTTGTTTGCTGTTAAATAGCAATTCATACAAAGCAAACTTGCTAATTTAAAGGAAAAAAGTCAGCATTGTCCATACTCTTAAACAATTGGCCTTCAAATGGAATGCCGCCTAGGAGTTACCATGGAGATCACACAAAAAGATGGCAGGAAACGAGAAAGATAAACGTTTTAAGACTTTGACAATGATTCAGAAAAACAGGTTCTTGCAAAAGCACCATAAGGAATAGCTGGGCATTATGTTACCGTGCACACTGGTTAGGCTATCCATTTCTAAACATGATAGACTCATTTGAAAGGGAAATAAAACCAGGCCTGCCTTCTTCAAAAAGATATTTCATAGTGCACACTAATTTGTATTTGTATCAATGTTGCTAAAAAGGGCCTACATTTTTAATATCCCCTTTATTTTTTCACAATCTGTACTGGAGATTGTCATCTAATTTAATCAGCAATATTTGTCTTACACAGTAAATGTCACATATTTTTATAACAGTATACATAAAATTTTCATATAACTGCATGTAATATACACTACTAAAAAGAAGAATGTGCACAGATACTGATATAAAAATCTAGTATAAAACCTTTTAAAAAAAACTTACTTAGAAGCTCCCAGTTTAGCACTGTTGATGAGATTAGGCTGAGACACCCACTGAAGGGGGTTGGGAAAGCAAAAACAGACAGACCCCTCCCTCCTCCCCCCCAGCATATGAAAAAAACATTTACACAACCATGAGTCTGTAGACATTAGTATACATCTAAAACGTTGGGGCTTGGTTAGAAGTCTGAAAAACAGAATTTATGCTTACCTGATAAATGTCTTTCTCTTACGGTGTATCCAGTCCACGGATTCATCCTTACTTGTGGGATATTCTCAATCCCTACAGGAAGTGGCAAAGAGAGCACACAGCAAAGCTGTCCACATAGCTCCCCTCAGGCTCCGCCCCCCCAGTCATTCGACCAACGGTTAGGACAAAAAGGAGAACCATAGGGTGCAGTGGTGACTGTAGTTATTTTAAATTAAATTTGAACCTGACTTAAATGTCAGGGCGGGCCGTGGACTGAATACACCGTAAGAGAAAGAAATTTATCAGGTAAGCATAAATTCTGTTTTCTCTTACTTGGTGTATTCAGTCCACGGATTCATCCTTACTTGTGGGATACCAATACCAAAGCTTTTAGGACACGGATGAAGGGAGGGAACAAGTCAGGTCACCTAAACGGAAGGCACCACTGCTTGCAAAACCTTTCTCCCAAAAATAGCCTCCGAAGAAGCAAAAGTATCGAATTTGTAAAATTTGGCGAATGTATGCAGTGAAGACCAAGTCGCTGCCTTACAAATCTGTTCAACAGAAGCCTCATTCTTGAAAGCCCATGTGGAAGCCACAGCTCTGGTGGAATGAGCTGTAATTCGTTCAGGAGGCTGCTGTCCAGCAGTCTCATAAGCCAATCGGATGATGCTTTTCAGCCAAAAGGAAAGAGAGGTAGCTGTCGCTTTCTGACCTCTCCTCTTACCAGAAAAGACGACAAACAAGGATGATGTTTGTCTGAAATCTTTAGTTGCTTTTAAATAGAATTTTAAAGCACGAACCACGTCAAGATTGTGTAAAAGTCGTTCCTTCCTCGAAACTGGATTAGGACACAGAGAAGGAACAATAATTTCCTGGTTAATATTCTTATTAGAAACCACTTTTGGAAGAAAACCAGGTTTGGTACGCAAAACAACCTTATCTGCACGGAACACCAGATAGGGTGAATCACACTGCAAAGCAGACAATTCAGAAACTCTTTGAGCAGAAGAAATGGCTACTAAAAACAAAACTTTCCAAGATAATAACTTAATATCTATGGAATGTAAAAGTTCAAACGGAACCCCTTGAAGAACTGAAAGAACCAAATTTAGACTCCAATGAGGAGCCACAGGCTTGTAAACAAGCTTGATTCTAACAAGGGCCTGTGCAAACACCTGAACGTCTGGTACGGCTGCAAGGCGCTTATGTAACAGAATAGACAGAGCAGATATCTGTCCCTTTAAGGAACTAGCTGACAGACCTTTCTCCAATCCTTCTTGGAGAAAAGCCAGTATCCTTGGAATCCTAACCTTACTCCACGAGTAACCCCTGGATTCACACCAACTAAGATATTTCCGCCATATCTTATGGTAAATTTTCCTTGTGACAGGCTTTCTGCCCTGTATCAGAGTGTCTATAACTGATTCAGAGAAACCACGCTTAGCTAGGATTAAGCGTTCAATCTCCAAGCAGTCAGTTGCAGAGAAACTAGATTTGGATGCTTGAAAGGACCTTGAATTAGAAGATCCTGCCTCGATGGCAGTTTCCATGGTGGGACCGATGACATGTCCACTAGGTCTGCATACCAAGTCCTGCGTGGCCACGCAGGCGCTATTAGGATTACCGAAGCCTTCTCCTGTTTGATTCTGGCTATTAGCCGAGGGAGAAGAGGAAACGGTGGAAAGACATAAGCTAGACTGAATGACCAAGGCGCTATTAAAGCATCTATCAATGCCGCCTTGGGATCCCTGGATCTGGATCCGTAAGGGGAAGTTTGGTGTTCTGACGGGACGCCATCAGATCCAATTCTGTAATACCCCATAGCTGGGTCAGCTGAACAAAAACCTCCGGGTGGAGTTCCCACTCCCCCGGATGAAAAGTCTGACGACTTAGAAAATCCGCCTCCCAGTTGTCTACCCCTGGGATGTGAATTGCATATAGATGGCAGGAGTGATCCTCCGCCCATTTGATGATCTTGGATACTTACTTCATCGCTAGGGAACTCTTTGTTCCTCCCTGATGATTGATGTATGCTACAGTCGTGATGTTGTCCGACTGAAATCTGATGACTTTGGCCTCCGCTAGTTGAGGCCATGCTTGGAGCGTGTTGAATATCGCTCTCAGCAACAAAATGTTTATTGGGAGAAGAGATTCTTCCCGAGACCATAGACCCTGAGCCTTCAGGGAGTTCCAGACCGCACCCTAGCCTAACAGACTGGCGTCGGTCGTGACAATGATCCACTCCGGTCTGCGGAAACTCATTCCCTGAGACAGGTGAACTTGAGACAACCACCAGAGAAGAGAGTCTCTGGTTTTCTGGTCCATTTGTATTTGAGGAGATAAATCTGCGTAATCCCCATTCCACTGCTTGAGCATGCACAGTTGCAGTGGTCTGAGATGAATTCGGGCAAAAGGGACTACGTCCATTGCCGCCACCATTAAACCAATTACCTCCATGCACTGAGCCACAGAAGGCCGAGGAATGGAATAAAGAGCTCGGCAGGTGTTCAACAGTTTGGACTTCCTGACCTCTGTCAGAAAAATTTTCATTTCTACCGAGTCTATTAGTGTTCCCAGGAAGGGAACCCTTGTAAGCGGGGACAGAGAACTTTTTTCTACGTTCACCTTCCACCTGTGAGACCTTAGAAAGGCCAGAACAATGTCCGTATGAGCCTTGGCTCTGTGGAAAGACAACGCCTGTATTAAGATGTCGTCTAGGTAAGGTGCTACTGCAATGCCCCGCGGTCTTAGCACCGCCAGAAGGGACCCTAGCACCTTTGTGAAAATTCTGGGAGCGGTGGCCAACCCGAAAGGAAGGGCCACGAACTGGTAATGTTTGTCCAGAAAGACGAACCTTAGGAACTGATGGTGATCTTTGTGGTTAGGAATATGTAGGTACGCATCCTTTAGATCCACGGTAGTCATATATTGACCTTCCTGGATCATCGGCAAGATTGTCAGAATGGTTTCCATCTTGAAAGACGGAACTCTGAGGAATTTGTTTAGAATCTTTAGATCCAGGATTGGCCTGAAAGTTCCCTCCTTTTTGGGAACTACGAACAGGTTTGAGTAAAAGCCCAGTCCTTGTTCTGTAATTGGAACTGGGTGTATTACTCCCATTTTTAGGAGATCTTCTACACAGCGTAAGAACGCCTGTTTCTTTGTTTGGTCTGAAGACAAACGAGAACTGTGGAACCTTCCCCTTGGGGGAGAATCCTTGAATTCTAGAGGGTACCCCTGAGCAACTATTTCTAATGCCCAGGAATCCGGAACGTCTCTTGCCCAAGCCTGAGCAAAGAGAGAAAGTCTGCCCCCTACTAGATCCGGTCCCGGATCGGGGGCTACCCCTTCATGCTGTCTTGGTAGCAGGAGCAGGCTTCTTGGCCTGTTTACCCTTATTCCAGCCCTGCAGGGGTTTCCAGGTTGCTTTGGGCTGGGAAGCGTTATCTTGCTTTGCGACAGTAGAGGTTGCAGCAGGTCCGCTCCTGAAGTTGCGAAAGGAGCGAAAATTAGCCTTGTTTTTGGCCTTAAACGGCCTATCTTGTGGAAGGGCATGACCCTTGCCCCCAGTGATATCTGAAATAATTTCTTTAAGCTCTGGGCCGAAAAGAGTCTTCCCTTTGAAGGGAATATTTAACAGTTTTGTTTTGGACGACACATCCGCCGACCATGATTTGAGCCAAAGCGCTCTTCGCGCCATGATGGCAAAACCTGAGCTTTTTGCCGCTAGTTTAGCTAACTGGAAAGCGCGCATCAGTGATAAAAGAATTAGCCAGCTTTAGAGCATGAATTCTATCCATGACCTCATCGTATGAAGTCTCCCTCTGGAGCGACTCCTCCCGGGCCTCGAACCAAAAAGCCGCTGCAGTAGTTACAGGAATTATGCAGGCAATTGGTTGAAGTAGAAAACCTTGCTGAACAAAAATTTTCTTCAGCAATCCTTCCAATTTTTTATCCATAGGATCTTTGAAAGCACAACTGTCCTCTATTGGTATAGTTGTACGCTTAGCAAGTGTTGAAACAGCCCCCTCTACCTTAGGGACCGTCTGCCACTCGTCCCGCCTGGGGTCATTTATGGAGAACATTTTCTTAAAGATAGGGGGGGGGGACAAAGGGTACACCTGGTCTCTCCCACTCCCTAGTCACAATATCCGCCACCCTCTTTGGGATCGGAAATGCCTCAGTGTATACGGGGACCTCTAAAAACCTGTCCATCTTACACAATTTTTCTGGGACCACCATGGGGTCACAGTCATCCAGCGTAGCTAAAACCTCCTTAAGCAGTACGCAGAGGTGTTCCAGCTTAAATTTAAATGCTAAGGAATCTGAATCTGCCCGCTGAGAAACTTTTCCTGTATCAGAAATTTCTCCCTCAGACAGACCTTCCCTCACTGCTACTTCTGAGTTTTGTGAGGGTACTACAGATAAATTATCCACAGCGTCTGATTGCTCATCCTCTGTATTTAAAACTGAGCTATCGCGCTTTCTTGGAAAAACTGGCAGTTTGGATAAAAATGCTGCAAGGGAATTATCCATCACTGCTGCTAATTGTTGTAAAGTAATAGGGGCCAATGCGCTAGAGGTACTAGGCATCGCTTGCGCGGGCGTAACTGGTGTCGACACATGGGGAGAGGAAGAAGGACTATCCTCATTACCCTCTGTTAAAGAATCATCTTGGGCTACATTTTTAAGTGTCACTGGATGGTCTTTAAAATACTTAGATGTTTTAGCACACTTTACACATAAATGCAATGGGGGGTACCGCCATGGCTTTTAAACATAAAGAACAAGGTCTATCTGAAGTCTCAGACATGTTTGACAGACTTATACAGCACTACAATACAGAAAAAAATCACTTTTTGAAAAAACGTTACTGTGTCTTTAAATAATAAAAAGCACACACTTTTTTTCCAAATCACCAAAAAACATCCGATCTTTATGAAAAATCACCACATGATCCCAATGCTTTGAAATGATTGCACACAAATTTTTAAATAAATTAACCCCTTATTGACCAAACCGGAGCAAATTGCAGTAAACAACCGGTTTAACACACTACAGCACGGTGCCACAGTCTTTGCTGCGGCCCTACCTTCCCTTAGGGTTATTTGTAGCAGAAATATAAGCCTCCTTGATGTCCTCCTGCACTCTCAGGACTCTACACATGAAGCTGCATGAGCTGTCTTGAAAATCAACTGCGCAACTGAGGCGTGAAAATTAGGCCCTTTCCCCCTTCAGTCCAGAGTTATGGGGCCTTCCTAAGTCAGACTAGGCGTCTGATAATATGCCAGGTGAAATAAAAACCCCAAAAAGTGTTTACAACGTTTCAAACACAAATAAATATAATATTCCATCAATAAAAAAATCGATTTAGCCCATCACAGTGTCTACCAGTATTTAAGCCCTTAACTGAAGCCATCCTTCTATACTGCGTTTCAGAAAATGGCTTACCTTCCCTCATGGGGATCTCTGTCAGTCTTCTAGCATTACCAGGTCTTGTTAGAAATAAATGACTGAGCATACCTTAAGCAGTTAAGCCTGCAAACTGTTCCCCCCAACTGAAGTTCTCCGGTACTCAACAGTCCTGTGTGGGAACAGCAATGGATTTTTGTTACAACATGCTAAAATCTTTTTCCTCTCAGCAGAAATCTTCATCACTTTCTGCCTCAGAGTAAATAGTACAAACCGGCACTATTTTAAAATAACAAACTCTTGATTGAAGAAATAAAAACTACAAATCTAACACCACAAACTCTTTACCCTCCCGTGGAGATGCTACTTGTTAGAGCGGAAAAGAGAATGACTGGGGGGCGGAGCCTGAGGGGAGCTATATGGACAGCTTTGCTGTGTGCTCTCTTTGCCACTTCCTGTAGAGATTGAGAATATCCCAGGATGAATCCGTGGACTGAATACACCAAGTAAGAGAAATCAGCATACAGTTATTTAAAAATAAGAAAAACAATACATTTTTACAAAAACACTCCCAGATGGACTATATAAATGGATCCTCTACAAAGAAAAATCTAGTGCTAAATGTCCCTTTAAAGGGATATGAAACCCGATTTTTTTCTTTCATGATTCAGATAGAGCATGTAATTTTAGGCAACTTTCTAATTTACTTCTATTATCTTTTTTTCTTCATTCTCTTGGTATCTTTATTTGATATTTTAATCATGAAAGAAAAAAAATGTGTGTTTCATATCCATTTAAGTATTTTACTGCTTCTAAAAGTGGAAAGACCACCTTAGGCCTATATGGATAACACCTAAGGAATAGACTAAATGTAATTTGCTGGTGCTCTCCGAGGTGTTACAATGACATGAGGACACTAACACAGGAAAGCCATTAGATACTAAAATTCTAGAATGTTTAAAGCATAAAAGTAGTCTGAGAAAAAAGCAGATATAATTTTTTAAACATAATTAGTTATTAAAGGGACATGAAACCCAAACTTTTCTTTCATGATTCAGATACAAAATACAATTTTAAACAACTTTCTAATTTACTTCTATTATTTCATTAGTTTCATTCTCTTGGTATTTATTATTATTATTATTATCGGTTATTTGTAGAGCGCCAACAGATTCCACAGCGCTATAAACAAAGGCGGAGTACAACAAAACAATTATAGGGATCAAATGGGTAGAGGGCCCTGCCAAGAGTTGCACTGTTGTAGTCAGCTCTTAAGAAGGTGATCTACAAACAGCTGGACTCTTAGGCTTACATGCTAAGGGGGTTCAGGGAATAGCAATGGAGGAGGGGAACTGGTATAAAGAAAGGTTAGCATAGGTTGTATGCATCCCTGAACAGTAGAGTCTTTAGGGAGCACTGGAAGCTTTTAAAACTAGAAGAGAGTCTTGTGGAACGAGGCAGAGAGTTCCACAAGATGGGAGCCAGTCTGGAGAAGTCCTGTAAACGGGAGTGTGATGAGGTGACAAGAGAGGAGGAGAGTAGGAGGTCATGAGCAGAGCGAAGGGGACGGGAGGAAGAGTATCTGGAGACAAGGTCTGAAATATAGGGGGGAGCAGTGCAGTTGAGGGCTTTGTATGTCAGAATGAGAATTTTGTGTTTGATCCTAGAGGCAAAAGGAAGCCAGTGAAGCGATTGGCAGAGAGGTGCAGTAGATGAAGAGCAACGTGTAAGATAGATGAGTCTGGCAGAGGCATTCATTATGGATTGTAAAAGGAGCTAGACGGCAGGTGGGGAGACCAGAGAGGACAGAGTTGCAGTAATTAAGGCAGGAAAGAATGAGAGAGTGGATTAAAATCTTTAGTTGTGTCTTGTGTAAGGAAGTGTCTAATTTTAGAGATGTTTTTAAGGTGGAAGCGGCAGGCTTTAGCCAATGACTGAATGTGAGGAGTGAAAGAAAGATCTGAGTCAAATGTGACCCCGAGACATCGGGCATGCGGGGTAGGGGTAATGATGGAGTTGTCGACAGTTATAGAGAGATTAGGGGTGGAGAGTTTAGAAGAAGGTGGGAAAATAAGGAGCTCAGTTTTGGAGAGATTTAGCTTGAGGTAGTGAGAGGACATCCAGTTAGAGATGTGAGAGAGACAGTTAGTGACACGGGTTAGCAAGGAAGCAGATAGGTCTGGTGCAGAGAAGTAGATTTGGGTGTCATCGACATACAAACGATATTGTAAACCGTGGGACTTTATTAGTGAACCTAGTGATGACGTGTAGATTGAGAAGAGAAGGGGACCGAGGACAGAGCCTTGCGGTACTCCGACAGAAAGTGGTGACGGGGCAGAGGAGGCCCCAGAGAAGGCTACACTAAAGGTACGGTTTGACAGGTAGGAAGAGAGCCACGAGAGGGCTGTGTCACAGATGCCGAAGGATTGGAGGGTTTAGAGCAAAAGAGGGTGGTCAACAGTGTCAAAGGCTGCGGACAGATCAAGGAGGATAAACAGAGAGAAGTGGCCTTTTGATTTTGCTGTAAGTAGGTCGTTGGTAACCTTAACAATTGCTGTCTCTGTGGAGTGATGGGGACAAAATCCAGATTGCAATGGGTCAAGGAGGGTGTTTATTGTAAGGAAATGGGATAGGCGTGCATAAGCTAGTTTTTTGAGACGCTTTGATGCAAGAGAGAGGAGGGAAATAGCGCGGTAGTTCGATGGGGAGGTAGGATCAAGGGAAGGTTTTTTGAGGATAGGTGTGACCAGTGCATGTTTCAGCGATGAGGGAGTCTCTCCCTGATTATACATGTAGGCCACAGCAGTGATGATGACTGACTGGAACCAAATTAATGTTCCTGTTTGAGAAGGGACCAAGACTGAAGGGCCCAAAGAATCGCACAAAGTTCTCGGA
The DNA here is from genome assembly GCF_027579735.1 of Bombina bombina. Classification (NCBI taxonomy): domain Eukaryota; kingdom Metazoa; phylum Chordata; class Amphibia; order Anura; family Bombinatoridae; genus Bombina; species Bombina bombina. The sequence continues at coordinate 424,027,651 of NC_069504.1, forward strand.
TGTTGACAGGTAACCTCGCCTCCTGAGGGGAGCATACTCCCTGTGCCCTCTGGAACTCCCAAATAGCACGCCAATCCATCAAACTTGCGTTCATAGAGACTACCGTCTAGGTATGCCAAAGAAATGAAGCTCCAAGGGTTAAATAGGGACTTTCTTTCCAACATGAGACAGACAGTTTGACTGAAGAACTGAGCTCTATCTGCTGTTCCAGTTAGAAACAAATCTTTGACCGCTGTTGAATCATAAACAATTGGAGAGAACAAAGATGAAAGAGAGCAAAAAGGTACTGCGACAAATGAAGCCACCAAAAGACACACTACTTTGTGCTACAGATGGAGAATGAGCCTTTTCGTAGGGAACAACAGGCAATTTGAAGTTTGGTTCTGCAAGTATCTGTAAGAAACAATTGCATTTAAGTTAATTATCACTCCCTGAAAACCATCCTTGTGGCTGAGGATAAAGAACTTTTGTGACAATTGATTTCCAATCAATGTTCCAAAGATAACAATTCTGTGGGTAAGAGCAGTAGCCAGAGAAAAAGACGGAGATTGGAGCAAAATATCGTTCAAATAAGATGCAATGCAGGTTCCCTGATCACTGCTAAGAGAAACCCTATACATTAATGAAGATTCGTGGGGCTGTAACCAAACCCAAGAAATGGGCCACAAATTGGAATTGTTTTCTGAGAAACACAAATCTTAGAAACTGGAAATGGTCCTTGAGAATTGGGATGTGTAGATAAGCATCCTTTAAATCTATGGTTGTCATAAATTGACCTTCCTGAACTAGATGCAAAATGGTACAGAATGTTTCCATTTTAAAAGAAGGTACACAAACAAATTTGTTCAGAGTCTGTCTTTGTGTTGAGAGGGACTCGCAGGATAAACTATGTGCCAAGCCGGAAGTCTGATCACTCTAATATGTTATTACACTGACCCTGTATTGCTGCACTGTGATATACTTTCATTGTGGTGTACATAGGCCAGATTAGGAGTGCTGTTTGATATTACATGTATTTCTACCTGGAGATTGCTAACCTGTATGCAGAAATATTATTCATGCTTCCATAAATCCATCAATAATAATGCAGCAAAGAATAAGGCATCAAGTAGACATTTTTCATCCTCCCACATCTCCTGAATTGGCTGATAAGGCCACTGTGGGCATTGACACCCATCCCATAGTCACGCAGCTGTCTGTTTATTCCTACAACTACAAACAGGAGTTGGTTCCTTAAATATGGAATTTAAACAATTTTCCCAGAGACTTAAACATGCAGAACACTGCATATCAGATCATGAAGATAGGCAACGTGAGTAAGCCTCCAGAGTCACAAATTTGTAGACACCGAATACTTTGTTGCTGGCTCGCCTGGATGATCTAGAGAACAGATACCTACTGCAATTTGCTGAGAAAACTCTGCTTGATCTGCTTCAACTCTCTAGCTCAGAAATACCTTGTGCTGCTGAAAGGGCTCATCGTGTGGGACAACCTCGCAAAGCAGCAGGGAATCCCAAAACTCCTAGACATGTCCTGGTCAAATACCTTAACTGTAAGGACAAAGTCTAAATTTTAAGGGCTTAAATACACTGTGGTCCAACCAATGTTGAAGGGAAGAAGATCTTCATATTTCTTTTGCAGTCTTCTCAGGGCTACATTACAGGGCTACACTCCTACACGGATGGATAGTACTCTTTACCTATTGACCTGGAATGTGGGAGGAATCACCTGCTCAATAAAATGCATTTAAAAAGCTCTAAGGATACAAAATGCCCATTTAGCAGTAATGGTAGAGACATCTCAGTACTGAAGAACATCAGAAATTAAAACAAGGGTGGGTTCAAGAAGTTGCTGCTACTACATATGCACCAAAGCAGGCAAGGGGAATTGTAGTGCTTATTAAAATAGGTCTAGACTACAAAATCCTACACACAGAAGTAGATACTATGGATAGATATGTCATTCTAAAGCTGGAATTTGGTAAAAATGCAATTTGTATTGGTGGGAGTGTAGAGCTATTTGCAGGATAAATTGAAGTTTTTGGTTAAAATTGCAAAGAAGACTCTTAAAACAAACTGACCTTCCGCTGATAGTAGGAGGAGATTATAACATGGCCACCCAGGTACCATAGGTTTAAGAACCCATTTGCCCCCTCCACAACATCAGACACACCCATATACACATAGAGCATAGTTTAATTTATTTAAGATTTTAGTGTCTCTATCACTGATAGATATGGAGAGAAAGGAACCTAAAAGCCAGGGATTTCACCTGTATTATCCCTTCTAAATGTTCACTATCACATATTGATTAATTCCTTATATTTGACATCCTTAGATCAAGAGATACAAAGGTTAACATAGGCCCTGTTAAAATATCAGATCATGCCCATGTTTAGATTTTCCTACAGGCCCAATACGCTAACCATAAAATAAATTGCTGCGTTTTCCCCTACTATTTATGCAACCCACTATTATTCTGGGAGGCAGCAAAAAGTGGTCTTGCGTGGAGTTATAAGAAATTATGCAGCTGATGTTCATAAAAATGCAAAAGAAAATAAATCCTTTTTACTTAAAGGGATAGTAAACACCAAAAATGTTATGGTTTAAAAATATAGATAATCCCTTTATTTATCATTCCCCAGTTTTGCATAACCAACACTATTAGAGAAATATACTTATGGTAGTGAGTACATGGAATCATCAATTACTAGTGGGAATATCACTCCTGGCCAGCAGGAGGAGGCAAAGAGCACCACAGCAAAGCTGCTATACATGTCACTTCCCTTACCCATAATCCCCAGTCATGCTCTTTGCCTGCGGTGCAAGGAGGAGGTGAAGTTTTGGTGTCTGATACTACAATCAAGATTTTATTATTTTAAAAGCAGAGTAGGGTTACTCTGATTTTTACTGGGGTCTAGCCTTAGCCCATGTCAGTCTCTTCAGTAGGGCCGTGCTGGCTTTTAAGCATTTGGGAACTTGTGGGGTACAATCCCCACTGTGTTTTCCCAAAAAGTTTTGCTGCCCTATTCAGATAGCCTGAGTAGGTTTACTCAGTCTTTCTTTTTTTCCACAGGTCTATGTGAGGGATGGCACCCTCTCAAACCAGGTGAGCTGTCTTTTTTGCCGGACAGATTGAAGTTTCAAGTAAGTGCCAAGAATGATTTTCTTTATTTTAAAGGGAAGCTCTGGCACTTAAGCAGTTACTTCTGCAGGGGGACTTTGCATCATTGGCCCTAACAGGGCAGAAAGCAGGCACTGTGGGCAATGAGGAGTATTTATGTTTTTATTTTTGGCTCAGTTTAGATCCGAGTTAAGAATAAGGAGTGTGCTGTGTTTTTATCTAAAGGATTGCGGCTGTCTCAGCGTGTTGTTTTTTCTCCAAGGTGGCAGACTGTTTAAGCACGCTTTCTGTCACTTCCTGTAAGTTTCTATGATATGCAGCTCAGACCGACGGCTCTGCTCTAATAAGAGGATTCATCAGCTGTTAAGTTGCGGAGTTCCGGTGTGAATACAGGAGTGTTTCTATTAAGTCTTTCCTCAGGACAGGTAGGAACCTCAGCAAGGTGCTGTGGTGTAGAGTGTGCCTGGAGATGTTAATGGGTCTGCTGATGTTTGTATTTGCAATGTAATGCTTTCTTGCTGTTTGCTCCGTTATTATTAAAAGGGGCAGTAGTGGCGGTTTTTAAAAGCATTTAAAAAAAAAAAAAAAAATTTTTTTTTTTTAAATGTTGCTGTTTATTTTTTCTGTATTTTTTGGGCTTTAGGATGGATCAAGAGGCCTTGCAGAGTGTTACCTGTAGCCTGTGTTTTGACTCCCAGATGGAACCTCCAGTTATTCATGTATTGAAAGAACTTTGTGTTACAGAGATAGACTTTTTGATACTGAACCATCATTAGCCTGCATCAGATTTGCCGCAGCCTTTTCCTCAAGTGCCCCATTCTTTATCGTCCACACATGCAGTGCCCCTGTGTTTCCTCTCAGGCTCCGGTTTCTTTGCAAGATAGGTATCCTCTGCGGTATCTGATGCGCTGTCTGCTTTTCACATGTTGCAGGGAAAGCGAAAAAGGGAATTTAAAGAATCAGTAAGGTTTCTGATTCAGTTGTAGCTACTCAGGGTACTTCCTATCAGAAGAAAATTGAAAATCGGTCTGGTCACTAAGGGGTTAATGTCACTTTAAAGGATATTAGATAGTTACTGTATAAGCACATTTATAGCTATTAGTAATTGGCCTTAGTATGACAGATGGGATAAGATGATGATAAACTTTTAAATCTAAGATAACCAAAATACAACATGGCGACTCACATTTCTCTATAGAAATTTAGGGATATTGGATAGACCACAGTATTCAAATTAAATTACAAGAAAAAGGGGGACAAAATAAACTATTATTTATTTTATTACACATAACTATGTCATATGATATGCTAAAGTGTTTAAAGGCCCTTTAAAAGATTACTATGGGTTATCTCCAGATGTACTCAGTTCCCAGACTAAAAAAAAAAAAAAGAGTAAAGGACAGTCCTTCTGTGAGTAAAGTGTACTTTTACAACAAGCTCATGTTAACTTTCTATAAATGATGATGCTTATGACATGTTTCACCAAAGAAACAGGTAACCATTTGTCAAATGCACATAATCATTCAAACAGTATTGAAAAAAAACTAAAAACCTTAACTAAACAATGACCTGACAGGTGTCACTGGCACACAAAAGTTTAAAAATATATATTTTCTATACATTATAAAAGCTGCTCTGAGAAGGCCAAATTTAAAAGGATTTGCCTCTGTAGGCAGATGTGAGATAACAATCAACAAAGTGATGGTAAATCCTAGCGTTTCAAAAATGCTAGGATTTACCAGCAATAAAAATAAGGCGACCTTAATTTTACAGTTTTTTTTTTTTTTTTTTAAACTGATGAATGAACGCTTATTTTGCCCTAGCATCAGCGCTAACATATATTTAAAGGGACATCTACATGGATGCATTTCAGTTGTGGCATTTTTACAATATACAGGTATTAGAAAAAATGCTTCTAACAAAAGCTATAACTGTTTCAAAAGTATTTAAGTATGCACCGTGCACCTGCATTTTAAACACAGCATTTGCTCAAAGAACCTAAGGTGCTTGTACCATCTTATAATGACTCAATTTGTTAATTGCTGACATGATACAAGCCTTATTGGCACTATGAGCAGCTGCAGTATTTAAAATGCTGGTGCACTGAGAATATCTAGCTATGCTTCTCATGCACGTGCAGAGAAAAATGCTAACATCAAAACAGTGATAGCTTTTACTAGAAACATTTTTTGCCAATACTTGTATATTGCAAATATGTTTCTATTCAAAGATGTAATTCATCTATGTGCATTTAAATTTTGACTGGAATGTCCCTTTAACTCTATAGCTTATGTGGGAGGAATCTATTTAAAATAGATTAAACCACAATTTGATAGAGGACCCTTATCCTTGCAAGCTTGCTTCTTTTTTTTTGTTAGAGAATTACTACCCTCCTGTGATATTTAATTAATGATGTCCAGATAACATCCACCAAAAAGAAAAAAGGAAATTAATTCCAGTTCCAATCTGTAAAATTCAGCCCTAGACCAAACAAAGAAGAGAAATTTGATCATGCAGTTTTATGCATAAAGCAACAATGTTTTAATCTCATGGAATCGTTACTTCAGACTTTCATATAGAACTTGACTGGCTTCAATATAATATAGCAATGCAGTTTAACAGAGATCAAATAAGAGCTGACCGATACAACATTTGATACATAACAAAAGTTATAATGCGGTATGATTTTTACATTGTATTACTTAACATTTTGTATTTTTGGGAGTTTTCCCCATTAGAACAGTAAATATAAATGAAAATTCAGTACAGTACTTATATGCCCAAGTGTAACCTAAATGCCACATTCCTAAGCAGAGGTGACTATTTCACCACGTTTTTTCTCATCAATATTCAACCAGTGATGAATATTGTTTTGTGTTTTTTTTAATTTTTTGTTTTAACAAAGTTTTAAGTTTTAAAACCGCAAAATAAGCATTCACTACTAAAATAAAAATTCAGTATTGTAAATGTTTATCCCTTAAATTGAATGAATCTCTTAAAATAGCGGTATTAACATTTAATAACAACAAGATAGAATGTTATCTTTTTTGTAAAAGAAAAGGTGCCGGTACGCATTGATTTTTGATTGATGATATTTTCTGCTCAGTAACTTTGAGAAAAGCAAAGGGACAAGATGATTTACAATTTGATGTATTTTGCAGCCCCCTCTTGTGAAACTAGAGTAATTACATGATGATTACAAATATTACCAGTTATGAGTTGGCAAAGGTGTGGGTACTCAATACCAGTGAATATACGCACAAAAAAAGCCCTGGTTGTAAGTAAATACCAAAGTTCTACAAACCAAGGGCTAGATTACAAGTGACATGCTAATTTTTTATTGCTGTTAAGCGCTAACTGCGCTCAAATTAAAAAATTAGCGTGGGGAGCTCAGCAGCTGTTGCGGAAGGTCAAGTTTGTGAAAAGCTCCTGACTCTATCTGGACTTTTAGGGGTTATTTCTTATTTAAAATTGTTTTGATACGTCAGAGTTTATTGGTGAGGTGCAAAACTATACCGGGTGTATAGTAATAGAGTGCGCCACTATAAATACAACCTCATTTGAGATATAATAACAAAGTGAAGCTATTTGGTCTCTATACCTATAAGAAACGTGATCGTGAGACAAATATAAAATGAATAATAAAAATATTATGAAAAATATAAATAAATAGAAATCATAATAATAATAAAAGAAACGAGATGAAAAATGAAATAAAAGAAAATTAAAAAGGCAAAAAATTGCTAATATTAATAACACTCAAAGTATATATATATATATATATATATATATATATATATATATATATATATATATATATATATATATATATATATATATATATATATATATATATATATAAAATGTGCTTATTATAAAGTGTCCAAAAGACGGTTGTGGGCGATGTCACAAAGGGTAATATAGTCTCTGGTACAATAATGAGTTGGTACGCTGGGCTGCTGGTCTTGGAACCGAGTAATCAATCAGTACATTTGTAGAGTGGACAAAGAAAGACAGCGCCTCATAGTGCAGATAAACTTCAAAATGTGAGATCACAAGAAGACAAACAAATGATAATATACTCACAAGAGTACTGGCACTCTTATATAAAGAAGTGCGAATGTGCAGGCTGACATTCAGCAGCAGTCAGTACGCTGAAATATGGATCATCCAATATGTCAAAGGAGCAGCCGTGGACTCTCCTCCGTAACACCCAGAGAATCTTCTGCGTCGGCACTGTTTGTAATGTGCGGCTTCCACTATATATTGGAAGTAGGCAGCGGTGTCCGTGAATGCAAGGCTGTTCGTAAGTTTAAAAAGCCCCCAGAAAGCAATAGGGTATAATAAGATAAAAAGCTATAACAAAGCTTGAAATAAAAACAGTGGATGATTTATTAGGTGAGCTTACAACGCGTTTCTCGGCCGCAAGCTCCTGGCCGTTTCCTCAGGTTAACCTGAGGAAACGGCCAGGAGCTTGCGGCCGAGAAACGCGTCTACTTCCAATATATAGTGGAAGCAGCACATTACAAACAGTGCAGACATAGAAGATTCTCTGGGTGTTACGGAGGAGAGTCCACGGTTGCTCCTTTGACATATTGGAGGATCCATATTTCAGCGTACTGACTGCTGCTGAATGTCAGCCTGCACATTCGCACTTCTTTATATAAGAGTGCCAGTACTCTTGTGAGTATATTTCCATTTGTTTGTCTTCTTGTGATCTCACATTTTGAAGTTTATCTGCACTATGAGGCGCTGTCTTTCTTTGTCCACTTATTGGTGATGTGCCCTGAGAAACCCCAGAAGAGTTTGTGGGTACATACTGCAAAGATAGACTTTCCTATGTTCCTTAGCTAAGCAGCATGGAGGCCGACTGCATGACAGAGAACCTGTGCTGTGAGTCTGCTTACCCGGGCTGCTGCACAATCCCCCCCCCCCTGAGGATTCCGTGGATTCTGGGTTATAAGCAGTGAACAGTGTGCATAAATCTTGTCTACAAAGGGGAAATGCTTCCTATATCAAAGTACTATTATCAAATTAATATTACATCTCATATTTAGCTGAGCAGTGTGGGACGATGGAATCTGAAGGTGCGGTCATCTTAGAGCTGGTGGTGAATGCTCTGGAAACTTGTATTGGGCGCCTAGAACAGAGTATAAGTGCTGAATGGGGTAATATATTTATTCCTTCTACGAAAGAACAAGCTCCAGTATACTACATGAGCACACAACACATGGATGACAGTGATAAGTGTGATATACACCGAAAGTTGGAAGCTCTGCCAGCAGCGGTGTCTCAAGAGTTCAACCCAGTGACGTAAGTGTTGCTACAATCCTCAGCTTATCACAATATCCCTGCCGACCTGCTACAGAGGGGTGATGATACCCCAGAATCCTCGTCAGGATTATCTGCTGCCTTGAGCTGTGAAATCAATCTGGGTAAAGAGATAGCAGCGGCAAAGCAGCTCAGAGTCAAGTATGTGATGGCGAGTGCTACAGAGTCCACCCAAGGGGCCACGTGTAATCAAACTGATGTGACCGGCTTTGAGCTGATTCCTATTATACATGCCGAGAGATTAGAGAACCCAGGATATATATGTTTTCAAGCACTGCCCATAGAGGTCTTACATGGATCACCGATTAGGTTCTGATGCTTGAGTTACCTCCTCCATCTAGTTAAATAGTCACCTATTCCATATTATGTCATATTCTGGGCCCTTTTAGATCTTTACCCCTGGAAAATGAGAAAATGGATGTGTGTATGAGAGCTACTCAGTTGTCAAGATTATAAGCTAAACCCAAAAATACCACACTAATCTCTCCAAAATTGTGTGGTAATGATCTAGGAAAACAGTAGGGAGCTGTGGGTTAGCGCTCTACTAGAGAGCAAAACTGACTGGTGTTTTAAGATAATATAAGGCTGATTGACCTGTTAAAGTTAGGAGGGGTAGTGTACAATAGTGATTTATAAAGCACCTAAGTAAAAAATCCAGTATGTTAAGATATAAATTACAAATTTATTTTAAGATGAAATTGTTTAAAGATAAAATATGCACATAATCAACATATAATATACAAAAGGATATAAAAAGGCAAATATAGATATTCAACACATAGGTATTAAAAACATATAGAAGTGTTTGGGATGCGTATGAATCCCCAATAAGAATTATAGCAGCTTCAAAAAATAAAAGTCTCAGATATGGCTGTTTGCGGCAGCAGTACCTTAGATATCGTTAGTAACGATGTGTAGCTGAACAGTCTGTTGAAAGATTGCTGTGATTTGTACAGCTAAGATGTATTGTATCAAATTGTATCCATGGCTTTAATGGAGTAAATGTTCCAGTGTGTTCCTCTGTGTGAGGCTAGTAGCCTCTATGCTGATGACAGGAGCTGGGCCGCCATGCGGTACCAATCAGACTTGTCTGTCAGCATTGTAGGGATAATCCAAATATTCGGCATGTGCCTTAGTAGGGATGAGGCTATGCTCTGAAGCTTATGAAACAAAGATTCTAACTGTAAGTGCTCTTTAGGGTAGTAATATTTAATGACCCTCGTTGTATACAAAGGGACAAGTAACACCAGGGCTATTTTTACATTTCTGCAGTGTTTGTGTTTAGCTGTACCCCATAATCTGATGCACTCCTGATGTACTTTTGAACGCTGATCTTCATAGTGCTATACGGGTGTTAAGTGTCCCTTTGTATACAACGAGGGTCATTACACATTACTACCGTAAAGAGCGCTTACAGTGAGAATCTTTATTTCATAAACTTCAGAGCATAGCCTCATCCCTACTAAGGCAAACACCAAATATTTGGATTATCGCTACAACGCTGAGCGCTGACAGACAAGTCTGATTGTTACCGCATGGCGGCCCAGCTCCTGACATCATCAGCATAGAGGCTATTAGCCTCACACAGAGGAACATTTACTTCATTAAAGCCACAGATACAATACATCTTAGCTGTACAAATCACAGCGATCTTTCAACAGACTGTTCAGCTACACATCGTTACTAACGATATCTAAGGTACTGCTGCCACAAACAGACATATCCGAGACTTTTAAGCTGCTAAAATTCTTACGCATCCCAAACACTTCTATATGTTTTTAATACCTATGTGTTGAATATCTATATTTTCTTTTGTATATCCTTTTTTATATTTTACAGTGCCGGCACTATACATGTTGATTATGTGGATATTTTATCTTTAAACAATTTTACCTTAAAATAAATTTTGTAATTTATATATCTTAACATACTGGGTTTCTTCTGTTAAGTGTGATCAGTCCACGGGTCATCATTACTTCTGGGATATTAACTCCTCCCCAACAGGAAGTGCAAGAGGATTCACCCAGCAGAGCTGCATATAGCTCCTCCCCTCTACGTCACTCCCAGTCATTCTCTTGCACCCAACGACTAGATAGGAGGTGTGAGAGGGCTATGGTGATTATACTTAGTTTTATATCTTCAATCAAAAGTTTGTTATTTTAAAATAGCACCGGAGTGTGTTATTACCTCTCTGGCAGAGTTTGACGAAGAATCTACCAGAGTTTTTGCTATGATTTTAGCCGGAGTAGTTAAGATCATATTGCTGTTTCTCGGCCATCTGAGGAGAGGTAAACTTCAGATCAGGGGACAGCGGGCAGATGAATCTGCATAGAGGTATGTAGCAGCTTTTATTTTCTGACAATGGAATTGATGAGAAAATCCTGCCATACCGATATAATGTCATGTATGTATACTTTACACTTCAGTATTCTGGGGAATGGTACTTCACTAGAATTACACTGTAAGAAGTACATTAAGCTGTTTAATAACTAGAAATTATGTTTAACGTTTTTGCTGGAATGTAAAATCGTTTTCATTTGCTGAGGTACTGAGTGAATAAATGTTTGGGCACCATTTTCCCACTTGGCAGTTGCTTAATCTTTTTCTGACAGTTTCTGTTCTCTCTCACTGCTGTGTGTGAGGGGGAAGGGCCGTTTTTTGGCGCCTTTTCTATGCATCAGTTATTTCAGTCAGCAGCTCATTGTATTTCCTGCATGATCTCTACAGAACTCAGGGGTCTTCAAACTTATTTTGAGGGAGGTAATTTCTCTCAGCAGAGCTGTGAGAATTATAGTTGACTGTGATAAAAAACGTTTATTCTGTAATTGTTTCCTGCTTTCAGAATTTGTTATCTTTGCTATTGGGATTAAACCTTTGCTAAAGTTGTGTTGTTTACAAGGATTGAGGCTATAACTGTTTCAATTTATTAATTTTCAACTGTCATAGATTTTCTGTGCTTCTTAAAGGCACAGTACGTTTTTAATATTATTCTAATTGAATTGTATTCTAAGTTGCAAGTTTATTTGCTAGTGTGTTAAACATGTCTGATTCAGAGGAAGATACCTGTGTCATTTGTTGCAATGCCAAAGTGGAGCCCAATAGAAATTTATGTACTAACTGTATTGATGCTACTTTAAATAAAAGTCAATCTGTACAAATTGAACAAATTTCACCAAACAACGAGGGGAGAGTTATGCCGACTAACTCGCCTCACGTGCCAGTACCTGCATCTCCCGCTCGGGAGGTGCGTGATATTGTAGCACCGAGTACATCTGGCCGGCCATTACAAATCACATTACAGGATATGGCTTCTGTTATGACTGAAGTTTTGGCTAAATTACCAGAACTAAGAGGTAAGCGTGATCACTCTGGGATGAGAACAGAGTGCGCTGATAATATTAGGGCCATGTCAGATACTGCGTCACAGGTTGCAGAACATGAGGACGGAGAACTTCATTCTGTGGGTGACGGTTCTGATCCAAACAGACTGGATTCAGATATTTCAAATTTTAAATTTAAACTGGAAAACCTCCGTGTATTACTAGGGGAGGTGTTAGCGGCTCTGAATGATTGTAACACAGTTGCAATACCAGAGAAAATGTGTAGGTTGGATAAATATTTTGCGGTACCGACGAGTACTGAGGTTTTTCCTATACCTAAGAGAATTACTGAAATTGTTTCTAAGGAGTGGGATAGACCCGGTGTGCCGTTCTCACCCCCTCCGATATTTAGAAAAATGTTTCCAATAGACGCCACCACACGGGACTTATGGCAAGCGGTCCCTAAGGTAGAGGGAGCAGTTTCTACTTTAGCTAAGCGTACCACTATCCCGGTGGAGGATAGCTGTGCTTTTTCAGATCCAATGGATAAAAAAATTAGAGGGTTACCTTAAGAAAATGTTTGTTCAACAAGGTTTTATATTGCAACCCCTTGCATGCATTGCGCCGATCACGGCTGCAGCGGCGTTCTGGATTGAGTCTCTGGAAGAGAACATTAGTTCAGCTACTCTGGACGACATTACGGACAGGCTTAGAGTCCTTAAACTAGCTAATTCATTCATTTCGGAGGCCGTAGTACATCTTACTAAACTTACGGCGAAGAATTCAGGATTCGCCATTCAGGCACGCAGGGCGCTGTGGCTAAAATCCTGGTCAGCTGATGTTACTTCTAAGTCTAAATTGCTTAATATACCTTTCAAAGGGCAGACCTTATTCGGGCCCGGGTTGAAAGAGATTATCGCTGACATTACAGGAGGTAAAGGCCATGCCCTGCCTCAGGACAAAGCCAAAACTAAGACTAGACAGTCTAATTTTCGTTCCTTTCGTAATTTCAAAGCAGGGACAGCATCAACTTCCTCTGCACCAAAACAGGAAGGAGCTGTTGCTCGCTACAGACAAGGCTGGAAACCTAACCAGTCCTGGAACAAGGGCAAGCAGACCAGGAAACCTACTGCTGCCCCTAAAACGGCATGAATTGAGGGCCCCCGATCCGGGATCGGATCTAGTGGGGGGCAGGCTTTCTCTCTTCGCCCAGGCTTGGGCAAGAGATGTCCAGGATCCCTGGGCGCTAGAAATAATATCTCAGGGATACCTTCTGGACTTCAAATACTCTCCTCCAAGAGAGAGATTTCATCTGTCAAGGTTGTCAACAATCCAGACAAAGAAAGAGGCGTTTCTACGCTGCGTACAAGAGCTCTTGTTAATGGGAGTAATCCACCCAGTTCCACGATCGGAACAGAGACAGGGGTTTTACTCAAATCTGTTTGTGGTTCCCAAAAAAGAGGGAACTTTCAGACCAATCCTGGACTTAAAGATCCTAAACAAGTTCCTAAGAGTTCCATCGTTCAAGATGGAGACTATTCGGACAATTTTCCTATGATCCAAGAGGGTCAGTACATGACCACTGTAGATTTAAAAGATGCTTACCTTCACATACCGATTCACAAAGATCATTACCGGTACCTAAGGTTTGCCTTCCTAGACAGGCATTACCAGTTTGTACCTCTTCCATTCGGATTGGCTACAGCTCCAAGAATCTTCACAAAGGTTCTGGGTGCTCTTCTGGCGGTACTAAGACCGCAGGGAATCTCGGTAGCTCCATACCTAGACGACATTCTGATTCAAGCTTCAAGCTTTCAAACTGCCAAGTCTCATACAGAGTTAGTACTGGCATTTCTAAGGTCACATGGATGGAAGGTGAACGAAAAGAAAAGTTCACTCGTTCCACTCACAAGAGTTCCCTTCCTGGGGACTCTTACAGATTCTGTAAAAATGAAGATTTACCTGACAGAGGACAGGTTAACAAGACTTCAAAGTGCTTGCCGCACCCTTCATTCCATTCAACACCCGTCAGTGGCTCAATGCATGGAGGTAATCGGCTTAATGGTAGCGGCAATGGACATAGTACCCTTTGCACGCCTACACCTCAGACCACTGCAACTGTGCATGTTAAGTCAGTGGAATGGGGATTACTCAGACTTATCCCCTTCTCTGAATCTGGATCAAGAGACCAGAAATTCTCTTCTTTGGTGGCTTTCTCGGCCACATCTGTCCAGGGGGATGCCATTCAGCAGACCAGACTGGACAATTGTAACAACAGACGCCAGCCTTCTAGGTTGGGGTGCCGTCTGGAATTCTCTGAAGGCTCAGGGACAATGGAGTCAGGAGGAGAGTCTCCTGCCAATAAACATTCTGGAATTGAGAGCAGTTCTCAATGCCCTCCTGGCTTGGCCCCAGTTGACAACGCGGAGTTTCATCAGGTTTCAGTCGGACAACATCATGACTGTAGCTTACATCAACCATCAGGGAGGGACACGAAGCTCCCTAGCTATGATGGAAGTATCAAAGATAGTTCGCTGGGCAGAGTCTCACTCTTGCCACCTGTCAGCAATCCACATCCCGGGAGTGGAGAACTGGGAGGCGGATTTCTTAAGTCGTCAGACTTTTCATCCGGGGGAGTGGGAACTTCATCCGGAGGTCTTTGCCCAAATACTTCGACGTTGGGGCAAACCAGAGATAGATCTCATGGCGTCTCGACAGAACGCCAAGCTTCCTCGTTATGGGTCCAGATCCAGGGATCCAGAAGCAGTCCTGATAGATGCCCTGACAGCACCTTGGGATTTCAGGATGGCTTACGTGTTTCCACCCTTCCCGATGCTTCCTCGATTGATTGCCAGAATCAAACAAGAGAGAGCATCAGTGATTCTAATAGCACCTGCGTGGCCACGCAGGACTTGGTATGCAGATCTGGTGGACATGTCATCCTGTCCACCTTGGTCTCTACCTCTGAAACAGGACCTTCTGATACAGGGTCCCTTCAAACATCAAAGTCTAACTTCTCTGAAGCTGACTGCTTGGAAATTGAACGCTTGATTTTATCAAGACGTGGGTTTTCTGAGTCAGTTATTGATACCTTAATACAGGCTAGGAAACCTGTTACCAGAAAGATTTACCATAAGATATGGCGTAAATACCTATATTGGTGTGAATCCAAAGGTTACTCTTGGAGTAAGGTTAGGATTCCTAGGATATTGTCTTTTCTACAAGAAGGTTTAGAAAAGGGTTTATCCGCTAGTTCATTAAAGGGACAGATCTCAGCTCTGTCCATTCTGTTACACAAACGTCTGTCAGAAGTTCCTGACGTCCAGGCTTTGGCCAGGATTAAGCCTGTGTTTAAAACGGTTGCTCCACCATGGAGTTTAAACCTTGTTCTTAATGTTTTACAGGGCGTTCCGTTTGAACCCCTTCATTCCATTGATATAAAGTTGTTATCTTGGAAAGTTCTATTTTTAATGGCTATTTCCTCGGCTCGAAGAGTCTCTGAGTTATCAGCCTTACATTGTGATTCTCCTTATTTGATTTTTCATTCGGATAAGGTAGTTCTGCGTACTAAACCTGGGTTCTTACCTAAGGTAGTTACTAACAGGAATATTAATCAAGAGATTGTTGTTCCTTCTTTATGCCCAAATCCTTCTTCGAAGAAGGAACGTCTTCTGCACAACCTGGATGTAGTCCGTGCTCTAAAATTTTACTTACAGGCAACTAAGGAATTTCGACAAACGTCTTCTCTGTTTGTCGTTTACTCTGGGCAGAGGAGAGGTCAAAAAGCTTCTGCTACCTCTCTTTCTTTTTGGCTTCGTAGCATAATTCGTTTAGCTTATGAGACTGCTGGACAGCAGCCTCCTGAAAGGATTACAGCTCATTCCACTAGAGCTGTGGCTTCTACTTGGGCCTTTAAGAATGAGGCCTCTGTTGAACAGATTTGCAAGGCTGCAACTTGGTCTTCGCTTCATACTTTTTCCAAATTTTACAAATTTGACACTTTTGCTTCATCGGAGGCTATTTTTGGGAGAAAGGTTCTTCAGGCAGTGGTTCCTTCTGTATAAAGAGCCTGCCTATCCCTCCCGTCATCCGTGTACTTTTGCTTTGGTATTGGTATCCCAGAAGTAATGATGACCCGTGGACTGATCACACTTAACAGAAGAAAACATAATTTATGCTTACCTGATAAATTCCTTTCTTCTGTAGTGTGATCAGTCCACGGCCCGCCCTGTTTTAAGGCAGGTAAATATTTTTTAATTTATACTCCAGTCACCACTTCACCCTTGGCTTTTCCTTTCTCGTTGGTCCTTGGTCGAATGACTGGGAGTGACGTAGAGGGGAGGAGCTATATGCAGCTCTGCTGGGTGAATCCTCTTGCACTTCCTGTTGGGGAGGAGTTAATATCCCAGAAGTAATGATGACCCGTGGACTGATCACACTACAGAAGAAAGGAATTTATCAGGTAAGCATAAATTATGTTTTTTTACTTTATAAATCCCTATTGTACACTACCCCTCCCAACTTTAACAGGCCAATCAGCCTTATATTATCTTAAAACACCAGTCAGTTTTGCTCTCTAGCAGAGCGCTAACCCACAGCTCCCTACTGTTTTCCTAGATCTTTACCCCTACATTCCCCTCTTACAGAGTTAAGATATACCATAGGTCCATACGTGGCACTTTTATTACAGTAGGGAACATACTTTCATTACATACTTTACTCTAGTTTAAAGGGGTATATACACTACTCAGTCTTACACTATATTAGAAAAACTGAGGTTTCAATCTTTCGTTGAGAAGAAAGGCAAAACCTGTTGTGGTCCAGATATAAATATTGCTTTGTATATGGTTTGGTTTAGCTGACCACTTTCATACTGTGAAACTGTACCAGATATGTCATCTGTAACTTGAAATGTTTGTTTGCAACTTGCCTGTAACGTTTTGGCTTTTGTTTTTATTCCTAAATTAAAAAAAAAAATAGTGTGGCCAGATTAGCAATGGTATTTTAAGCTGTAAGTAAAAAGTTAGTGTGCAAGCGAAAAGCTCAGGTGTGCTAACTTCAGGAAATCGAATATTGCAGCTGCGCTAACTACATCTCCCCATATATAATAATATTTTTTTGTAAAATATATATCTACTGTATACCTATATGAAAATATACAGATAGATTATTTTGAGCTTGTTGTTCGTACCCGAGAGTGTGCTTCTCTCTGTGTCTTTAGTATTCCTAAGGAAAAAAGGAGCCACCAGACATGGACTAATGGCTTAGAGAAACATGGCTACACCTCACTGATGAGACCCAATGAAGGCCAAAACAATCATCTGCGATTACAGTATTCCTTGTGCAGAGAGGAATTGCCTGGTATTTCGCCACTGGACTGACCATAATAGGCAGGATTAGACTGATATACTACAAGGAAGTTCTACTCTGTGAAAAGCATTACTGGGTTAAAAAGAAGCTGCACCCAGGTGGTAAATCCCCACAGAACAAGCTAATAGATTACTGAGCTGGAGAGAGAGAAAGAGAGAGAGAGAGAGAGAGAGAGAGAGACCGAAAGATATTTAAAAAATAAAAAGAACACTGAAATTTTAGTTAGTTGTACAACAATAATGTTGCTACATTGACAGTAGTAGGCTACAGAAGCTAACATTAGCATAGAAATATCCGTCAAAGTTGTATATTATCAATGAAGAAAAAATGAAAGAACTAGGTTAAGAAAGAGAAAAAACAACAAGAGAAAACAAAATGTATATTTGCAATTGGACAATTGAATTAAGATTTTTCAGCTTCCTTTTTTAGCAAAGTTTTAATGACCATCCATATTTATTTTTCGGTCTCTTTATTAAGATACAAACAGAAAATACAGGAAATATGTACAGAAAATATAAAGGAAACCACAAAGTTCAGAACAAAATAGCTTCTTCAGGCAAAAGTCAGTATTTAGTGTGACCTCCCTTCGCATTAAGCACAGCTTGAACTCTTTTGGGGAAACTATCCTGAAGTTTTCTGAAGTAATCTTCTGGTGTATTATACCAGGTTTCTTTCAGAACTTCCAAGAGTTCCTCATTAGATTTAGGTTGTCTTTTATTTATTTCTCCGTCTCTGGGAAGGCCAGTCCATGACTGTCAATTTTTAATCAGCTGTTTTTCTTTCCAAATATGATTTCACTGCATTAGCAGTGTACTTGGGATCATTGTCATGCTGAAAAATAAAACCATTCCCAATCAAGCGCTTTCCAGAAGAAATGGCATGATGAATTAAAACCTTTCTGTATTTTTCAGCACTCAAGATCCCATCAATTCGGACAATAATCGCCACCACCACTGGCAAGAATGCCGCTTCAAACCAGGACAGAACCTCCACCATGTTTCACTGAAGGCCGCAAGAACTCATTCTTCCATCTCTCTCCAACTCTTCTTCTTACATATTGTTGACGATTAGACCCAAACATTTCAAGCTTGGATTCATCACTTTATAATACTCTTTTCCACTGATCTTCATTCCAATCTTTGTGCGCAATATTGATGTCTTAGAGGAAGTTTTTCATATGGGCTGCACAGAGACTGCAACCAAGTGGTTAAGTCTCTTAGTTTGCGGCCCATATCGCTCCTAAGAGGCTGCTTTCTAAAAGCCTCTGAGCCAAGCCAATCAATCAGTGCTGAGCACTCGTGAGTGACGTCACGTCGATCCGAGGTCTATCTGTCGGGTGGAAAGAGAGAGGCGTGTAAATGACTCACGTGTCATGTGGTGTGATCGCTTCTGTCTCTTCAGCCCTTAGCCCGTCATTGGACCGTCACCACCTTGGTTACCATTCCGGAATATCCTCCTGAGTCCTGACATGTATACCTATACCGGCGACGGCGTAGTGCAGCAGCTGAGCTTCTTGGTTTGGTAGGTAGGTTAGGGAGGGAAAGGATGGGTCAGCAGTCAGCACTCAGAACAGATGGCAGACACTGGCGGTGCAGGCAGGGACCGGGTGGAATATGCAGATGCCGGTGGGGGCCTTAGCCAAGCCTAGCCTAGTAGCCTTACATTTTTTAATGCTCTTATGTTATGTTCCTTTAAGTTTACCCCAACATGAAATATCGATGAGTGACCTTATTATCAAGTAGTAGATCCATTCTATCCAAACTAGTCTTCCTTTGTCACCTGTGACTGTTGCCTCTACAAATAGTTTTTTGTAAGGGTTTCTTGCACCACCCCATATCCACAGTATTAAATTTAGCTTACTTTTATAAATTATATACCTCTCTGTGAGTAGTAGACTAAAAGGTTTGAACTTTTCAATGTTTTCTCATTATGCCTTTACTTTAAGTGTAGATGGTAAAATACCAAAACAATTGTATAAAAGTTAAAAAGAAAATGGTCTGCCTATTTATATGTATGTCTCTTTGGGGATGGCAAATAATAACTGCTTAGTCAAATAAGATGTTATATCATCAATATGTGTCACTGTAACTATAAAGTTTAACTGAGCATAATAATGAAATCACATTTTTTTAATTATTCTAAGGTTGCCCTTGAAAGGTGGGAAAACTATTCCATTTCACTGGTTAGTTTACCAGTGAAATGGAATAGTTTTCACACTTTTCAAGGACAACTTCAGAGTAATAAAAAGATTTGATTTCACTATGCTCATTAAAAATTGACAGTGACACATATTGATAATAAATACAGATAATATAAGATCTTTTGATTAAGCAGTTACTGTTTGAGACAGCAGTTCACCCACCATTGTTTTAAGCCTCCCTTTATCATGGTTTATTTGATTTCATTAGGACAGTAGTATACATATATCTTATGTCTGTTAACTCAGTCAGAGATGGTATCTCTTTTTATTTTTCTCTGTGTCTGCATTTATTTAAAGAAGAGTGCTGGTAACTTGTAATTCATACATTAATAGAAAGCTTTTGAATTGTGCTTTTAATATGTACTTTAATCTTTTATACAAGTTTATATTCATAAAATGAGATAATACAGTCTCATTTGAGTAATTTAAAAAAAATATAAAACTGATTTTTTTTTTTATTTATTCAAATATTGAATTTTGTTGTCAGCAAATCAAATTTAGCATGTTAAAGGAACATGAAAGTCATAATTAAACTTCCATGATTGCAATAAAAAACCTCAAATTTATTTTTATTATTATTATTATTATGTACTTTACTCTTTTTGTATCCTTTGTTGAACAGCATGCCTAGTGGGATTGTGCATGTCTTGAGCACCATATAGCAGCAGCAGTGTATTGATAACTTGTTATTCTTTGTGGAAAATTAGTAATTTCCAAGAAAAATCATATCTAGATATGCTCTCATCAGCATGTGTCTTGAAAACTTTAAAGGTATATGAAACCCATTTTTTTATTTCATGATTCAGATACAGCATGCAATTTTAAGCAACTTTCTAATGTACTCCTAAAAAAATGTTAATAGAAAGTTGCTTAAAATTGCTGCTCTGTCTGATTCATGAAAGACAACATTTGGGTTTCAAATTCCTTTAAAGGGATAGGAAAGTCAACATTAAACTTGCATGGTTCTAATAGAGCATGTCCCTTTACCTACAGTATATTTTATTAGCTGTTTAGAGAGGTTTAATTGCATATAAATATGTGTGTGACTGGCTGCATGTGCCATGTGTGTGTATTGATAGTAAAAATAAATAAAATTATTGCCTGAGAGTGACAGGTGACAGTCAAACGGCATTTCTGGACTCTGGAGATAGCTCAATGTTAGTTTAAGTACGGTTTGCAAGTGTCTTTTTTTGCTAGTGACTGGAGAAATTTGGCAACTGCACATTTTGGCAGATTCTGTTTATTTATTTATCCCTTCTCTTTTTGTATTCTTAATTTAGTAACCCTTACACCTTCTTAAATGTTTGTATCTGCCAGTTTAAATGACTTGAGACAATATTTTAAATCAGCAACCTTCTTAGTGTAATATAAATTATTTTAATTAGTTTCTTACCTGTATGGGTGTGTTGTAAATAATGCTAATTGCCCTTGTGCAACCTGAAAATTTAATTGTAAATTTTAGCTACCTCTATTGGGTTCATATATGGGCTTCTCGGGCATATCATCATGACCAGTGCCTCACCAGCCTCTGACCCCACCGCACGTCACTGATTCCTAATGACAACCTCAAGGCTATGAGACCACATGATGTGTTGAGAACCAATGGCTCAGTTGAAAGTACATATATCTAATTTTTTTCAACGACAACTACTAGGAAATCTGTGATAAATGTGTCCCCTATTTAAAGAATTCTCTCATAGCTAAAGTACACAAGAAAAACATAGCTTTCATTTTTTTTCTGCTTCAGAAAATTTGCCCCTGGGCAGATGATGGACCTGCTGCCTTCGAAGACCACACCACAGCTTAATACATTTCATTATTTTTTTTTAACCCACAATCAATCTGTTTCGGATCAACATCTCTTTAAGCTAAAAGAGTAATTATTTTTGACATATAACCCCTTAGAGGTGTTATCTTATGCAAAGGGGTCGATTTATCAAAGGCTTTGCTTGCCTTCGCACCCCTACAACTGCAGGTTCTCACAAGAGAACCTGCAGTCTGCATTTATCATGCAGTGGTCATCAGACTGCTGCTTCCCTAACCTCTTTACCACCTCTTAGTTAGAGAATATCAACCTCCCCGGTCTCGTAAGACCTCAGAAATTGACACCTCCTGCCCACGTGTGATTAGTTGTGCACGGGCAGCATTGCACAAGAGCGCAAAATAGCGCTCTTGTGCGATGCTGAATTCCGGCAGAGGAATTCAGCCCACCAGAGTTGAGCTGCGGCAGACTGGCGCATATGTACGCCCCTGCCCACCATCGTTTGATAATTCAACCCCTAAGCATAAAAACAATAAAATGTATACCAACTGCAAAGCTCCCACCACCTTGATTGACATGTATATTATATGATGTCAGGGCTTTAACTTAATGTATTACAATTTATGATGCTAGGTAAATTTATTTTGTAAACTTTTATTTTATTTTTATCTGCAGGGTTATTGGGGCCTAACAAAAATTCTTTTGTGTCTACTATCTCAACTGTTGCTGTCACCCAAAAGTGCGTGTTTTTTTGTTTTTGTTTTTTAATAAAACCATTAATATATTTTACACATCCATTATTTATCTGTCCCTTATTGTCATCAGGAGAAAAGATTACATCAGGGAAACCTAGGTTTCAACATGGCAGCACCAATTACTTTATAGAAATTAAACTTTACACTTATTTCTGCAATATTCAAAAAGGGACATGAAACACGTTTTGTTTTTGTTTTTTCTTTTATGGTTCAAAATTGATCATACAGTTCTAAACAAATTTCCAATTGACATCTTATTATCTAATGTGCTTCAGTCTCTTGGTATCCTTTGTTGAAGGGAGCTAGATGACAGCAGCCAATGACAAGATGCATATATGTGCAGCCACCAATCAGCAGCTTCTGAACCTATGTATATTTTTCAACAAAGGATACAAAGAAAACTAAACTAATTAGATAATAGAAATAAACTGGAAAGTTATTTAAAATGACATGCTCTATCTGAATCTTGCGGGTTTTGTGTTTCTTTAAACAACTAATATAATTTAAATAAAACATGCATCTGGATATTCTTTTTAAGTTAGTATTTCGTGTGAATACATCATTATATGTAGCATTTCTAAAAATATGAACTTTTCTTGCATGAAAACAGGTTAAAATGTTTAAATACTGTAGTGCTTTTTCATATGTATTACACATTTTTTAGAGCTTTTTAGTCCCATTTGATGTAGAGATAATAATAATTTCAATACAATTCTGGTATCAACATGTTTTATCAAACTATAAATATATAAGTTTCTTGATAATAATTTAGCTATTTTAACAGTATATATTAACAGCATGATTTTCCACATTTTACTACTTTCTAAGATGCCCCCTTTGCCAGGTTGCTTTTAATGCATTTCCTGAGAGCCTGAGCTAAAAATAATCTTTCCAACTTCCCCTGTGAGCAGAATTTGGACAAATAACCTAATTTTGCTACAGAGCTAGTAGGCATTTTATACTGCAAGAGGCAGATCTGTCATTTACTTCATTATTAAAAAAAAAAAAAAAAAGCAAATTACAATGAAGAGACTAATTCTAAGAACATGCTTGCAATTATCATTAATTCTTAATTGCACACTAAATCAAGGTAACCAGAGGCATGTGGGTAGTGAATGAGAGAAATATGAATTATACTCAATTAAAAAACAAAAAAACGTTTATATTGCCAAAACATGTACTAAACACTGTCACCCACCTATGAGAAAATTAGAATAAAATGTTACTGCAGGCCGACAAGAAAATGCCAGAGATGTTGAACACAATATTACGTATATAAATACTTATCCCCCATGAGAAGTGATATCTGAATGATGTCAGCTTTAAGATAAGAAGTCCTTCATTTAGACTTTGGTATTTCTTTGTATATCAGTGAACACAATGTGACAGGCTGCCTTTATCTGGGATAATTCAGCAGAGGAGCACTAGGTACATACAACTCTAGTTGTGAAATGACGTTCAGTGCTTGGAACACTGTGACCAGAAACAGCAGCAGCCTGGAGCCTCCGACCAGTAGAGGGATATTAAAGGGACACTAAAGTCAAAATTAAAATTCCATGATTCAGATAATCTATAAAACATCAAACAGCAGAGAAGTGTCACATGTGTGTGTCTAAATGAGAGAATAGTCAAGGGATCATAGAATGGAAACACAGTTTATATGTACTGTATATGCGTTTTGTGATTGGTTGATGGCTGTCATTTGAAACAGGGAGAAAAGAAAACAGAATTAACTTTGAATTTGTCCCAAAAAATAATAATAATTTTAACCCCTTGAGTACTAACGACGGCTCTGAGCTGTCGCAGAGTTTCCCACTCAGGTGCTAACGACGGCTCAGAGCCGTCGCTAGCACTCTCCCACCTTGAGGGAGAACTGGGGGCTCCCACCTGCTCCTACCCGGCAATCGGGCCTGCATAGTGACAGGAATCGCCGGGGCTTCACTTTTGTGTGAGGACGTCACCGCGCAACTTTATTTAAAACAGACAATGACAAGTACAGGGAAAGAGGGCATGCTGCATAGAAGCCTGTATCTCAGGCATCTAAGCAGCTACAGACCCCCAAGACCCACCGTTGGAAAGGTAATCGCCTCACCTTTACAACTGTATAAGTTAAAAAAATATATATATATTTAAAAAAACATCAAATCAGCTTAGCACCCAGGTGGGAAAGTGCTTAGCACTCAAAGGGTTAAATTCAAAGTAAGTTCTATACCATCTTAGCTTATGTATTTTCTAGTTATTTAAAAACATTGTTTTAATGGTCCTTTAAAGTTGATAATTTGAATGTGTCACTTTTCTGTTTAAAGAGACCTGGTAGTCAAAATAGAAATTTAGATAAATACATTTCATTGAATAAAAACTTTTTTGCAATATATGTTTTCACAAAAATGCTTCTTTCAGTAAGAGATTGTACTGCATAATGGTAAGCAAAGCATATTGTACATATGCTCCTTGTGTACTGTAAAAACTTTAGCTGAAACAGTAACAGTGGTTACAAGAATATGTATTGCAAACATGCCTTTATTCAAAACTGTAAAACATTTTCGTTGTGACTACTTTGTGCCCTTAAAGGGACAGTCAACTCCAAAAATGATAGATAATCCCTTTATTTACCATTCCCCAGTTTTGCATAACCAACACTGTTTTATTAATATACTTTTTACCTCTATGATTACCTTGTATCTAAGCTTCCGCAGACAGCCTTCTTATCACAGATCTTTTGACAGACTTGCATTTCAGGCAATTAGTGCTGAGTCTTAACTCCACTGGAGTGAGCACAATGTTATCTATATGGCACACATGAACAAACAGTACGTTATTAGCAATTAAAAGCAAGACAGCAAGATAAGAGGTGGACTGCAGAGTCTTAGAAATCAGCTTATGAGCCTTCCTTGGTTTAGCCTTTAACAAAAAACAACATGAGAAAAAAACATTTGATGACAAAAGTAAATTGGAAAGTTGTTTAAAAGTACGTGCCCCATCTGAATCATGAAAGTTTAAATTTGGACTTTAATGTCAGTTTAAAGGGACAGTATACACTCATTTTCATATAACTGCATGTAATAGACACTACTATAAAGAATAAGATGAACAGATACTGATTTCAAAATCCAGTATAAAACTGTTTAAAAATCTTACTTAGAAGCTGTCAGTTTGGCTCTGTTGAAAAGGTAAGTGGAAAGCCCACTGCAAGTGGGAAATAAGACACTCCCCCCCCCCTTCTTTTGCATGTGAAAAGACCCTTTACAGAAACAGGAGCAAGCTGGAGAAGGTATCTGACGGTATTCTCATAAAACTTTAGGGCTTGGTTAGGAGTCTGAAAATCAGAGCAATATTATTTAAAAATAAGCAAAACTATACATTTAAAAAAACAAAAACTTTATGGGCTATATAAATAGATCATCTACAAAACATTTATGCAAAGAAAAAATAAGTGTATAATGTCCCTTTAAGTCAGTGATGAGCCATTTTACACCTCTGTTCTGAAGCCTTTTTTTTACTTTACAAATGTATAATTTTGAAGTCCTGATAAAAGAAAGGCCCTTAAAGGGCCACTAAACCCAAAATCTTTCTTTCATGATTCAGATAGAGAATAGAAATTTAAACAACATTACAATTTACTTCCATTATTTATTTTGCTTCATTTTTTAAATATCCTTAGTTGAAGAAAAAGCAATGCACATGGTGAGCCAATCACACAAGGCTTCTATGTGCAGCAACCAATCAGCAGCTAGTGAGCATATCTAGATATGCTTTTCATCAAAGAATATCAAGAGAATAAAACAAATTAGATAATATAAGTAAATTAGAAAGATGTTTAAAATTGCATTCTCTTGCTAAATCATAAAAGAAAAAATGTGGGTGGAATGTCCCTTTAAGAAAGAAGGTTCTTTCTGAGAGGAAGCCACAAATACAAGCATGAGGGCATTTGAATCAGATCTACATACCAAGTCCTGACAAGTTTATTTTGTTTCCTCCTAGTGGACTGAAGTGTAATTCCTCATGTGATGTCTCATGGACTCCAATATGTGCATTTTATTATTAAATTGTTACTTGCATATAGCTATGTATTTAACCTCTGCAACAGGGTTAAATGCAGGGTGAGACAATGACAAGAGGCACGTGTGTAGGCACCAATAATCAGTTAGCTCCTAGTAGTGCATTGCTGTCTCTGAGCCTCACCCTACCTTGGTATTCTTTTCAACAAAGGATACCAAATAAACAAAGTACATTTGATAATAGAAGTACATTGAAAGGTATCTTAAAAGTCACATGATCTATTTAAATCTTACAGGTTAAATTTTAATTTTGTTTAATTCAATTAAAAAAAGCTAAATTATACCCTGTTATTTTTGCAGACAACAATACATTTGCAGAACATATCAATGCAGCACTCATGGGGGAAAAAAACGGTACTTTGTTTATTTAGGAAATCAAAATTCAAGACTAGATAGGAGAAGTAATAAAGAATCCAAAAGCTATTTATGTGCTGCCACTCCTACCATTATAAGTGGAAATAGTATTGCCTCACCCTGTTAAATCCAATGCATTCATTCAGCACAAAGAATTAGTGAATAGGGACCTCAGGGAATCAATGTTAGAAAAACCAGGGAGGTGCAGTTGTAGCAAAGTTTAAAGGGATAGGAAAGTCAAAACTAAATTTGCATGATTCAGATAGAGGAGGTCATTTTAATGCACTTTTAAATTCACTTCTATTTTCAAAAGTGCTTCGTACTCTTCGTATCCCTTACTGAAAAAGAATACGCTCTTTTGATTGGATAACTAGACGTGTTCAGTAAGCTCCCAGTAGTGCAATTCTGCTCCTTCTGCAATGGATAAGAAGAGAATGAAGCAAATTTGATAAAAGAAGTAAATTGGAAAGTAATTTGAAATGTTATGTTCTATCCAAATCATGAAAGAAAAGTTTGGGGTTTCCCATCCCTTTAATGGCAAATCAATAAAGAATTGTTAAAGATTGAATTAGTTCTAACAAAAGACATAAACCGTTAAAAAAAAAAAAAAAAGCAAATAGAAACGGAAATCATGTGGTTTTATTGTAAATTGTAGATTTAAAAAAAAAGAAGCCTTTTTGTAAACAGATTTATATATTAAAAAGGAAGAGAAAAAAGGAGCAAGTAAAGTAGACAAAACAAAAAAAGTTTGTGTGCACAGGCACCTGGACGCACACATAAAGCAGTGTTAGAAATGTATTAGTCTTTGCTACCGCCACTAAAGGCTTAATGGCTTACTGCAGAACACAACGCAATGGCTGGCAATGTGTCTGCTGTATCTGTAGACAGAGAACTCCCATCCATATTCTATTTAAAGGGACATAAAAAGTATTCACGCTGTTAGGGCTGTATGCACCAAACACATCCCTGTGCCCTGAAATCACTCAGGATTGCGTAATGGTGCAGGATTCATTCACATAAATCAGGGCTGGTCAGCTGGCAATCTGCCAGTATGTTTTTGAGACCAGTTTCTTCTCTTTATATTATACAGGTAGGAAACCCTTTATCCAAATTACTTGGGACCGGAAAAGGTTTGGAATTCGGAATAGTTTGGATTTTGGAGTACTTGCATCTTTGTCATTTATTCAATATTTCATAATACAGCTTATACATGCAACTAAAAAGGTAGTTTAACATTTTTTGTTAATACTTTGGTGACTTATAGGCAGGGAAAATATGAATTTTCGATATTTCTATATTTTAAAAAATATTAGTGAAAAGGTTTGGATTTTTGAATTCCGGATTTGAGCATTTGTAGCTGTATAAATTAAAAGTAGAACAAGTTCCCCAACGAGTGATTAGAACAAGTGCTGCATTGGTGTGTAAAGATGAGATGTGACAAGCAGGCATTAGAAAAGGGTGCAACACAGGTTTACTGCTCTCAGTTTCACTTTCTGCCAAATTAAATTTTTTAGCTAAAACAAGATAACGTAAAAGCCTCCTAATCGTGCCCTCTCACAGAGGCTGCATTTTGTTTTGTTTTTACCCCAATACTACTTCATACAGCCAATCAGAGGCCAAATATACTGAGTGAGACGGACTGTATCTGGTCTATGCAGTGTCTTTTTTTTTTCTTTTATGAATAAATAAAACAGCTTAGCTAAGAGAACACTGATCAAGTTTAATATTTATAAAAAAAATATGTAACAAAGCAAAAGCTTTTCTTTTGCTAGAATAGGACATATATATATATATATATATATATATATATATATATATATATATATATATATATATATATATATATATATATATATATATATATATAAAAGTGTTTGCATCAATTACACCTTTAAAGGACTTGTTTTATGCCAGTCAACACTTCACATTATAATGAATCCTCACGGTGATGCTACACATCAGCGCAACACATTATAGACCTAAAACACGTATCATTAGAGCCGCTTGTGAATGATAAAAGAAAGCGAAGAAGCAGCATACCTGGCGGTGTCCCCACAAGAGGAAACAGATGGATTAGCCAAATGGTGAATGCTAGGGATTGCCCTGAAGCTACTGGTTAGCCAATCTACCGGTATTCTTTAGTGTGCATGACGCCAAGGGCACAACCTTTAGGTATCTTATATTATTTACAAGCCACTGAGCAAACAGAGCAGGAACATATTAGTCAAAATACAAGAGCTTTAAGAATACAAATCAGTGTGTTTTTTTGCATTATATTTATTTAAAGCAAAGATTACATTTTGTGTCACCACTTATCCATGTAAGTATACATATTAAATTGATTTTCTGCCTTGCTTGGTGCCAAATGTTTTATCTGTGTCAAAACAACAATATGAAACTTTTAATACCTTACTTTAATGTTATTATAACTGCACTACTAGGAAGCATTTAAAATGTGCAGATTCCATTCATACATACTTTAACATACCCTCACTCTGTTCTTGTAGCCTTCAAATCTGCCCTAGACATTCCAGCAACACTACAGCTAAACAGAGGCCAAAGTGCCTGAGTGTTTAACGCCAATGTCACCATGTTCCCAAGTGCTGGATGCCTCAAGGGAGAGCACTGGAAAAAAAAAAGTGTACAGGATGCACGAACAGGGTAATTTCTAGACATAAATCAGAAGAGAGAAGCGCTCAACCTGGGAACGAACATTAGCATAATAGCTTGTTCTATGGCTAGTTACCACCCAAGAAGCAGCCTCTTTTTGCTCAACATGTGCCTTTCACAGAGAAGAACTTTCCTGAAGCATATCAGTCTGATCCTGACTCAACAGCACAGTCCAGCCCCGAAATACCAGGCAATCCCTCTCTGAACAAGGGAAACTGCAAAACCCCAGATGTACAATCCGACCTAGTGTGGGCCTCGTCAGTGAGGAGCAGCCATATCCCTCTAGGCAAACTGAGCAACGGGTCCACGTCTGGATTCCCGCATCACACTTAGGGAGACTTCCCTAAGAGTCATAATTTGCATAAATCAAGAGAGAAGCGATCAACCTTGGAACGAAAAACAGCATAATAGCTTGTTCTATGGCTATTTACCACCCAAGAAGCAGCCTCTTTTTGCTCAACATGTGCCTTTCACAGAGCTTTACTGTAGCATATCAGTCTGATCCTGACTCAACAGTACAGTCCAGCCCCGAAATACCAGGCAAACCCTCTCTGAACAAGGGTAACGGCAAAACCCCAGACGTACGTTTCGGCCTAGTGTGGGCCTCGTCAGGCACATGTTGAGCAAAAAAAAAACAGAATTTATGCTTACCTGATAAATTACTTTCTCTTGTGGTGTATCCAGTCCACGGATTCATCCTTTACTTGTGGGATATTCTGCTTCCCTACAAGAAGTGGCAAAGAGAGCACACAGCAGAGCTGTCCATATAGCTCCCCCTCTAGCTCCACCCCCCAGTCATTCGACCAAAGGTTAGGAAGAAAAAGGAGAAACCATAGGGTGCAGTGGTGACTGTAGTTTAAACAAACAAATTTTACCTGACTCAATTGCCAGGGCGGGCCATGGACTGGATACACCACAAGAGAAAGTAATTTATCAGGTAAGCATAAATTCTGTTTTCTCTTGTAAGGTGTATCCAGTCCACGGATTCATCCTTTACTTGTGGGATACCAATACCAAAGCTTTAGGACACAGATGAAGGGAGGGAACAAGACAGGTACCTTAAGCGGAAGGCACCACTGCTTGCAAAACCTCTCCCCCAAAAATAGCCTCCGAAGAAGCAAAAGTATTGAATTTGTAAAATTTGGAAAAAATATGCAGTGAAGACTAAGTCGCTGCCTTACAAATCTGTTCAACACAAGCCTCATTTTTCAAAGCCCATGTGGAAGCCACTGCTCTGGTATAATGAGCAGTAATAGTTTCAGGAGGCTGCTGGCCAGCAGTCTCATAGGCCAAACGGATGATGCTTTTCAGCCAAAAGGAAAGAGAGGTAGCAGTCGCTTTCTAACACCACATTCACTTTACCCTCCCGAGAGAGACCCTAGTGCTTAGAGCCGGCAAAGAGAATGACTGGGGGGTGGAGCTAGAGGGGGAGCTATATGGACAGCTCTGCTGTGTGCTCTCTTTGCCACTTCCTGTAGGGAAGGAGAATATCCCACAAGTAAAGGATGAATCCGTGGACTGGATACACCTTACAAGAGAAAAAGGCTGCTTCTTGGGTGATAACTAGCCATAGAACAAGCTATTATGCTTTTGTCCGTTCCCAGGTTGAGAGCTTCTCTCTTTTTATTTATGCAAATTATGACTCTTAGGGAAGTTTCCCTAAGTGTGATGTGGAAATCCAGACGTAGACCCATTGCTCAGTGTGCTGCCTAGAGGGATATGACGGCACCTCACTGACAAGGCCCACAATAGGCCGAAACGTACGTCTGGGGTTTTGCCGTTTCTCTCGTTCAGAGAGGGATTGCCTAGTATTTCGGGGCTGGACTGTACTGTTAAGTCGGGATCAGACTGATATGCTACAGAAAAGTTCTTCTCTGTGAAAGGCACATGTTGAGCAAAAAGAGGCTGCTTCTTGGGTGGTAACTAGCCATAGAACAAGCTATTATGCTTTTGTCCGTTCCCAGGTTGAGCGCTTCTCTCTTTTTATTTATTTTCTAGACATGTGCACAGGGGAAAAATTCGGTTCAAGATTTTCAATCGAGTCAGGTTGTCAGAATTTTGTTCGTCAGCATATTCAGTGCGGCTAAATATTCTGATAACAATTTAGATTGAGACAAAATATGCTACATCACATTAAAGACTATTGCTAACTGGGACACAGCAACATGCAGGAACTAGAACAAGTTTTACAAAGAAACAATACAAGCTTTCCACACAATATTTTATAGTTAAAGGGATATGAGACCCAATTTTTTTCTTTCAAACAACTTTCCAATGTACTTCTATTATCAGTTTTGCTTTATTCTATTGGTATCCTTTATTGAAGGAGCAGCAATGCACTACTGGGGGCTAGTTGAACAGATATGTAAGCCAAATTATAATACGCATATATGTGCAGCCACCATTCAGTAGCCATTTAAAAGGGACACTCAATCAAAATAAAATTTTCATTATTCAGATAGAGCATGCCATTTTAAACAACTTTCCAATTTACTTCCATTAACTAAATGTGCACAGTCTTTTTATATTTAAACTTTTTGAGTCACCAGCTCCTACTGAGCATGTGCAAGAATAAGTGTGTATGCATTTGTGAATGGCTGATGGTTGTCACATGGTAAGTGTATGCATTTGTGTTTGGCTGATGGCTGTCACATGGTACAGGGGGAGTGGAAAAAGACATAACTTTTAAAATTGTCTGAAAAAAAATCTACTACTCATTTGAAGTTCAGATTAAGTGCTATTGCATTGTCTTGTTATCTTGCATGTGTTGATTATGCAAATCTACTGTGTTGACTGGTCCTTTAACGACTACTGAACTTACCTAGCTATTAATTTAACAAAGGGTGTCAAGAGAACAAAGCATATTAGATAATATAAGTAAATTGTAAAGTTGTTTAAAATTGCTCTATCTGAATTATTTTTGGGTTTTGTGTCCCTTTAATAATTATACTCGTTAACTCAGAGAAGGGCAGGAACAGTAGAGGCAGGAGCAGGAAGCACAGTAACTGAATTAGGCTTCTGATAATAATAGCACATAAACCAAAAAAATGCATCTCCAAGAAAGGAGGACAAGCATGGTTTTAAACTGCACTGCAAAAAACAATCTGATTCTGCAAGATGTAACAGCAAAACACAGCAAGCCGATACTAGCACAGACCACTGCACTCACTGCTCAGAAGCTGAAGTAAAAATGATTTAATGATTGAACAAGCCTGTTTGGTAATTAATGCCTGCCTTGCTGATCCTCACATCAATCATTTAGTGATGCCCTGTCAGAATTAGACAAGGGAAGTCGTACACACAAATGGTCAGACTTGAAAGCTAAAATCTTAAAATTTTCATGATTCAGTTAGAGCATGCCATTTTAAGATTTTTTTCAATTTACTTATATTATAAAAACAGAATTTATGCTTACCTGATAAATTACTTTCTCCAACGGTGTGTCCGGTCCACGGCGTCATCCTTACTTGTGGGATATTCTCTTCCCCAACAGGAAATGGCAAAGAGCCCAGCAAAGCTGGTCATATGATCCCTCCTAGGCTCCGCCTACCCCAGTCATTCGACCGACGTACAGGAGGAAATATGCATAGGAGAAACCATATGATACCGTGGTGACTGTAGTTAGAGAAAATAATTTATCAGACCTGATTAAAAAAAACCAGGGCGGGCCGTGGACCGGACACACCGTTGGAGAAAGTAATTTATCAGGTAAGCATAAATTCTGTTTTCTCCAACATAGGTGTGTCCGGTCCACGGCGTCATCCTTACTTGTGGGAACCAATACCAAAGCTTTAGGACACGGATGAAGGGAGGGAGCAAATCAGGTCACCTTAATGGAAGGCACCACGGCTTGCAAAACCTTTCTCCCAAAAATAGCCTCTGAAGAAGCAAAAGTATCAAATTTGTAAAATTTGGCAAAAGTGTGCAGTGAAGACCAAGTCGCTGCCTTACATATCTGGTCAACAGAAGCCTCGTTCTTGAAGGCCCATGTGGAAGCCACAGCCCTAGTGGAGTGAGCTGTGATTCTTTCAGGAGGCTGCCGTCCGGCAGTCTCATAAGCCAAACGGATAATGCTTTTAAGCCAAAAAGAAAGAGAGGTAGAAGTTGCTTTTTGACCTCTCCTTTTACCAGAATAAACAACAAACAAAGAAGAAGTTTGTCTGAAATCTTTAGTGGCCTCTAAATAGAATTTTAGAGCACGGACTACGTCCAAATTGTGTAACAAACGTTCCTTCTTTGAAACTGGATTCGGGCACAAAGAAGGTACAACTATCTCCTGGTTAATATTCTTGTTGGAAACAACTTTCGGAAGAAAACCAGGCTTAGTACGCAAAACCACCTTATCTGCATGGAACACCAGATAGGGCGGAGAACACTGCAGAGCAGATAACTCAGAAACTCTTCTAGCAGAAGAAATTGCAACCAAAAACAAAACTTTCCAAGATAATAACTTAATATCTACGGAATGTAAGGGTTCAAACGGAACCCCTTAAAGAACTGAAAGAACTAGATTAAGACTCCAGGGAGGAGTCAAAGGTCTGTAAACAGGCTTGATTCTAACCAGAGCCTGAACAAACGCTTGAACGTCTGGCACAGCTGCCAGCCTTTTGTGAAGTAAAACAGATAACGCAGAAATCTGTCCCTTCAGAGAACTTGCAGATAATCCCTTCTCCAAACCTTCTTGTAGAAAGGATAAAATCCTAGGAATTTTTATCTTGTTCCATGGGAATCCTTTAGAGTCACACCAACAGATAAATTTTTTCCATATCTTATGGTAAATTTTTCTAGTTACAGGCTTTCTAGCCTGAATCAGAGTATCTATTACAGAATCTGAAAACCCACGCTGTGATAAAATCAAGCGTTCAATCTCCAAGCAGTCAGTTGGAGAGAAACCAGATTCGGATGTTTGAATGGACCTTGAACAAGAAGGTCCTGTCTCAAAAGGTAGCTTCCATGGTGGAGCCGATGACATATTCACCAGGTCTGCATACCAAGTCCTGCGTGGCCACGCAGGAGCTATCAAGATCACCGAAGCCCTCTCCTGGTTGATCCTGGCTACCAGCCTGGGAATGAGAGGAAACGGTGGGAATACATAAGCTAGGTTGAAGGTCCAAGGTGCTACTAGTGCATCTACTAGAGTCGCCTTGGGATCCCTGGATCTGGACCCGTAGCAAGGAACCTTGAAGTTCTGACGAGACGCCATCAGATCCATGTCTGGAATGCCCCATAATTGATGGAGTTCCCACTCCCCCGGATGGAATGTCTGACGACTCAGAAAATCCGCTTCCCAATTTTCCACTCCTGGGATGTGGATTGCAGACAAGTGGCAGGAGTGATCCTCCGCCCATTGAATTATTTTGGTCACTTCTTCCATCGCCAGGGAACTCCTTGTTCCCCCCTGATGATTGATATATGCAACAGTCGTCATGTTGTCTGATTGAAACCTTATGAATTTGGCCTTTGCTAGTTGAGGCCAAGCTTTGAGAGCATTGAATATCGCTCTCAGTTCCAGAATGTTTATCGGGAGAAGAGATTCTTCCCGAGACCATAGACCCTGAGCTTTCAGGGGTTCCCAGACCGCGCCCCAGCCCACCAGGCTGGCGTCGGTCGTGACAATGACCCACTCTGGTCTGCGGAAGCTCATTCCCTGTGACAGGTTGTCCAGGATTAGCCACCAACGGAGTGAATCTCTGGTCCTTTGATCTACTAGAATCGTCGGAGACAAGTCTGTATAATCCCCATTCCACTGTCTGAGCATGCACAGTTGTAATGGCCTTAGATGAATTCGTGCAAAAGGAACTATGTCCATTTCTGCAACCATCAATCCTATTACTTCCATGCACTGCGCTATGGAAGGACGAAGAACAGAATGAAGAACTTGACAAGAGCTTAGAAGCTTTGATTTTTTGACCTCTGTCAGAAAAATCCTCATTTCTAAGGAGTCTATTATTGTTCCCAAGAAGGGAACTCTTGTTGACGGGGAAAGAGAACTTTTTTCTATGTTCACTTTCCATCCGTGAGATCTGAGAAAGGCTAGGACGATGTCCGTATGAGCCTTTGCTTTTGACAGAGACGACGCTTGAATCAGGATGTCGTCCAAGTACGGTACTACTGCAATGCCCCTTGGTCTTAGAACCGCTAGAAGGGACCCTAGTACCTTTGTGAAAATTCTCGGAGCAGTGGCTAATCCGAATGGAAGTGCCACAAACTGGTAATGCTTGTCCAGAAAAGCGAACCTTAGGAACTGATGATGTTCCTTGTGGATAGGAATATGTAGGTACGCATCCTTTAAATCCACCGTGGTCATAAATTGACCTTCCTGGATGGTAGGAAGGATCGTTCGAATGGTTTCCATTTTGAACGATGGAACCCTGAGAAATTTGTTTAGGATCTTGAGATCTAGAATTGGTCTGAATGTTCCCTCTTTTTTGGGAACTATGAACAGGTTGGAGTAAAACCCCATCCCTTGTTCTCTTATTGGAACTGGATGAATTACTCCCATCTTTAACAGGTCTTCTACACAATGTAAGAATGCCTGTCTTTTTATTTGGTTTGAAGATAATTGAGACCTGTGGAACCTTCCCCTTGGGGGTAGTTCCTTGAATTCCAGGAGATAACCTTGAGAAACTATTTCTAGTGCCCAAGGATCCTGAACATCTCTTGCCCAGGCCTGAGCAAAGAGAGAAAGTCTGCCCCCCACCAGATCCGGTCCCGGATCGGGGGCCATCCCTTCATGCTGTTTTGGTAGCAGTGGCAGGCTTCTTGGCCTGCTTACCCTTGTTCCAGCCTTGCATCGGTCTCCAGGCTGGTTTGGGTTGAGAAGTATTACCCTCTTGCTTAGAGGATGTAGAAGTAGAGGCTGGTCCGTTTCTGCGAAAGGGACGAAAATTAGGCTTATTTCTAGCCTTAAAAGACCTATCCTGAGGAAGGGCGTGGCCCTTTCCTCCGGTGATGTCTGAAATAATCTCTTTCAAATCAGGACCAAACAGTGTTTTGCCCTTGAAAGGGATGTTAAGCAATTTCGTCTTGGAAGACACATCCGCTGACCAAGACTTTAGCCAGAGCGCTCTGCGCGCCACGATAGCAAACCCTGAATTTTTTGCCGCTAATCTCGCTAATTGCAAAGTGGCATCTAGAATAAAAGAGTTAGCCAATTTAAGTGTATGAACTCTGTCCATAACCTCCTCATACGAAGATTCTTTATTGAGCGACTTTTCTAGTTCTTCGAACCAGAAACACGCTGCCGTAGTGACAGGAACATTGCATGAAATTGGTTGTAGAAGGTAACCTTGCTGAACAAACATCCTTTTAAGCAAACCCTCTAATTTTTTATCCATAGGATCTTTAAAAGCACAACTATCTTCTATGGGAATAGTAGTGCGTTTGTTTAGAGTAGAGACCGCCCCCTCGACCTTAGGGACTGTCTGCCATAAGTCCTTTCTGGGGTCGACTATAGGAAATAATTTCTTAAATATAGGGGGAGGAACAAAAGGTATGCCGGGCCTTTCCCATTCCTTGTTTACTATGTCCGCCACCCGCTTGGGTATAGGAAAAACATCGGGGGGCACCGGAACCTCTAGGAACTTGTCCATCTTACATAATTTCTCTGGAATGACCAAATTGTCACAATCATCCAGAGTAGATAATACCTCCTTAAGCAGTGCGCGGAGATGTTCTAATTTAAATTTAAATGTTACAACATCAGGTTCAGCTTGTTGAGAAATTTTTCCTGAATCCGAAATTTCTCCCTCAGACAAAACCTCCCTCCTGGCCCCTTCAGATTGGTGTGAGGGTATGTCAGAAACGTTATCATCAGCGTCCTCTTGCTCTTCAGTGTTTAAAATAGAGCAATCGCGCTTTCTTTGATAAGTAAGCATTTTAGATAAAATATTTGCAATAGAATTATCCATAACAGCCGTTAATTGTTGCATAGTAATAAGTATTGGCGCACTAGATGTACTAGGGGCCTCTTGTGTGGGCAAAACTGGTGTAGACACAGAAGGGGGTGATGCAGTACCATGCTTACTCCCCTCATCTGAAGAATCATCTTGGGCACTATTATTATCCGTGGCATCATTGTCCCTACTTTGTTTGGACACCATGTCACAATTATCACATATATTTAAATGGGGAGACACATTGGCTTTCATACATATAGAACATCGTTATCTGATGGTTCAGACATGTTAAACAGGCTTAAACTTGTCAAAGCACAAAAAAGTTTTAAAATAAAACCGTTACTGTCACTTTAAATTTTAAACAGAACACACTTTATTACTGAATATGCGAAAAAGCATGAAGCAATTGTTCAAAATTCACCAAAATTTCACCACAGTGTCTTAAAGCCTTAAAAGTATTGCACACCAAATTTGAAAGCTTTAACCCTTAAAATAACGGAACCGGAGCCGTTTTTACATTTAACCCCTATACAGTCCCAGGAATCTGCTTTGCTGAGACCCAACCAAGCCCAGAGGGGAATACGATACCAAATGACGCCTTCTATAAGCTTTTTCAGTGGATCTTAGCTCCTCACACATGCATCTGCATGCCTTGCCTTCCAAAAACAACTGCGCATTAGTGGCGCGAAAATGAGGCTCTGCCTATGACTAGAGAAGGCCCCCATCTGAAAAAGGTGTCCATACAGTGCCTGCCGTTTTTTAACAACAATCCCCAAGATTATAATAACTATAAAGAGCTATAATCTGACAAATATGCTTAGCAAAGCAATCGTTTTAGCCCAGAAAAATGTCTACCAGTTTTTTAAGCCCTTATAAAGCCTTTATTCTTTTACTTAAACTAAGAAAATGGCTTACCGGTCCCCATAGGGAAAATGACAGCCTTCCAGCATTACAAAGTCTTGTTAGAAATGTGGCCAGTCAAACCTCAGGCAGAAAAGTCTGCCAACTGCTTCCCCCAACTGAAGTTACTTCATCTCAACAGTCCTGTGTGGAAACAGCAATCGATTTTAGTAACGTTTGCTAAAATCATCTTCCTCTTACAAACAGAAATCTTCTTCTCTTTTCTGTTTCAGAGTAAATAGTACATACCAGCACTATTTTAAAATAACAAACACTTGATTGAAGAATAAAACTACATTTAAACACCAAAAAACTCTTAGCCATCTCCGTGGAGATGTTGCCTGTGCAACGGCAAAGAGAATGACTGGGGTAGGCGGAGCCTAGGAGGGATCATATGACCAGCTTTGCTGGGCTCTTTGCCATTTCCTGTTGGGGAAAAGAATATCCCACAAGTAAGGATGACGCCGTGGACCGGACACACCTATGTTGGAGAAATGTACGTTATTCTCTTGGCATTCAGGAGCAGCAATGCGCTATTGGGATCTAACTGGTGATTGATGGCTACATAGTCTCTTGTCATTTGCTGCTTAGTTAGGTCCCAGTAATGCTTCGCTGATCTAAACTGACTAACTATATACATTTAAACTCTGTAAAAAACGAGTTAAACACAGTTATACACAATAAATAGTGTGATAAAGCGCTCCAGCAATTACTGCATTTCCTTGTTGCAAGTTCATGTCCTTTTGGCATAGGTCATATCAACAGAAAGCAAACATATCTATTTATAATTTAAGATTACCAAAACAGAATTACAATAATACAAAAAGTCTAATGCTTTAGAACGACTGGGGGAAAAAAAAAAAGACTTCAAATTAAGGCATAATTAATTGAAATGAGTAAAATGACAGCTTGAATTCCAACAGTTTTTCACTAC
Organism: Bombina bombina; assembly: GCF_027579735.1. Lineage (NCBI taxonomy): Eukaryota > Metazoa > Chordata > Amphibia > Anura > Bombinatoridae > Bombina > Bombina bombina. The sequence goes on from NC_069504.1 coordinate 424,066,326, forward strand.
AGGGTGTTAAATAATCTAAACACATTTTTTTAACTAGGATAAAGAAGGAAAACAATGATTAACTATAATGCTAATATGTACTAAAGTATCACACTTACAAAACTAACAAATTGTGCTTTAAAGGATGAGATTACAAACAGAGAACAGATTTAAAAGATAAAATTTGGGGGGCTTTTTTTTATGAAGAAAATTGTGAGCAAGGACACAGAATTCATAATATCCCATAAATCAAACTCAGAACGATTACTTCATACTTAACAGATGGTAATTATCATTTTAAATCTCTAAATCCCTTAGAATGTAAAGTAACATTAAAAAGGTTTTCATTAAAGACTGTAAAGACAGTAATCTTAAACCTAAAGGGCACGTCACAAAGCAAACAAACAGCCAGGCTGTTATTGGAAATAAATACTTAATGCCTTTTTAGATGAGATTAAAAATGACACTTCTGATCCAAGTTTAAGCTCTAAACTAGTAAGAATAAGGTCTATTTATATAACATGGCAATAAAAGGGAAAAACCAACAAACTTGCAAAGAGCTTTGCTCTGTAAACTTCAGGGATGTATAAAAATATGTATAAACATAACACACTCTTTTACATTGGTTTATATTGTATTAATCAAAATACCTCAGTTTACTTAAAGCTACATAGGAGGAGGACATAGGAATTGTAGAATAAAGGTACATTAAACACTTGTAATATAAATTGCGTAATTATGTCAAGAAAAAAAAATGTTTGCAATGTACTTTAATTATTTATTTTGCCCCCTTTCCTATAATTTAAAGTTGTAGACTTTACAGTAGCTGTGAGAAATGGAAATGCAGACTCTAGATTAAACGCTGCTATTTTCCACACAGCCATTATTTGCACATTCTAGTGACTCAATTATAGCTGTCTCTAATGGATATCCGCAGAGTAGATAAAGAAAACATAGGTTACAAAGTGGTGGTGGCCACTACCATATCTACACTACAACTTTACATTCAATATTTAAGCATTAAAGTCAATAATAAACTAAAATGGACTTACCAGAGCATTACATTTTAACCAACTTTCCAATTTACTCCTGTTATCAATTTTGCTTAGTTCTCTTAGTATACTTTATTAAAGAGTAATCCTAGGCGAGCTCAGGAGCGTGCACGTGTCTCTGCCCATCTGGCAGGAGTATTTGCAACACCTGATGAAACGGTAATATCCGAGAAACAAGTTGTGAGATGTTTTTACTGAATTGTTTTTAATTCGTTTTAAATTAAAGCTTTTCTATCCTTTATATTTATCACTCTGGGTTTATATACCATCTGTGAATGTATCGCACGGAATGTGATTGGTTTGATTTGGGGAATTAAACTAGGGCTGCAACTAACGATTATTTTCATTATCGATTAATTGACTTATAGGATAAAAAATAAATAAATAATTTTTTCCTATATTTTAAATAAAATCCACATACTGAGTGTTACAAACATAAACTTCAGACAAACTTTACAACTTTACATTAACACAACTATTGGTCCATTTTTTTTAAGCAGCAGAACAAATATTTATAATCAAGCAAAACAAAACCACAAACGGTTTGAAAAGAGGTAGAACTAGTAATAGGTAGACTACCACTGTTTATAACATTCTGTTATTCACTCTTTCAGAAACTTTGCATTGAAATGCAAAAATGTCCCCATGACCACACGCTCCTGGCTGAGGCTAGCTCTCTTTTTTGCAAGCTATTTTGCCTGCAGCAGAGAAGGAGGTGCTCAGATGGTGTTGGGGTGCCTGAAATGTATAAGTAGGGTCTTGACAATTTCACCAAGGTGGGCTATTTATCTTTGTTAGCTCTCCTCCAATGCAAGGGGCCTCTTAACAAAGTAACCATGGACTTCATTCTGACATAAAAATAATCTTAAATATCTATATGCAATGGTAAACAACCAGCTATAATGTTAGGGAAAAATATATTTAGTCCACTCTTAAAACTAACAGATATATACTTACAGAGGTTGAATTTGGTAATATTCCAATTAATTAAAAATATAGAAAAAAAAAGGACACACAGGTAACAGGACACAACAGCCTTACACAATTATCTATAGAGTACATATAATCAGCAATAGCAAGCGATCCGCTAATAATTGTGCAAACAGGTAATAGTGACATCAATTAATTTAACAAATACCATCAATCTAGGGCTAGGTGTAAATAACAAGCTCAGCACTATATCATGCAAAGCATAGTCCCAAATCACCTGATTTAATATAAACAATCCAAATGATGACTCCTATTTTTTTTCTGGGTTGCACATAAGTCAGGAGTAGTTGTAAACTTAAAAAAAAACTGATAGCGTCCTGAAAAAGTGAAAAGTAAAATGTCTGTAGACGTCCTTTAGGCTAAGGGCATAACCATAAAACACAATACCATGTGCAGGAGCTCATTGGAGTAAAGAAACTGGTGCTGTGCACAGACCAACTAATTGCAAACCAACTAATCGATTATGAGATTCGTTGACAACTATTTTCATAATCGATTATTATCGGTTATGCCGATTAGTTGTTGCAGCTCTAAACTAAACCTCTTTGAACCACCACTTGGATTACCTTTCCGGCTGATTTTTGTTTTGGAAGCATTCCCTGGCAGTGATGTGCAGTGACTTCAGAGGCTGGTGAGGCAGTGGCTCGGAATCGGATACGCCTTCATTGTTTTGATATCCTTTGTTGAAAATCATATCTAAATATGCTCAGTAACTACTGAGCATATTTAGATATGATTTCCAACAAAGGATATCAAAAGAATGAAGAAAACCAGATATTAGATGTAAATTGGAAAGTTAGTTAAAATTGCATGCTCTTTATATATTATACAATATATTATACACTATACATACATACTTTCGGTGTTCCCGCGCTTTACAGGCTTCACTCACTCCTGTCCTGAGGCCAGGCCACACACAAAAAAATCAAGTGAACAGTCAAGTGTTTATGTTTTTCAAGCAGCCTTAATATTTTAATTTTAGTTTACTACGCAACGTCGCAACAAGCCTGACTATAGTAAGCCTCCTTGGCTGGCCTGGAGCTATAAAGCCACCCGGTCCCCCCACGTGGGTGATTCAGAACTCAGTCTCTCTTACTAATTTTAGTAACTATTTGACTCCGTCCTGAGTCCACTTTCCCTGAGGCCACTCACACAAAATCAACTGAAGACAGTGACAGTCCAGTCCAGACCAGTCCATAAAGCAAACAAGCCACCCGGTCCCACGTTCAGATTCAGAACGTTTTACTTTTACTATTTTTTTAGTAACTGTTTTTGTCAGTGCTATAAATTGGTGTGAAAAACACACAGTATAGCACTGACAAAAACAGTTACTAAAAAAATAGTAAGAGTAAAACGTTTTGAATCTGAATCGAGAATTATATCAATACTAATACTTCAAAGGGGGGCTACCTGAGTCAGTGATAATATAATATTATTTATTATCCGCCACCTACCTAAATAAGATGCCGCGGCCGTCGTCGTCTAAGTAGACTTAAGTATTATAGAATACTGCTGCTGAGCTGCTCAATGCTCTCTCTTACTGATGTCCGACTCTGACTCCGTCTCTGAGCTGACGCCGGGCACGTGATGACAGACGCTGACGCGCGCCTCTATTCCTTAGTTTCCGTCTGGCACTCAGCCCGCCCAGAGACTCAGACTTGCTGAGGTCTGATTGGCTGAGAGGTGGCCAAGGCTCCAGAGGCTTTCAGAGTCAAGCCTCCGGTGTGGGAGAATGGGCCACATTGAGAGCACTGCATTAACACTTATTCTCCTCTTGATGGCAGTCTCTCAGCGGCCCATACACTTCCCAGTCAATACATTTCATATTGCGCAATATAAGGATAGCTAGCCTCCACTTTATTGCGCAATATGAATGTATTGTATTACTATTTTTTTGCACAAGTCATAAATAAAATAATAAAGTACTTAATTTGGTGGAGGGGTGGGGGATTAGGGGGGGTCAACTTTTTATTAAAAAAAAATATATTGAAAAAAAAAAAAGATTTATTTTTTTATTTTTTACAAAAAGGCTGTAATACATAGATTGGCCAGGGGAGGCACTGCCTCACCTGCCTCTTATGAGTGCACGTCACTGTTCCCTGGTTGACACAAGTCTGCTGGCCAACTTCTAATTGGCCAGCCTGTCTCCCCTGCACTGTTGAAGTGCCTAAAAATCTGTGAGTACGTTTCTAGCCTTGTTGTCTTTATATCCTTGGTTGAAGATACTACACCATTTGGGCACCCTCTTTTCTCTTTTTGTCTTTTCCAGTATTTGCAACATTTTTTATAGCAATGTTACAAAGACTGCTAAAGACAAGTGTACACTCCTGAGATCCTATCAGTTTATCTAGCTTTACTCTTAAAGGGTTAGAAATCTTTTCAAATTTGTATGAATGAAAAATAAATTATAAGATACCTCAATACTAATACTTTTACATACACTTACTTTAATCGAAAAACGAAGCTTCTAATACAAATGAAATAATATTTTAATTTCTTCTAAAAAACGGCTCTAACGACCGCCCATAAAGAAGGCTGGAGTTCTCAAGAATTAATTCTCATATCCTCCAATCGCACTGCACTATCACACCTCTAATTTAAATATTCATTATGTTATGCCTTTTGCAAAATCGCATGCGCTGTATAATTCAAGTGCAATCGCATGCGCGCTGTACACTTGAACTCCTGTTCACCATTTTTATTTCTCTGCTCCCACGCATGGGCAGACACAGCCTACAGTCATAATCACACTGATTATGACATTGTCAAATATGCTCGTCAGTCTGGGGGTTTCTAAAGACTTAGCTAGAAATTATGCAGTAGCTCTGTGGGTTCCTCCAAGTCTGACTTGCATTGGCTATGTCCGCTCCATCTTCTGATCTCTGCTGTGCCACTCCCACAATGTTACGGTGCAGGATTGATGACAAGCCAGCTGACACTAAACTAGTAGAAATCCATTTGCGCATGCGTGGGTCAGATACCATAGGAAATGCGCATGCGGGCCGCCATGATTGTTCTACTCAGGTAGAACACGCTAATTTCCTGTTAATAATGAGGACAAAAAATGGGCTTGGCAGCAATAATAATTTAATCAGGGAAATACAAGCAAACAAAAAAAAATTGCTTATACATGTCATTTGCACTTTATAAGTATTTGATAAAAGGTTTTGAAATATGGAAAGTTTATTTTGGGGTTTACTATCCCTTTAACTCTTAAATCAATAATAAAACACAGAAAATGTGATAATATTAAACCAGAAAGTTGTTTAAAAGCACATCATGCTCTATCTAAATAAGGAAAGTTTCATTTTTTATTTTACTGCCCCTTATGGGGAAAAACAAACATGTCATTCTAGCTAGCATTTATTTGATGGTTACCATCCATTTATGAGACATGCTTTCAGAACTAAATACATTTGCAAATTCCACCCAGCTTCCCAAAAGAGCATGATTAATAAGCTTTAAAATAAAATCTACCATCTCTAGCAATCACTTTATACCGCATGATGATATAATAGATTATGTCAGTGTTCACAGCTATTTTACATGAGGATATAAGGCATAAGTAAGGGGCAACTAGTCATATGCAATGAATAGCATCTGATGTAAGATACAGAACTGTGAAGTTGCACTAGAAGACTATGTGACACACTTGTTGAGGTCTGTTCTCCAGTATTATTAAATCACAAAATAAAATCAGATTATGCAGATCTCTTTCTGTGAGATAAACTAGTCATTGTTACTGAGCGCACCTTGTGATAGCCAAGTTTACATTTATCATATCTAAATAATAACAAATGAATACATATGGCGTGGTCCTATCCCTTTAAAAATGTAACAAGTTGAATAACCTTAAAGGGACATTCAACACTGCCCACAACATTAATCTATGTTGAAAAACTATAAATAAAGATCAAGCTGCAACGTGCCCCCTTTCTCTTACTTCCTGACTTCACTGTTGAATCGTCTACGATAACTTCAAAATTGGTGTCCTAACATGGCTTCCTAACTCCCCCCACCGTGAAGTATTCAGCTTCTTTTTCAAACCAGCAGCCAATGATAGCCCATTCCTCGGACTGAAATCCAAGCGCGTTCACGGCCGTTAGCGCATGCGCGATACACTAGGAACAGTAAAAGCGGAACCATAATAAGCAAAGTTGTTTCCGTTCCGCTTATATTACGCATAGTACTCTATTTCGTTCTATTAGGTAAAACCCAATCCGATATGCAGCGTCGCCCGCAAATGCCGGTGACGCAAAATTTTGCGCTGGTTTGGTATCCTATATACGGCGTAACCTAGAAGTTACGCCCGTACATTTCTGCCGTCGCCCATAGTTTTTTGGGCCATAGGCAGGTATACCAAAATATAAAAAATAAAAGGTTCACTCCTTCAAAAGGTATCTTGCGTGTTGTTATACACTTAAGAGCAGATACTTTGGTAGCGGAAATTCAGTTACCTTCTAAAGCCGCTCCGATAAAGGACCAATCAGGAGGCCGATCCAGGACAGCGCCCATAAAGGTGACGTCACCCCGCTACGGCGGTAACTTTGAACACAGAGACTTCAGAACACACACAGTGTGGGGGTAAGCCTGCGGTTGATCGCTAACTGAGAGTATGAACTTTGGAATTTACTCCTGATATCTTTCCAACTTGAACTGTTATTAGTTCCATTGGTCCACAATAACGGATCTTCCTCTATATATATTTTTATGTGGTGGCAACCTGAGTTTTATTTTTATTTTTTTAACGGAGACGTCCGTTAGTTTTATGCATTTACACAATTTTTAATAGAATTGTCTAATATCATTCTTTTATGTTTTATGAAGTATATTAAATTGGCATAGTCCCTTTTTAAATGTAAGATTTGGTCTCATTTTTTCAACCACAGTTTCTTATACATATTAAGAACACTAGTGTACTGTTTAAAGGGATACACTTTGTAACTTGAAATATTAAGTATTTCGTTTTCTACTATATATACACTATTAATGAATGGCATTTTGAATTTATTTAGATTTTGTTTTTGATAGCACTTTATTACTTGCAGGATACACCTGGTTTTATTGTATTTATATTCACGTTTAGAGTTACGTCACCTTTAGCTTTTTAGCGCTCCTGTTTTCTGTTATTTCATAGGTATACCAAACCCGCGCAGTTTGGTATCCAATATACAGCGTAAGGACTTACGTGGCGAAAATGGGGAAATCTTACTCCATTTTCACCTCGCCACAAAAAGCAGTCGTAGTAAGCCTTACGCTGTCTATTGGAGCCCCGTAACTCCCTAAACTACCTGCCAAATAAACCTAACACCTAACGCATGCGCAATGTCTATCTACCTGTCAACCGCGATCTGCTAAATAAAACCTAACACCTAACGCATGCGCAATGTCTATCTACCTGTCAACCGCGATCCTCCGCCGCAATCCCTAATAAAATATTTAACCCCTAAACCGCCGCCCCCTACATTAACTACCCCCTAATGTGATCCCCCTACACCGTCGCCAACTATATTAAACTACCCCCTAAAGTGAGCCCCTTACACCGCTGCCATCTACCTTACCTACCCCCTAAAGTGAGCTCCTACCCCGCCGCCATTTTAAAATGATTAACCCATAATTTAATCCCCCTACCCCGCCGCCACCTATATTAAATTATTTAACCCCTAAAATACTAAACTATCCCTACCACTAAACCTAAGTCTAACCCTACAAATAGCCCTGAAAAGGGCTTTTTGCGTGGCATTACCCCAAAGTAAACTGCTCTTTTGCCAGCACTTAAAATGGCTTTTTGCGGGGCATGCCCCAAAGAAAACTGCTCTTTTACCAGCCCTTAAAAGGGCTTTTGGCGGGGCTTTGTCACAAAGTAAACTGCTCTTTTGCCTACAATCTAAATCCCCCTACACCGCTGCCACCTATAATAAATGTATTAACCCCTAATCTAATCCCCCTACACCGCCGCCAGCTATATTAAACACATTAACCCCTAATCTAATCCCCCTACACCGCCGCCAGCTATATTAACCCTAATTATATTAGGGTTAATATAGTTAATATAATTATTATATTATATATATTAACTATATTAACCCTAATTATATTAGGGTTAATATAATTAATATTGTTATTATATTATATATATATTACGTATAATAACCCTATCTAACTCTAACATCCCTAACTAAACTCTTATTAAAATAAATCTAATATTAATATTATTAATGAAAATATTCCTATTTAAATCTAAATACTTACCTATAAAATAAACCCTAAGATAGCTACAATGTAATTAATAATTACATTGTAGCTATTTTAGGGTTTATATTTATTTTACAGGTAACTTGGTATTTATTTTAACTAGGTACAATAGCTATTAAATAGTTAATAACTTTTTAATAGCTACCCAGTTAAAATAATTACCAATTTACCTGTAAAATAAATCCTAACCTAAGTTACAAATACACCTACACTATCAATAAATTAAACTACAAATATCTAAACTAAAATACAATTAAATAAACTAACTAAATTACAAAAAAAAAAAACTCTAAATTACAAAAAATTAAAAAAAGATTACAAGATTTTTAAGCTAATTACACCTATTCTAAGCCCCCTAATAAAATAATAAAGCCACCCAAAATAAAAAAAAATCCCTACCCTATTCTAAATTTAAAAAGTTCAAAGCTCTTTTACCTTACCAGCCCTTAAAAGGGCTTTTTGCGGGGCATGCCCCAAAGAAAACTGCTCTTTTGCCTAAAAAAAAAACCACAATACCACCCCCCAACATTACAACCCACCACCCACATACCCCTAATCTAACCCAAACCCCCCTTAAATAAATCTAACACTACCCCCCTGAAGATCTCCCTACCTTGTCTTCACCCAACCGAGCCGAACTCCTCATCCAATCCGGGCGATGTCTTTATCCAAGCGGCAGCAAAGTCTTCTTCCATCCGGCTGCATCTTCCATCAAGCGGCATCTTCAATCTTCCCTCCGTCTACGCGGAGCATCCATCCCGGACGAAGATTGAAGGTGCCGCTTGATGGAAGATGCAGCCGGATGGAAGAAGACTTTGCTGCCGCTTGGATAAAGACATCGCCCGGATTGGATGAGGAGTTCGGCCCGGTTGGGGGAAGACAAAGTAGGGAGATCTTCAGGGGGGTAGTGTTAGGTTTATTTAAGGGGGGTTTGGGTTAGATTAGGGGTATGTGGGTGGTGGGTTGTAATGTTGGGGGGTGGTATTGTGTTTTTTTTTCAGGCAAAAGAGCAGTTTTCTTTGGGGCATGCCCCGCAAAAAGCCCTTTTAAGGGCTGGTAAGGTAAAAGAGCTTTGAACTTTTTAAATTTAGAATAGGGTAGGGAATTTTTTTTATTTTGGGTGGCTTTATTATTTTATTAGGGGGCTTAGAATAGGTGTAATTAGCTTAAAAATCTTGTAATTTTTTTTTATTTTTTGTAATTTAGAGGGGTTTTTTTTTGTAATTTAGTTTAGTTTATTTAATTGTATTTTAGTTTAGATATTTGTAGTTTAATTTATTGATAGTGTAGGTGGTGTATTTGTAACTTAGGTTAGGATTTATTTTACAGGTAAATTGGTAATTATTTTAACTGGGTAGCTATTAAATAGTTATTAACTATTTAATAGCTATTGTACCTAGTTAAAATAAATAACAAGTTACCTGTAAAATAAATATAAACCCTAAAATAGCTACAATGTAATTATTAATTACATTGTAGCTATCTTAGGGTTTATTTTATAGGTAAGTATTTAGATTTAAATAGGAATATTTTCATTAATAATATTAATAGGGTTATTATACTTAATATATATATATAATATAATAACAATATTAACTATATTAACCCTAATATAATTAGGGTTAATATAGTTAATATATATAATATACTAATTATATTAACTATATTAACCCTAATATAATTAGGGTTAATATAGTTAATATAGCTGGCGGTGGTGTAGGGGGATTAGATTAGGGGTTAATGTGTTTAATATAGCTGGCGGCGGTGTAGGGGGATTAGATTAGGGGTTAATACATTTATTATAGGTGGCAGCGGTGTAGGGGGATTTAGATTGTAGGCAAAAGAGCAGTTTACTTTGTGACAAAGCCCCGCCAAAAGCCCTTTTAAGGGCTGGTAAAAGAGCAGTTTTCTTTGGGGCATGCCCCGCAAAAAGCCCTTTTCAGGGCTATTTGTAGGGTTAGACTTAGGTTTAGTGGTAGGGATAGTTTAGTATTTTAGGGGTTAAATAATTTAATATAGGTGGCGGCGGGGTAGGGGGATTAAATTAGGGGTTAATAATTTTAAAATAGATGGCGGCGGTTTAGGGGTTAAATATTTTATTAGGGATTGCGGCGGAGGATCGCGGTTGACAGGTAGATAGACATTGCGCATGCGTTAGGTTTTATTTAGCAGATCGCGGTTGACAGGTAGATAGACATTGCGCATGCGTTAGGTGTTAGATTTATTTGGCAGGTAGTTTAGGGAGTTACGGGGCTCCAATAGACAGCGTAAGGCTTACTACGGCTGCTTTTTGTGGCGAGGTGAAAATGGAGTAAGATTTCTCCATTTTCGCCACGTAAGTCCTTACGCTGTATATTGGATACCAAACTGGGCGGGTTTGGTATACCTGCCTATGGCCCAAAAAACTATGGGTGACGGCAGAAATATACGAGCGTAACTTCTAGGTTACGCCGTATATAGGATACCAAACCAGCGTAAAAGTCAGCGTCGCCGGCATTTGCGGGCGACGCTGCATATCGGATCGGGTTTTACCTAATAGAACGAAATAGAGTACTATGCGTAATATAAGCGGAACGGAAACAAATTGGCTTATTATGGTTCCGCTTTTAGTGTTCCTAGTGTATCGCGCATGCGCTAACGGCCGTGAACGCGCTTTGCATTGAAGTAGGAGAGATGGGATATCACTGGCATCTAGTTTGAAGAAGAAGCTCTATACGTCACGGTGGGGGGAGTTAAGCAGCCATATTAGGACACCAATTTTGAAGTTATCGTAGACGATTCAACAGTGAAGGCAGGAAGTAAGAGAAAGGGGGCACGTTGCAGCTTGATCTTTATTTATAGTTTTTCAACATAGATTAATGTTGTGTGCAGTGTTGAATGTCCCTTTAAAAAAGCAAACTGTATTTAGTCTCCGTATGCAAAATAACTATATTTCTAATATCAAATAGAACATAATTACAACAAAGTTCAGATTTCACAATGACACTTAGTAACTAATGATTGTTTTTTTTTTATTTTTTATTTTTTAAAGAGTAAGAATAAAATAAATTTTAAAACCAAATATATGTTGTAAACATTTTATTTACAAAATATGTAGATATTTATATGCTCTTGATTCACCTCAAAGCAACAGGTTCTAACAAAAGGTAGACAAACCTGTTTAACCTCTTCGCTAATGGGAAATTTCAGAGAAAACTTGCCCAAAGTACCAGAGAATTTTTAGCATTTTTGCAATCACTCCATTTAAACAGAAATAGATGGCTGAGCCTGGAGCCATTCAGGGATGAAGGTCTGAGCCCTAAGCTCTGTGTAACTTCGCCACTAAAGTGCTGCAATGTAAAACAAAATGACATTGCAAACCGGACGAATTTGAACTTTTAGGTTCCCTGGACGAAGATTGTAGTATTGTCTCTTTTTCAGGGAACCGGAATATTTTAACAATCACAACCGGGTTGTGATTGTTAAAATATTCCGGTTCCCTGAAAAAGAGACAATACTCTCAGCAGCACCGAAAAATCTGACATTCAGCTAAACTAAGAGGTTCTAAGTAAGTTTTTAAACATTTTTATACTGGATTTTTATATCAGTATCTGTGCATCTTATTCTTTATAGTAGTGTCTATTACATGTAGTTATATGAAAATGAGTGTATACTGTCCCTTTAATATTCAACATGAGGGTAGATCTATTATCCTCAAAGATATATCAGAGATACCAGAAATCTGCCAACATCTACACCTGGGGATCCCCGACATGCCCGCCATCCTACCGGACTCTGAAGATCAGCAATTGAGCTCTTAATCAAGTTGACCTCAAAGACAGAGATGGACCGACCAGGGTAGCGAAGAAAAGAACCAAGACCTAACAGATTTTGCATTGATTTCTTTTGAGGTCTATCTAGTATTAGGTTTTACTAAACCTTGCAGGAACTTTTCCAGAGTCACTAACTGACACTATCTCCCCTACAGTGGAAAACATTGAGGATTGGAGTTGTGCACAGATGAGTATACCAAGTTTAAAGTTTTTACAGGTTTAACTCTTTAATTGCTTATATATAGGGTTCAAGGGGACATAACTCAGCTACACAGGCGTTTGGCCCGGGTCGAACAGCTTACCTAATAATTTTTTCTTAGGCCTAGAACTTTCTAGGTTGAGCGCTTATTAAGAGATCTGGTTGGACCATTAGTTCATACTGCTGTATTCACAAAGACAAATATGTAAGCAGGAACGATTTTTCTGAGCTAGGTGTAGAATATTCCAATAAAAGTTTAAGGCATTTACGCTATACATTATCATTAGTTAACTGTTAAGAGGCGATGTTACATACTGCACATTCCTATTTCCCTTTTTTCTTGTGTGTGTCTACTTGGGTAGATGACACTTGTCACTTACCTGTATTTGTTTACAAAATTGTTTTCAGCAAAGTTACGTTTTTTTGTTTTTATTTTGTTGTCTAACAATGCTTGTGTCTATTGTATAATACAGAAGGAAGTACTTGGTCGGCAGTGCTAGGGGGGTGGGTTTTCTGAGAGATATCATCAGATCCCTGGCAACTGGAACAAGGTGGTCATTAGTGATGGTATTCCTAAGGTAGGGCGATGACGACTCATTCCATACACCTCATCTCACACAAAGTAAGAGGTCTGAATACTGTCACAAAACGCAGAACAGCTATGACCCAATATGACGACTAAAGGTGAACCTGATATTTCTCCAGGAGACACACTTCACTACTAAGATTATACCGAAATATTGGACCAAACAATTCCCCCAACATTACCACTCCACAACAGATAGTAAGAAAAGAGGGGTCTCAATATTGATCCACCAATCACTAAACTTTGTCACAGAGGAGGTGGTGAGAGATAAAGAGGGTAGGAACTTAATTGTTAGAGAAAGACTACAAGAGAAAGAGATCACACTGTGTAATTTATATGCCCCAAATGAAAAGCAAACCCTATTTTTTAACCAGGTGTCCCAGCTGCTCACACAATGGTCTCAATCAAGGATAATACTTGGAGGTGATTTTAAATTTGCCTATGCAGATAGTGGGGGCAAAGGGATCTACTAAACTGACACAAACAAAAACACCACAATCTGATGGAAAAATCAATTAGAGAAGCTTTATCGGCACATAACATTATAGACTCTTGGGAATCACTATATGACAGAACAAATGATTACACTTATTACTCCTTTGCACACAAGACGTACTCTAAGTTAGATTATATTTTTAGAAGTCAGATAATGATATTGAATCTACTATCTTCTTCTATACATGCATGTGCGTGGTCAGACCATTCCACCATAGTCAGTATGAAAATAACAGGGATTTCGGGTTTAAACACTCCCCAATCATGGACATATGACAAATATACTGAAAACCCCAAAAACACAAGAATCCATCCTAAAAGCTATGACTGAATATTGGGACATAAATGTTGAATCTACGCACAACCCACTAAATTCATGGGCAGCACATAAACCTTTCATTAGAGGTCTTCTTATTAAAGCGAAAACCCTATATATTAAAGGCATACGTTCAAGAACAGATGGACTACAAACTGAAATTGATGACTTGACAAAACAACATCAAACGACTTCATCCACTACAACATTTAAACTACTTAAACTTAAAAGACAGGAATTATCCGAGCTTATGAATACATCTTCAATGAAGGCATCGCAAAGGCTTAAAACCCATTATTTTATTTATTCCAATAAGCCGGACAAATTCTTAGCTCACAAATTACAAGAGAGAATAAGATCATTTTCTCCACTTTACAGATGACGGAACATTTACCTCGAACCCACAGGAGATAACAAATCATTTTGCACATTATTATCAAATCTTATATGATGGCAGAAAAAAACAAATCCAGCAGCCCACACCAGTGCAATTAGAACACCGTTTTTTTATATGGCCCAACTACCTACACTAAATAAAGAAGTAGTAGCGGAACTCAATGCAGACGTAACGATGAGGGAGGTTATTAATGCAATTAATGATCTGAAACCTGGTAAAGCAGCAGGTCCTGATGGGTTCCCTGTGGAATATTATCAACTTTTTAGGGCAGCTCTAGTTCCACATCTGCTTAAATTTTGCAAAGCTATCATGCTTGGCCGAGACACTCCCCCGGACATTTTGAGTGCTAAAATAATGGTCATCCCTAAGCCTGGGAAAAATCCTAAGCTATGTCAAAATTATTGCCCCATCTCTTTGATCAACTAGGATATTAGGATCTTTACCAAGACCATGGCTAATAGACTAAAGAGACACCTCTCCTCCCTGATCAGGTTGGATTTATCCAAGACAAGCACCCGATAACATACGACGCACTATCGACTTGAGAGACTACTTGGGGAGAACGGATACGCCTTCTCTGCTTCTGGCTTTGGATGCAGAGAAGGCGTTTGATAGGGTGGACTGGAGCTATATGTTCGCTGTATTGGCTAGGTTTGGCATTACAGGTCCCTTCTTGACAGCAATAAGAAACATTTACTCACACCCCCCACAGCTATCATAAAAGCAGCGGGATACCAATCAAAACCCATAGATATTCGAGGTGGAACTAGACAGAGGTGCCCCCTCTCTCCGCTGTTATTCGCAATGTGTATAGAGCCTTTGGCTGCTATGATTCGCAAATCCCCAGATAATCACGGAGTCAAATTGAAACAAAATGAGTATAAACTTTAGTTATTTGCAGATGACATACTTCTAACATTAACGAAACCCCTCTTGTCTTTACCAAATTTATACAACACCCTTCAAAAGTTTTCAAATATCTCGGGATATAAGATTATCTTGGACAAATGCAAGGGATTGCCAATTGCTTTTCCTAGACATACTCAGAAACTAATTGAGGCAAATTTTACCTTTACTTGGGCAAAAAAGGCGATACAATATTTAGGAGTCAAAATATCTCATGATTACAATGAGCTATATAAATTAAACTACATTCCCTTGTATAAGAAAATTAGGTCTGATTTAAGTAGATGTTAACGTAAAAAATTTTCATGGTATGGGCGCCTTTCTGCCATTAAGATGACCATTCTCCCGAAATTACTTTCTCTCTTTAGGGCCTTACTGATTAGGATACCCCCCCCCCCCCCAGATTTACATAGACTACAAAAGGATTTAACAGAATTTTTAAGAGGCAACAAAATAGCTAGGATAGCTTCAAGGACTTTGCAACAACTTAAACAAGTGAGGGGAGTGGGTGTTCCCAATGTGATGGAATATTATCAGGCAGCACGGTTAGTCCAAGAAGTATTATTGAATAATAATAATAAAAATTCAGGTGACATTATATGGACTACATTAGAGGCTAAACTGGGAGGGCACCCCAATCCATCATACATATTTTGGGACTCAACCCCAGGGCACACTAAACAAACGACTGTCCTATCGGTCACTAAAGAGACACTACAGATCTGGTCTACTCTGACTAGATCCCTACACTTGATCCCACAAGACACAACAATCAGACTGTTTAAGACCCTGCTACCAAAATAATTTCAGAGTCAGCTGGGGAGATCGGAAAATAAAGGGCTCTATAGGGTGGAGGACATACTAGAAGGAGGTAAGATTTTATTGTTTAACCAAGTTCAGGAGAGTCTTCGACCCCATAGCTTGCATTGGTTTCTATATTTACAAGTGTCATCAGCAATACATAGTTATTTACACCTCCCTTCCACAAGAAGGTTAACCATACTAGTACAATTTAGTAGCAACAAGAATAGGAATAAGAAAATTATTTCACAACTATATTTGGCCATACAAAAATTTCGATACAACTCTAAAACCCCTCTGATTGAAAAATGGGAAAAGGATTTAGGCAAGCTTCCTTTGGGAGACTGGGATACCATAATCCAAGATTCCAGCAAGGGACTGATTAGTGCAGACTTCAAAGAAAACTGTATCACGACTGAATTTAGGTGGTATCTGACTCCTATTAAAACCTCACATTTCTCATTAGGATCTACTAAGCAATGTTATAGGGGCTGTTCCGACATGGGTACCTATATTCACATGTAGTGGGACTGTCCCAAGGTGCATATGATATGGTCCAGGTTATCATCCCTTTTAAGTACCATTTTAAACCTCATGATAGCTCAGGCTCTCTTAAACAAACGACTACCAAAATATAATCCAGCCATAAACACGTTTATAAGAAACTTATGTACAGCTACCAAAATATGTGTGGTCAAGTACTGAAAGGTGGGAGTACCTACTTGGCCTGAGATCATAGAGAAATTTAGAACCACATACACAATGTCGGAACATGCCTCATGGATTCAGGGCAAGAACGACAATTTTCATAAGATTTGGTTCTATTGGAATATGCGGAAGTTGGACATTCAGAGAGAGTAATGAGGAGTTTGGGCCCTTATAGCGATTGGGTTATAGTAGGGTTAGGATTGGGGCTGGGGTAAAGATTGATTTGACTACCCCCTGTGCTGCTTGACAAAAAGCTTTTTTATAAGGTCATTTTCTTAGCTAATACTTCCTACAACCTGCAATTATATATGATGTTGGAAAACAAGTTTATGGTTTGGACATTTTTAGTATAAGTTAATGTTATATTTTTTTCTGAATATGATCGGTTTATCTGCATTTTTTGTACCCTTTTTTTATGGTCATGATGTGCAGAGCTACTGGACTATAATGGACAACAACGTGGAGAGACCCAGATCTCGGCACTTAGGGGCTTTCCGGAAAGTAAAGTAGCACACTGTCTTGATACATATCTGGTAAATGATGTGATGAGTTAGTACTTGAAACTGGGCTAATGATTGACAGACAATATCTATTGTTCATTTATGTTGTTGTGAAGTAGATGATGCTGCTCACAAGGAAAACAATAAAAATTATTTCAACCTAAACAGATCCTTTGTTTTTTATTCACCTATAAGAACACACACACACATAAGGTGTAGGTGTGTGTGTGTGTGTGTGTGTGTATATATATATATATATATATATATATATATATATATATATATATATATATATATATATATATATATATATATATATATATATATATATATATATATATCTTTTTTGTATTTGGGCATAAAAACATAATTTATTCTTACCTGATAAATTCCTTTTTTTCTTATTGGTGAGAGTCCGTGATTCCTTACGTTTGGGAAATCATCCCCTGGCCACCAAGAGGAGGCAAAGACACCTTACACCAGAGATTTAATAACCCTCCTACTTCCAAAGAAAGGAAAGCAAAAAAGGATGCCTAAATGCTGTAGATCAAGGAAACAAAGTACTTTTGAGATAGCCTACTGACCCTCCCAGTATTTTGTATAGCCAAGAATAGGAGACAGAAGTGAGAAAGACAGTAGGGTAAATGAGGTGCAAACTAAAACTGCCACCAATAAGTAAAATCAGTTGAGTTTGTGGACTCTCACAAACAAGAAAGAAAGGAATTTATCAGGTAAGAATAAATTATGTTTTCTTAAGTTGGTGAGAGCCCATGATTTCTTAGGGTTGGGAACTAATATCCAAACTGTGGAGTCCACAAAGAAAGTAGGTGGGTAAAATACAGAAAGACGGGCACCAATTTATCAGGAAGTACCGCCCAAAGGACCTTCCTGCCAAAATATGCTTCCGCCAAAGCAAACACATCAAACTGATAACATTTTGTAAATGTGAGCAAAGATGACCAATTTGCGGCCTTGCAAATCTGCCTCTAACTTCTAGTGCTCCTATGAAAGAGGCAAATAAATACTGTGAGGGAAGTAGGAGGATTATTAAAGCTCTGGTTTTGGGTGTCGTTGCCTCCCCCTGGTGGCCAGGTGATTAATTCCCAACAGAAAGGAATTGTGGACTCTCACAAACTTCAGAAAATAAAGTAGCTTTAAGTAGATGACAGTTTCAGCTAGCTATTTATTCACAAAATTTAGAATTACAAAAAAAACAACATTTATTTATCTGATAAATTAATTTATTTCCGGATATGGCGAGTCCACGGCGTCATTTACTATTGGGAATATCACTCCTCGCCAGCAGAGGAGGCAAAGAGCACCACAGCCAAGCTGTTAAGTATCACTCCCCTACCCACAATCCCCAGTCATTCGACCAAAGGGAAATGGAGAATAAAAAAATAAAAAAAAAAGAGTAAAACAAGATGTAGAGGTGCCTAAGATTTAGTCAAAAATAACCGTCTTGAAATAAAGTGCGGGGCCGTAGACTCACAACATCTGGAAAGAAAGAAATTTATCAGATAAGCATACATTTTATTTTCTTTCCTAAGATATGGTGATTCCACAGTGCCATAATTTACTGTTGGGAACCAATACCCAAGCTAGAGGACACAGATGACTAGGGAGGGACAAGACAGGTAGACCTAAACGGAAGGCACCACCGCTTGAAGAACCTTTCTCACAAAAAGAAGCTTCAGCTGAAGCACAAAGTATCAAATTGGGAAAATTTGGAAAAAGTATGCAAAGAGGACCAAGTTCCAGCCTTGCAAATCTGTTCCACAGAAGCTTTATTTTTGAAAGCCCAAGAAGAGGAGACAGCCCTAGTGGAATGAGCTGTAATTCTCTCAGGAGGCTGCTGTCCAGCAGACTCATAAACCAAACAAATTATACTTCTCAACCATAGAGAAAGAGAAGTAGTAGTAGCTTTCTGACCTTTACTTTTCTCAGAGAAACAAACAAACAGGGCAGAAGACTGGCGAAAATCCTTAGTCGCCTGTAGATAGAATTTATAAGCATGCACAACATCCAAGGAAGGAACAACAATTTCCTGATTAATATTCCTATCCGAAACAACTTTAGGAAGGAAACCTAACTAGGAAGAACCGCCTTATCGACATGAAAAATAAGAGAAGGCGAATCACACTGCAAAGCTGAGAGTTCCAAGACTCTCAAAGCAGAAGAGATAGCAATAAGAAACAAAGCCTTCCAAGATAACAACTTAATAACTATGGAATGCAATAACTCAAATCGAAACCTGCTGTAAAAACTTTAAGAACAAGGTTAAAAGGGACAGTCTAGGCCAAAATAAACTTTCATGATTCAGATAGAGCATGTAATTTTAAACAATTTTCCAATTTACTTTTATCACCAATTTTGCTTTGTTCTCTTGATATTCTTAGTTGAAAGCTTAACCTAGGAGGTTCATATGCTAATTTCTTAGACCTTGAAGCCCACCTCTTTTCAGATTGCATTTTAACAGTTTTTCACCACTAGAGGGTGTTTCACGTTCACGTATTTCATATAGATAACACTGTGCTCGTGCACGTGAAGTTATCTGGGAGCAGGCACTGATTGGCTAGACTGCAAGGGGCAGTTTGCAGAGACTTAGATACAAGATAATCACAGAGGTTAAAAGTATATTATTATAACTGTGTTGGTTATGCAAAACTGGGGAATGGGTAATAAAGGGATTATCTATCTTTTAAAACAATAAAAAATCTGGTGTAGGGAGGCCCCAGATAACATTAGGAAAATTATAAATCTCGTGGACTTTGCCTCAAAGCAAAAAGTGCCTTCTCTGTTTCTTTCATTAGATGCAGAGAAGGCATTTGATCGGGTAAATTGGAAGTATCTAGCTGCGGTGTTAAAAAAACAGAATTTATGTTTACCTGATAAATTACTTTCTCCAACGGTGTGTCCGGTCCACGGCGTCATCCTTACTTGTGGGATATTCTCTTCCCCAACAGGAAATGGCAAAGAGCCCAGCAAAGCTGGTCACATGATCCCTCCTAGGCTCCGCCTTCCCCAGTCATTCGACCGACGTAAAGGAGGAATATTTGCATAGGAGAAATCATATGATACCGTGGTGACTGTAGTTAAAGAAAATAAATCATCAGACCTGATTAAAAAACCAGGGCGGGCCGTGGACCGGACACACCGTTGGAGAAAGTAATTTATCAGGTAAACATAAATTCTGTTTTCTCCAACATAGGTGTGTCCGGTCCACGGCGTCATCCTTACTTGTGGGAACCAATACCAAAGCTTTAGGACACGGATGATGGGAGGGAGCAAATCAGGTCACCAAGATGGAAGGCACCACGGTTTGCAAAACCTTTCTCCCAAAAATAGCCTCAGAAGAAGCAAAAGTATCAAATTTGTAAAATTTGGTAAAAGTGTGCAGTGAAGACCAAGTCGCTGCCTTACATATCTGATCAACAGAAGCCTCGTTCTTAAAGGCCCATGTGGAAGCCACGGCCCTAGTGGAATGAGCTGTGATTCTTTCAGGAGGCTGCCGTCCGGCAGTCTCATAAGCCAATCTGATGATGCTTTTAAGCCAAAAAGATAGAGAGGTAGAAGTTGCTTTTTGACCTCTCCTTTTACCAGAATAAACAACAAACAAGGAAGATGTTTGTCTGAAATCCTTTGTAGCATCTAAATAGAATTTTAGAGCACGGACAACGTCCAAATTGTGTAACAAACGTTCCTTCTATGAAACTGGATTCGGACACAAAGAAGGTACAACTATCTCCTGGTTAATATTTTTGTTGGAAACAACCTTCGGAAGAAAACCAGGCTCAGTACGTAAAAACCACCTTATCTGCATGGACCAGATAGGGCGGAGAACACTGCAGAGCAGATAACTCAGAAACTCTTCTAGCAGAAGAAATTGCAACCTAAAACAAAACTTTCCAAGATAATAACTTAATATCTATGGAATGTAAGGGTTCAAACGGAACCCCTTGAAGAACTGAAAGAACTAGATTAAGACTCCAGGGAAGAGTCAAAGGTCTGTAAACAGGCTTGATTCTAACCAGAGCCTGAACAAACGCTTAAACGTCTGGCACAGCTGCCAGCCTTTTGTGAAGTAAAACAGATAAAGCAGAGATCTGTCCCTTCAGAGAACTCGCAGAAAATCCTTTCTCCAAACCTTCTTGTAGAAAGGAAAGAATCTTAGGAATTTTTATCTTGTTCCATGGGAATCCTTTAGATTCACACCAACAGATATATTTTTTCCATATATTATGGTAAATTTTTCTAGTTACAGGCTTTCTAGCCTGAATAAGAGTATCTATTACAGAATCTGAAAACCCACGCTTTGATTAAATCAAGCGTTCAAACTCCAAGCAGTCAGTTGGAGGAAAACCAGATTCGGATGTTCGAATGGACCCTGAATAAGAAGGTCCTGTCTCAAAGGTAGCTTCCATGGTGGAGCCGATGACACATTCACCAGGTCTGCATACCAAGTCCTGCGTGGCCACACAGGAACTATCAAGGTCACCGAAGCCCTCTCCAGATTGATCCTGGCTACCAGCCTGGGAATGAGAGGAAACGGTGGGAATACATAAGCTAGGTTGAAGATCCAAGGTGCTACTATTGTATCCAATAGAGTCGCCTTGGGATCCCTGGATTTGGACCCGTAACAAGGGACCATGAAGTTCTGACGAGAGGCCATCAGAACCAAGTCTGGAATGCCCCATAATTGAGTTATTTGGGCAAAGATTTCCAGATGGAGTTCCCACTCCCCCGGATGCTCCTCCATCGCCAGGGAACTCCTTGTTACCCCCTGATGGTTGATATATGTAACAGTCGTCATGATGACTGATTGAAACCTTATGAATTTGGCCTTTGCTAGTCGAGGCCAAGCCTTGAGAGCATTGAATATCGCTCTCAGTTCCATTATGTTTATCGGGAGAAGAGAGTCTTCCCAAAACCATAGACCCTGAGTTTTCAGGGGTTCCCAGACCGCGCCCCAGCCCACCAGACTGGCGTCGGTCGTGACAATGACCTATTCTGGTCTGCGGAAGCTCATTCCCTGTGACAGGTTGTCCAGGGTCAGCCACCAACGGAGTGAATCTCTGGTTATTTGATCTACTTGTATCGTCGGAGACAAGTCTGTATAATCCCCATTCCACTGTCTGAGCATGCCCAGGTGCAATGGTCTTAGATGAATTCGTGCAAAAGGAACTATGTCCATTGCCGCAACCATCAACCCTATTACTTCCATGGACTGCGCTATGGAAGGAAGAAGAACAGAATGAAGTACCTGACAAGAGCTTAGAAGTTTTGATTTTCTGGCCTCTGTCAGAAAAACCTTCATTTCTAAGGAAACTATTATTGTTCCCAAGAAAGGAACTCTTGTTGACGGGGACAGAGAACTTTTTTCTATGTTCACTTTCCACCTGTGAGATCTGAGAAAGGCTAGGACAATGTCCGTATGAGCCCTTGCTTTTGACAGAGATGACACTTGAATCAGGATGTCGTCCAAGTAAGGTACTACTGCAATGCCCCTTGGTCTTAGCACCGCTAGAAGGGACCCTAGTACCCTTGTGAAAATCCTTGGAGCAGTGGCTAATCCGAATGGAAGTGCCACAGGTAATGCTTGTCCAGAAAGGCGAACCTTAGGAACCGAAAATGTTCCTTGTGGATAGGAATACGTAGGTACGCATCCTTTAAGTCCACCGTGGCCATGAATTGACCTTCCTGGATGGTAGGAAGGATCGCTCGAATGGTTTCCATTTTGAATGATGAAACCCTTAGAAACTTGTTTAGAATCTTGAGATCTAAAATAGGTCTGAATGTTCCCTCTTTTTTGGGAATTATGAACAGGTTGGAGTAAAAACCCATCCCTTGTTCTCCTAATGGAACAGGATGAACCACTCCCATGCTTAACAGGTCTTCTACACAGTGTAAGAATGCCTGTTCGAAGATAATTGAGACCCGTGGAACCTTCCCCTTGGGGGTAGTTCCCTGAATTCCAGGAGATAACCTTGAGAAACTATTTCTAGCGCCCAAGGATCCTGAACATCTCTTGCCCCAGCCTGAGCAAAGAGAGAAAGTCTGCCCCCTACCAGATCCTTCCCAGATCGGGGGCCAACACTTCATGCTGTTTTGGTAGCAGTGGCAGGTGACTTGGCCTGCTTACCCTTGTTCCAGCCTTGCATCGGCCTCCAGGCTGGCTTGGTTTGAGAAGTATTACCCTCTTGCTTAGAGGGTGTAGAATTTGAGGCTGGTCCGTTTCTGCGAAAGGGACGAAAATTTGGCTTCTTTTTAGCCTTAAAAGACCTATCCAGAGGAAGGGCGTGGCCCTTTCCCCCAGTGATGTCTGAAATAATCTCTTTCAAGTCAGGGCCAAACAATGTTTTACCCTTGAAAGGGATGTTAAGCAAAAGCGCTCTGCGCGCCACGATAGCAAACCCTGAATTATTCGCCGCTAATCTAGCTAATTGCAAAGCGGCATCTAAAATAAAAAAGAGTTAGCCAATTTAAGAGCTTGAACTCTGTCCAAAACCTCCTCGTACGAAGATTCTTTATTGAGCGACTTTTCTAGTTCTTCGAACCAGAAACACGCAGCTGTAGTGACAGGAACAATGCATGAAATTGGTTGTAGAAGGTAACCTTGCTGAACAAACATCTTTTTAAGCAAACCCTCTAACCTTTAATCCATAGGATCTTGAAAGCACAACTATCTTCTATAGGAATAGAAGTGCGTTTGTTTAGAGTAGAAACCGCCCCCTCGACCTTGGGGACTGTATGCTATAAGTCCTTTCTGGGGTCGACTATAGGAACTAATTTCTTAAATATAGGGGGAGGACAAAAAGGTATGCCGGGCCTTTCCCACTCCTTATTTACTATGTCCGCCACCCGCTTGGGTATAGGAAAAACATCGGGGGGCACCGGAACCTCTAGGAACTTGTCCATCTTACCTAATTTCACTGGAATGACCAAATTGTCACAATCATCCAGAGTAGATAATACCTCCTTAAGTAGTGCGTGGAGATGTTGAAATTTAAATTTAAAAGTTACAATATCAGGTTCTGCTTGTTGAGAAATTTTCCCTGAATCTGAAATTTCTCCCTCAGACAAAACCTCCCTCCTGGCCCCTTCAGATAGGTGTGAGGGTATGTCAGAACAGATATCATCAGCGTCCTCTTGCTCTTCAGTGTTTAAAACAGAGCAATCACGCTTTCTCTGATAAGTAGGCATTTTGGAAAAAAATGCATGCAATAGAATTATCCATTACAGCCATTAATTGTTGTATGGTAATAAGTATTGGCGCACTAGATGTACTAGGGGCCTCTTGTGTGGGCAAAACTGGTGTAGACACAGAAGGGGATGATGCAGTACCATGCTTACTCCCCTCATTAGAGGAATCATCTTGGGCAATATCATATCTATGGCATTATTATCCCTACTTTGTTTGGACATTATGACACAAATATATCACATATATTTAAATGGGGAGACACATTGGCTTTCATACATATAGAACATCGTTATCTGATGGTTCAGACATGTTAAACAGGCTTAAACTTGTCAACAAAGCACAAAAAACGTTTTACAATAAAACCGTTACTGTCCCTTTAAATTTCAAACTGAACACACTTTATTACTGAATATGTGAAAAAGTATGAAGGAATTGTTCAAATTTCACCAAAATTTCACCACAGTAACTTAAAGCCTTAAAAGTATTGCACACCAAATTTGAAAGCTTTAACCCTTAAAATAACGGAACCGGAGCCGTTTTTACATTTAACCCCTATACAGTCCCAGGTATCTGCTTTGCTGAGACCCAACCAAGCCCAGAGGGGAATACGATACCAAATGATGCCTTCTATAAGCTTTTTCAGTGGTTCTTAGCTCCTCACACATGCATCTGCATGCCATGCTTTCCAAAAACAACTGCGCATTAGAGGCGCGAAAATGAGGCTCTGTCTATGACTAGAAAAGGCCCCCAGTGAAAAAGGTGTCCAATACAGTGCCTGCCGTTTTTATTAAAACAATCCCCAAGATTTAACAACTATTAAAAGTAATAATCTGCCAAATATACTTAGTAAAGTAATCGTTTTAGCCCAGAAAAATGTCTACCAGTTTTTTAAGCCCTAATGAAGCCCTTTATTCTTTTACTTAAACTAAGAAAATGGCTTACCGGTTCCCATAGGGAAAATGACAGCTTCCAGCATTACCGAGTCTTGTTAGAAATGTGTCATACCTCAAGCAGCAAAAGTCTGCTCACTGTTTCCCCCAACTGAAGTTAATTCCTCTCAACAGTCCTGTGTGGAAACAGCCATCGATTTTAGTAACGGTTGCTAAAATCATTTTCCTCTTACAAACAGAAATCTTCATCTCTTTCCTGTTTCAGAGTAAATAGTACATACCAGCACTATTTTAAAATAACAAACTCTTGATTGAAGAATAAAAACTACATTTAAACACCAAAAAACTCTAAGCCATCTCCGTGGAGATGTTGCCTGTACAACGGCAAAGAGAATGACTGGGGAAGGCGGAGCCTAGGAGGGATCATGTGACCAGCTTTGCTGGGCTCTTTGCCATTTCCTGTTGGGGAAGAGAATATCCCACAAGTAAGGATGACGCCGTGGACCGGACACACCTATGTTGGAGAAATATGGGTTTCATGGGGAATTTTTGTACGTCAGTTTCGGCAATCTACTCCAACCCCTCTGCCTTCATAAAAATAGCGGGTTATAAGTCCTCCTCCATACAAATTCTTAATGGAACCAGACAAGGGTGCCCTTTGTCGCCATTATTGTTCGCCCTATGCATTGAACCGTTGGCAACTAGTATTAGGCAAAATGTAGATATTAGCGGGATTCAGATAGGTGAAAGAGAGCACAAGATCAGCCTATTCGCAGACGATGTCATTTTGTCTATTACCAAACCTATGATCTCCCTTCCCCTAGTATATTCAACCATTAGCAGATTTGCAGACATTTCAGGATACAAGATCAATAATGATAAATGTGAAGCGATCAGCACACATCTCCCAGAACATACCAAAAAACTACTAACCTTGAATTTCGACTTTAATTGGGCTGATAAAGGTATAAAGTACTTGGGTATCATAATTCCAAATAATTTAGACCTTCTCTACAAATTAAATTACGCTCCCATGTTTGTTCATATCAAAAATTTGTTATTAAGGTGGAACAAGCTCAATATTTCCTTGTATGGTAGGCTGACGTAGATCAAAATGACAGTTTTACCAAAAATTGTGTACCTCTTCCGCTCCTTACCTATAAATATACCTGTCCCCATATTACGGAAAACACAGAAGGATCTGGTAGCTTTTGTTTGGAAGTATGGTAGATCCAGAGTCAATAAACAAACACTTCTTAGACATAAAATAGGAGGAGGGATGGGAATGCCAGATCTGGCAGCGTACTATTACACGGCTAGGTTGGCACAATCTGTACTATGGCATAACCAGTTAGACAGGATTCAATGGGTTCAAATAGAATCAGATATGATGAGGATACACCCTATATATAAATTGTTATGGACTGCTAAAAAGGATAGGCACCCTAATTGGAGAAGCTTTATCACCATATCACACACGTTAACCCTATGGGAAACACTGACATCCAAGTACTCTCTGATACCGAAGGGGTCGAAAGCGACCCCCTTGGTGACATTATCCACTAATTACGACCAGGCCACACAAGAGAAATGGGCAAATAAGGGCTTGTATCGGATTGCGGATGCTCTTGTAGGTACGAAGCTAATAAACTTTCAACAATATACTGAACTAAATAGACAAGAGAGAGTGAGCTGGCTTCACTACCTCCAATTAAGAGCAAGAGTAAATGAAATTCTTGGACACAATAAATTAACCGTTAGCTCCTATTTGGAGAGACTCTGTCTAGCCGCGGAAAGGATGAGGGGGGCAATTTCTAACTTATACATACAGCTTAACATCCCACCCAAGCTGAGCAAATTACTGTTTATGGTTAAATGGGAAGCGGAATTTAATTTTACCTGGACCGCTGAAAGGTGGTGCGATATCTTAAAATCTGGCACTTCTTTCTCTATCTGTGCACACTTGAAGGAAATTTTTATTAAGGTAGCTTATAGATGGTACTTCCATCCAGCACGGGCAAACACATGTTGTCTGCGGGGATGCACTGAAAGTGGAACATATGCACATATGTGGTGGTACTGTTGCCATGTATCACACATATGGTCCCAAACATCAGCACTCCTTAGTGAAGTCATGGACAAGCAGATTAATTTAACCCCAACCCAGGCATTACTACACAAACCTCTTCGAGGCTTGTCTCCAAGAGCAAATAAGTTAGTGGCATTGATTTGCACTATAACTAAGATAACCATTGCAAGGTATTGGAAGACCATGATTCCCTCTTTTCTGATAATTAGGAATAAAATTGATTACTATTATCAAATGAGCAGCGCCTCCGCAGATATATTAGACAATAAAGAACAGTTTTTGCGGATGTGGGAACCCTGGATAATGTACAGTGAGGCCAGAAATAAATAAAGGGGATGGGGGTGGATGGGATGGGGGCATCAGACACGGTCCCTGCCATCTCCTCTCCTGCTCAGTTAGTTTGGGTGGGTCACAGCACATTTCCTCACTTTTTTGTTCATAAAGTCGAATCCAATCTTCCCTTGGGCAGGGGCTGGAATTTCAGATAAATTGCTCAGGGAATACACTAGTATCTTCACTGGCCGGGTCCTCCTCCAAATGGGCTAAGTACCTTTGGTCATCTCAGATGGTGGTAAGAAGATTTGTAAAATGTTTGAAAATTTAATGCGGTTGGTCTGATTTGCTACTTGTAATTTGTAAACTGTTGAAAAATCAATAAAAACTTTTTTTCATAAAAAAAATAAAAAATTCTGGTGTAGACTGTCCCTTTAAGGCTCCAAGGAGGAGCAACAGACTTAAACACAGGCCTGCTTCTGACCAAGGCCTGACAAAAAGATTGCACATCAGGCACGTCAGCCAGACGCTTATTTAAAAAAACAGATAATGCAGAAATCTGACCCTTCAGGGTACTGACTGACAAACCCCTCTCCAGACCTTCCTGGAGAAAAGACAAAATCCTAGGAATCCTGACCCTACTACAAGAGTAGCCCTTGGATTCACACCAATAAAGATATTTACGCCTTATCTTATGGTAAATCGCTCTCGTAACAGGCTTGCAAGCCTGAATCATGGTCTCAATGACCGACTCAGAAAAAACACGCTTAGACAGAAGCAAGCGTTCAGCGTCAGAGAAACGAGATTTGGATGAAGGAAAGGACCCTGAATCAGAAAGTCCTTCCTCAGAGGCAGTCTCCAAGGTGGGAGAGATGACATCTCCACTAGGTCTGCATTCCAGATCCTGCCAGGCCACGCAGGGGCTATTAGAATCACTGACGCTCTCTCCTGTTTGATACGAGCAATGACTCGTGAAAGGAGAGCAAACAGAGGAAACAGGTATGCCGGCCTGAAATCCCAAGGAACCTCCAGAGCCTCTATCAGCGCGGCCTGTGGATCTCTTGACCTTGAACCGTACCTTGGAAGCTTGGCATTTTGCCAAGATGCCATCAGATCCAACTCCGGCACCCTCCATTTGAGGGTTAAGTTGGAGAACCCCTCCAGATGGAGTTCCCACTCCTCGGGATGAAAAGTCTGTCTGCTCATGTGGATGGCAGATAGACAACAACAGAATTTATGCTTACCTGATAAATTTCTTTCTCCAACGGTGTGTCCGGTCCACGGCGTCATCCATTACTTGTGGGAATATTCTCTTCCCCAACAGGAAATGGCAAAGAGCACAGCAAAAGCTGCCCATATAGCCCCTCCTCAGGCTCCGCCCCCCAGTCATTCGACTGACGGTTAGGAGAAAAAAGGAGAAATTATAAGGTGCCGTGGTGACTGTAGTGTATAGAGAAAGAAATTTTTCTTCTTGTCCTGTTTACCCTTGTTCCAGCCTTGCCTTGGTTTCCAAGCTGGCTTAGCCTGGGAAGCGTTACCCTCTTGTCTAGAGGCTGCAGAGTTAGAAGCCGGTCCGTTCCTGAAATTACGAAAGGAACGAAAATTGGACTTATTCTTAGCCTTGAAAGGCCTATCCTGTGGAAGGGCATGGCCCTTCCCCCCAGTGATGTCTGAAATAATTTCTTTCAATTCTGGCCCAAAAAGGGTCTTACCTTTGAAAGGGATATTAAGTAATTTTGTCTTGGAAGATACATCCGCCGACCAAGACTTTAGCCAGAGCGCTCTGCGCGCCACAATTGCAACCCTGAATTTTTTGCCGCTAATCTCGCTAATTGCAAAGCGGCATCTAAAATAAAGGAATTAGCTAACTTAAGTGCGTGAATTCTGTCCATGACTTCCTCATATGGAGTCTCCTTATTGAGCGACTTTTCTAGTTCATCGAACCAAAAACACGCCGCCGTAGTGACAGGAATAATGCACGAAATTGGTTGAAGGTAACCTTGCTGAACAAAAATCTTTTTAAGCAAACCCTCCAATTTTTTATCCATAGGATCTTTGAAAGCACAATTGTCCTCAATGGGGATAGTCGTGCGTTTGGCTAGCGTAGAAACTGCCCCCTCGACCTTAGGGACTGTTTGCCATGTGTCCTTCCTTGGGTCGACCATGGGGAACAATTTCTTAAATATAGGAGGTGGGACAAAAGGTATGCCTGGTTTCTCCCACTCCTTAGTCACTATGTCCGCTTTATTTCTGAATGTGTGAAAAACTATGAAGGAAATATCCAATCTTTACCAAATTTTCACCCTAGTGTCTTAATGCTTTTTCAAGTTTGTAACCCCTTAAATGAGGAAACCGGAGCTGTTTTATCAATTAGCAATTTTAAACCCACTACAGTCCCAGCCACAGCGTTTGCTGCGACTTCCCCTGTCCTTGGGGGTTATACGACACCAAAATAAGCCTTCCAGGTACGTTTTCAATGACCACCAGACCCTCTCACATGAAGCTGCGTGCACTGCATCCAAAAGAAACTGCGCAATTATGGCGCGAAAATGAGGCTCTGCCTACTATAGTGAAAGGCCCTTCCTGACTGGGAAGGTGTCTAAACGACTGCCTGGCGCCTAAAAAAACGTTCCCAAACACTAAAAGTTTTGAAAATCACTTCAAACCTCATAAAAAACTTAAATAAAGCAATCGATTTAGCCCACAAGAGTGTATATAGCCCATAATAAGCCTTCATTCTGTTAAAAGTCTAAGAAAATTGCTTACCGATCCCAAAGAAGGAAAATGACAGTCTTCTAGCATTACACAGTCTTGTTAGAAAATGGACTAGTCATACCTTGAGCAGAAAAGTCTGCAAACTCTTCCCCCCAACTGAAGTTCTCTGGGCTCAACAGTCCTGCGTGGGAACAGCAATTGATTTTAGTTACTGCTGCTAAAATCATACTCCTCTTTTAAACAGAACTCTTCATCCTTTTCTGTTTTAGAGCAAATAGTACAAACCGGCACTATTTTAAAATAACAAACTCTTGACAGAAGAATAAAAAACTACAACTAAACACCACATACTCTTCACCATCTCCGTGGAGATGCTGCTTGTTCAGAGCGGCAAAGAGAATGACTGGGGGGGCGGAGCCTGAGGAGGGGCTATATGGGCAGCTTTTGCTGTGCTCTTTGCCATTTCCTGTTGGGGAAGAGAATATTCCCACAAGTAATGGATGACGCCGTGGACCGGACACACCAATGTTGGAGAAAATTGTGAGTTTCTGCCCACTGAATAATCCGAGCCACCTCCTTCATGGCTAAGGAACTTCCTCCTTGGTGGTTGATGTAAGCCACTGAGGTTATGTTGTCTGACTGGAACCTGATAAACTGGGCTAAGGACAACTGAGGCCAAGCCATCAAAGCATTGTAAATCACTCTAAACTTCAAGATGTTGATGGGGAGAGCAGACTCCTCCCAAGTCCAAAGTGCCTGCGCCTTTAACAAGTCCCAGACTGCTCTCCAGCCCAGCAGGCTGGCGTCCGTGGTCACAATCACTCAGGAAGGTCTCCTAAAGCATGTGCCCTGAGACAAATGTTCCTGAGAAAGTCACCACAGGAGAAAATCTCTTGTCGGCTGGTCTAGATCTATCCTCTGAGACAGATCTGCATGATCCCCGTTCCATTGTATGAGCATGCACAACTGGAAACGAGCAAAGGGAATGATGTCCATGGAGGCCACCATCAGACCTATTTCCTCCATACATTGAGCCACTGATGGTCGAACAGTAGAATGTAGAGAGAGGTAAGCGGAAAGAATTTTGTCTCTTCTGACCTCAGTCAAACATTTTCATCTCCTCCATGCACCAAGGCAAAGAGAATGACTGGGGATTGTGGGTAGGGGAGTGATACTTAACAGCTTGGCGGTAGTGCTCTTTGCCTCCTCCTGCTGGCCAGGAGTGATATTCCCAACAGTAAATAATGACACCGTGGACTCACCATATCTTAGGAAAGAAATAAAGTTAACATTTTTTTATATACAAACTATATATATTTTTAGGGGTGGACATTTGTGCCACTGTATATACGAATATTAATACATAAATATATATATGTACATAAGTATATATATATATATATATATATATATATATATACATATACACATACACATATATACACACACACACACACACATATATATATATATATACACGGAAGGGAACTGCACTCCAAGACCGGACCAGGTACACATCCAGTGACTCAGCAACATCCCAGCCCTGGGTGCTAAATAGCACTCCAAAAAAGCTGTGATGTCACCAGAGCCACAGGCAGTTAACCCCAGTCCGGAATGGGTGCAAGAAACAAGGGGGATTACAAACAAAAAGTAATACAACACACAGAGAAACCCAGCACTCACCAGCTAGCTCACAGCTAAGATAAAATCACAACTGGAAAGGTTAGTTACCGCATGGGAAAAGCTCAGGCACCACGTCAAGGTCCTTTCCACTGCCTGAGTCCCTAACACAGCCACAACATGCAAGCTTACAAAGCCAAACAAACTGAGAACAAAGAAGGGGTGCACAGGTGTATGTAATTACCCAGAGAAATACAAGACAAGGAAGGGAACTGCACTCTAAGACCAGACCAGGTACACATCCAGTGACTCATCAGCAACATCCCAGCCCTGGGTGCTAAATAGCACTCCAAAAAAGCTGTGATGTCACCAGAGCCACAGGCAGTTAACCCCAGTCCGGAATGGGTGCAAGAAACAAGGGGGATTACAAACAAAGAGTAATACAATACATAGAGACACCCAGCACTCACCAGCTAGCTCACAGCTAGCTCCAGTTGTGATTTTATCTTAGCTGTGAGCTAGCTGGTGAGTGCTGGGTGTCTCTATGTATTGTATTACTTTTTGTTTGTAATCCCCCTTGTTTCTTGCACCCATTCCAGACTGGGGTTAACTGCCTGTGGCTCTGGTGACATCACAGCTTTTTTGGAGTGCTATTTAGCACCCAGGGCTGGGATATTGCTGAGTCACTGGATGTGTACCTGGTCCAGTCTTGGAGTGCAGTTCCCTTCCGTGTCTTGTATTTCTCTGGGTGATTACATACACCTGTGCACCCCTTCTTTGTTCTCAGTTTGTTTGGCTTTGTAAGCTCGCATGGTGTGGCTGGGTTAGGGACTCGGGCAGTGGAAAGGACCTTGACGTGGTGCCTGAGCTTTTCCCATTTGGCCAGATGCGGTAACTAACCTTTCCAGTTGTGATTTTATCTTAGCTGTGAGCTAGCTGGTGAGTGCTGGGTGCCTCTATGTGTTATATATATATTCTTGACTTACCCCCTTTGCTGTACTAGTTCTTATGCCGTGTCTCACGGCATGAGAACGAGGCTCCTATTGGAGCCTATGGAAAAGCGCTCTATTGAGCTCAGAGCTTCAATGCAATATGAACACAAGGTCGCGTTCGCATTGCGGGCCACTTAAAATAACAGAGCACAACTGCGTGTGCTGGTATTAAGAGTGGAGCGCAAATAGTGCAAATGGAGTAAAACAGACTGAAATATACAATGATAATTGGTTCAGAAAATATTTGCTTTTAGCAAAGATAGCCAAGTGAAAATGGTGGAAACTAGAGGACATACAGATTGAAGATCAAGCGATTGCATCAGCATTAAGTTACTGAAAGTCAGCCACATATAACTGTCCCCTTAACTGAAAAGGCTTTTTCATATTAGTATATCCCTTGTACATTCAAGTGTGTGTCATTCACTTAGAAGTATGCCGGCAACAGAGCAGTACGTCCAGGCCAGAGACTATGGAGTTACCTAACAGGCTCTTACTTGTTGCAAGAAGAAGCAACAGTTGTTTTCATGGAACCTTCATATCCCAACATGTAGCAGCTACAATTAGTGCTGAAGAACCCTCTATTTTAGATTGCAGACAGGGTGTACACAAACAGAGCTTTTTGTCTCTCTGAATCAACACAATATAAGCAGGTGCTGATCACATAAAATTGCTGTCTGAGCAAAGAATCAAATGACAATGAAAGGACACACCAACACATTAAAGCTCTGTGCAAGCAATCCTATTGTTTATAGTTAATGCTTTTGCCAGCAACAGAATAGAAAATGTATAAAATAATTTTACTCCAAAAACAGAATAAGGAAAAGAACTTCCTGCCCTTCTCTACTTTATCCCAGTTTTACCAGGACGCATCTTCAGTTCTGTTTCTGTGCCCTTTGCAGTATAACATTTCAATGCAGCACAGTTAAAATTCTATTTAAAAAAAGGGACATGAAACCCAATATTTTTCTTTCGTGATTCAGACAGAGCATACAATGTTTAAAATTTTTCCAATTTACATCACTCTCATTGTATTCTTTGTTGAAGTGATATCTAGATGGAGCAGTACATGACAGGAAATACAGCTGCCACCTACTGTTCTTGCAAATGTATAATAATTATAAAACTGCTGCCATATATTGCTCCAGTCACATGCACGCTCCTACACCTTTTCAACTGCTTTTTAACAAAAGGATACCAAGAAAATGAAGTAAATCAGAACCTTTTTTTTAATAATTTTACACTCTCTGAATCATGAAATATTTTTGGGGGGTTTTATGTCCCTTGAAATAAAAAAAATGTAACATTTAATTAAATGCACAGGAAGCATAGATTTTACCCTTTTGGGTAAAAAATGTTATTCTGAATCTGAACCCCTAATCCTCCTATGAAACTTGCAGTTTGAAATGTGCAACTGCAGAAAAAAAATACTTTATCCCCCAACTAAAACCTTTCACTAAGAAAACTTTGAGAGCCTCACAGATTACTAGCTAAGTGCACAGTTTAACACGACAGAATAAACACATAATGTGTGATAAAAAAAAAGGAAGTAGACACAACCAAACCACTAAATATAAATGGTAAAATCCCTATAAGGCAAGTTCTCTTCTCCTGCGTTTTACAGAAAACTTTCTGGTCCACTGAAAGGGTCAGTTAAGTCAAAATGAAACTATCATGGTTTAGACAGAGCATGACATTTTAAACAATTTTCCAGTTTACTTATATTGCTTTGATATCCTTCATTGAAAAGCATACCTAGATAGGCCCGGAAGCAGCAATGCACTGCTGGGAGCTAGCTGCTGACTACACACATATACCTCTTGCCATTGGCTCATCTGTGTTCCCAGTAGTGTTGCCTATTTAGGACAACTCTTCAACAAAGGGTACAATGTACACTTGTTAATAAAAGTACACTGGAAAGATATTTAAAATTGGATGCTCTATCTGAATCATGACCTTTTTATTTTCACTTTACTATCCCTTTAAAGTGAAAGTCAACTCTAGCGTTTTTGAAACGCTAGGATTGACTATTAAAAAAAAATAAAACTCCTTTATTTGTTTCAATCAATCGCTGTTCTGAGCCACTAAGGAAGCCCACGGCAGATTGCTGTTTTGCTAGAGAGGTGATGTTTTCACCACTTAGCCAATAGCCGTGCAGTAAATCTGGCTCAGCGCCCTTGGGAGCCGGATTTCCCGCACGCTATTTGCTAAGAGGTGAAAACGTCACCTCTTAGCAAAATACATTTCTGCCGTGGGCTTCCTTAGCAGCACAGAACGGAGATCGCTTGAAACAAATAAAGGAGCTCCCTCTAAACTGTGTTTAAAGTGAAAGTCAACCACAGCATTTTTGAAACGCTAGGGTTGACTGTTGAAACAAATAAAAGGGCATGGGCTGCATATAGCAGCTAAGAACATTGATCGATTGAAACGAATAAAGGCACTTTCTGCATGAAGTATCTTATACTTCATGAATGAAAGTGCCCTTTATTCGTTTCAACAGTCAACCCTAGCGTTTCAAAAACGCTATGGTTGACTTTCACTTTAATCGTTGCTAAAGGTTTAAACATAAAGGCAAAGTCACACGCTCTGAAGACTGAAAACGCAACCTCCAATCAATATTAATAAGAACATTTACAAATTCCTTGTACAGCTTTTCAATTTTTTATTGCTGTTGAGTCTGTTGTAGATTATTAATTTACTCCTTCATTAACTGAGAATCTATAATTTTAGTTAGAGGAGCATAGTTTATATATTGTCTTTATTTGATATACTGTAAGATAAATTCTGATATAATCAGTATGGGCATACAGGATTAGACCACTACATAACTGCTCATTATTACTGCCAAGACATATTGAGGGCAAAAAACTGGCACCACGTGAGAGACTCTGCAGGTCTTCAAATAACATTTGCATTTTCTGTCTTGGTTAATATATCAATAATTCAGTGGACAAATGCACCTTATTTTTAGCTTCAGACATTTACATAAAGCTTTAACATTTAGATGCTTTTACATAACCCCCTAGAGTGTTCTGTCACCTTACATTCATGTAATGGGGAAGTCAGGCTACATCACATGAACTTAATTTGTGCAGACAGTTACTGCGATCCCATCATCCCATCCTCCAGCTTTTTGGAGATGGTCTTAAAGAGACAGTCTACTCCAGAATTGTTATTGTTTAAAAACATAAATTATGCTTAACAGATCATTTAATTTCCTTATGTATAAGGAGAGTCCACGGCTTCAGTCCTTACTGTTTGGAAATACTGAACATGGCCACCAGGAGGAGGCAAAGACACCCCAGCCAAAGGCTTAAATACCTCTCCTGCTTCCCCTATCCCCCAGTCATTCCGCCGAGGGAACAAGGAACAGTAGGAGAAATATCAGGGTATAAAAAGGTGCCAGAAGGTTCTATCGCTCTCATAAAGTCTCAGGGTCAGCTAGTATCTTAGAACTTAATTTTAAAATCCTCACAAGATGTTATTTGACGCCACACAGATTGAAACACTTATATCCCAGCTCCCTAGGTGCCTGCTGGCGCGGATGTGGAGAAGTGGGCAACATGACGCATATCTGGTGGGGCTGTAGAAAACTCCATACCTTATGGACAGAGGTAGAAAAACTAGGAAAATTCTTATTTAGTTCAAATTATACACTGTTAGCGCCTCATGCCCTATTTAACCAGAAACCTGGTAATTATTGTAAGATAAGACAGGTAGTCTTTCAGATAGCACTAAACAGTGCCAAATCTATTATAGCCAGACAGTGGAAGTTAACGACACCGCCCACAAGACAAATGTGGATAAACAGAACAGATGAATTATTTTTCCTAGAAAAGTATGGTTATTATAAAAAACAAAAACTTGATTTCTTTCACGATGTACAATTTTACTGGGATCAGTTCAAATCTACTAGCCTGCCACCCTCTTCTTAGAAATGCGACAGGAGATCCCTCCGTCCTTTCACCTGTATAAATAATTTTGATATTTGACATGTATTTCATTAAGAATAATATATGGAAGCACTGACCGGAAAGTTTGTTTTTTGTTGTTATTGTACTTATTTCGCGCAAATATTCTTAAGTCTCTTGAAATGTTTATAATAAGTTATCTCAGAAGGATACCTATAAACACTGTATGACCATTAATGCTCTTTTTCCTGTAATGTGAAAAATTTAATAAAAACATTAATAAATAAAAAAAAAAAAGGTGCCAGAAGAAATATATAATTAAGGGGGCCGCCCATCGTAGAACACGGGCGGGGGCAGTGGACTCTCCTTATACAGAAGGAAATTAAATTATCTGGTAAGCATAATTTATGTTTTCCTTCTTAATATGAGGAGAGTCCACGGCTTCATTCCTTACTGTTGGGAAACTTTAACCCAAGCTCTAGAGGACACTGAATCATTACGGGAGGGACAAAAAGAGAGACAGACCCTAATCTGAGGGCACCAGAGTCTGTAAGGCTGCTTCAGCTGAAACAAAAACATCAAAACTTGTAAAATTTTGAAATAGTATGTAAGGAGGACCAGGTAGCCGCCTTACAAATCTGATCCATAGAGGCCTTGTTCTTAAAGGCCCAAGAGGAAGCCACTGCTCTAGTAGAATCAGCCATAATTCTCTGAGGAGGTTTATGTCCCGCTGTCTCATAAGCTAAGCGGATAACACT